>NC_061837.1:8992409-8994909 GCF_019202785.1 Penaeus chinensis
GAGGGAGAGGGTGCGGGAGAGGGAGAGAGGGAGAGAGGGGGGGAGGAAAGAGAAAGAGGAGAGAGAGAGAGGAGAGAGAGAGAGAGAGAGAGAGAGGGGGAGTGCGAGGAGGAGAGAGAGAGAGAGAGGAGAGAGAGAGAGAGAGAGAGAGGTGTACATCCAATCCCTCCGACCTCTCACCTCCACCTCCCTCTGCCTAACGTCACTCCCAAGACCACACTTAAGTGGTCCTTGCCCGACCGACCGGTGAAACCCATGAAAATATACAGTGGGTCTCGGCGTAAGTACCAGCCCTGCGATAACTGGAGGTGGGAGGGAGGGAAGAAGTGAGGAGTGAAGAGTTGAGAGGAGGGAAGAGGAGGAGGAGGGAGAAGGAGGGAGAGGGGGTGGGGGGGGAAGAGGAGGAGGAGGAGGAGGAGGAGGAGGAGGAGGAGGAGGAGGAGGAGGAGGAGGAGGAGGAAGAGGGGGAGGAGGAGGAGGAGGAGGAGAAGGAGGAGGAGGAGGAGGAGGAGGAGGAGGAGGAGGAGGAGGAGGAGGAGGAGGAGGAAGAGGAGGAAGAGGAGGAAGAGGAGGAAAAAGAGGAAGAGGAATAGGAAGAGGAAGAGGAGGAGGTAGAGTTGGAGTTGGAGGTGGAGGTGGAGGTGGAGGTGGAGATGGAGATGATGGAGATGGAGGTGGAGGTGGAGGTGGAGATGGAGGTGGAGGAGGAAGAGGAAGAGAAGGAGGAGAAGGAGAAGGAGGAGGAGGAGGAGGAGGAGGAGGAGGAGGAGGAGGAGGAGGAGGAGGAGGAGGAGGAGGAGGAGGAGGAGGAGGAGGAGGACGAGGAGGAGGAGGACGAGGAGGAGGAGGACGAGGAGGAGGAGAAGGAGGTGGTAGTAGTAGTAGTGAAAAGATGAAGATACAGAAGGGCCAGGTAAGAAAATAACTATATGGACATAAGAAACGACTTGAAGTAGAAGCAGACTGAGGAAATCAATGACAGAAGAGAACCACAGAAGAGGAGAGGACGGAGAAGGGCAGGAAGACAAGACAATCGCACTAACGAATGACTAATCCCAAGGCTCAGAGAGTGTGGCAGCGGGGAAGGACGCAGACGCCGCTGAGTTTGAGTCGCGCGCACACAGCAGGCCAGCAGGAACCCCGAAGGACAAATCCAAAGGGATGGGTCGCGGTGAGGTCAAGGAGCGTCGAGGGCGAGATCGAGGAGGGTGAGCGTGGGGGGCGAGATCGAGGAGGGTGAGCGTGGAGGGCGAGATCGAGGAGGGTGAGCGTGGAGGGCGAGATCGAGGAGGGTGAGCGTGGAGAGCGAGAAGGAAAGGGTGAAGGCGAGGGCGGCGCTGCGTGAGCCAAGCCCGCTTCTGGGAAGACAGGTCGAGTTCTTGGAAGATGTGAAGGGTCTGCCGCTCGGAGTATTTGGACACTCGCGACTATATAATTACTGGGCTTTAAAAGAAAATGAGTATTTATGTAGACAGACCAAATAACGAAAAATTGGGGTAGTCTTAGTACGCTACCATTTCCTCCTCGCACTCTCTCTAACGTCTTATCTACTATCCACTGTACCTCCTTTTCATCTTTCTCATTGTCTTTGTCTCCCTGCTTCCTCTATCCCCTACTTTCGTCCCGCTTCCTCTATCCCCTCCTATTACCTTCTGTCTCCCTTCCCCCTCCTTCAATCCCTTCTACCCCCCCCCCCCCCCATGAGAGCCAAGAGAACGAACTCCCGTCCCAGGCCGCCTCCTAATCAGCTCTTCCCGCCACGTCTCACCGATCATGCACAATCAGGCGCTCGATTCAGTCATGATGAATCGAGATACGCACCGAGCGCAGGCAGGACGTCGCTGCGTGGCGGGCCGGCAGGAGCTGGGGGTGTCGACCCCTTCTCCGCATCCCTCCCCAAAGCCCCTGCCATCCCTGAGGCTCCAGGAACCCGAAGAATGGCAGCGACGTCCTAGAATGTACCGCTTTTTACGCCAAAGAATATTCCGGAAAGAGACAGACAAATAGGTATATTATTTCAGTCACACTCTCACTCTCACTATCACTCTCACTCTCACTCTCTCTCTCTCTTTTAGGGATCTTAGTTCTACAGCTCGTTTCCCTCAAAGTAACAAGATAATGTCAACTTGATCCCACAGCCAGGCGAGAACCATTCGTTTTCCACTTTCCTATTTGTCTGTCAGTCTGTGTCTAACTGTACCCGTCTCCCTGCCTTCCCCTTAGTCTCTCTCTGTCTTTGCGTCATTTAACGTGTTCTTATCTTTGAACTGCGATCTTCAGGATCACGTTCCCCCCCAACCCACCCACCTCCCCAAAAAATATATATAATTATAGTTATCATAATCACGACAGAAGATTTGGCACCACCGTCATAGCATCCACGCCTTTTCCCACAACCTTCTTCTCTGAACCAGCCTCCCCTATCTTGCAGCATGACACCCTTCTTTCCCACCCTAGATTATCTCGAGTTCGCGCTCCGTTTCCTCGCCGCCGCTGCCTC
>NC_061837.1:9004909-9007409 GCF_019202785.1 Penaeus chinensis
GATTGGTGGTGGTGATTGGTGGTGATGATTGGTGGGGGTGATGGTGGAGGTGATGGTGATGGTGATGGTGATGGTGACGGTGATGGTGATGACTCCCTTAGTCACCGTCACTTGAATTTAGCCACGCAAATATTGATCAAATGGATGTTGAAACTCGGTCAAACGTTGCCACCAGTTGAACAGCCATCATAAACATCCGGCGACTTAGCATTCTGCATGCAAAGTTTACGGCCTATAAATGGAAGTGGGAGGAAGGAGGAAGGAAGAAGGAGGAAGGAGGAAGGAGGAGAAGAGAAGAGAAGAGAAGAGAAGAGAAGATAAGAGAAGAGAAGAGAAGAGAAGAGAAGAGAAAAGAAAATAAGAGAAGGGAAGGGAAGGGAAGAGAAGGGGGAAAGGGAAATGGAAAGGAGACGGAGGGAAAAAGGAAGGAGAAAGAAAGAGAGGGAGAGGGTGGAGGAGGGGAGGGGCAGAAAAGGGAGGAAGAGAAGGAGAGGAGGAAGATCAAGAAGGAGGAGGAGAATAAAGAGAACGAAAATAGAAGAAGAGAGAGAAATCAACAACAGACAGAAGCAAGGCAAAAGAACTCCCTGGTAAAAATAAGCCAAGGCAAGAACCAAAACACCGAGTGGGAGCGGAAGGGCAGGCAGATAAAATCAGCCAAGAAAGGAGAGAAAAAAGAGGTAATAACACCGATCATCTCTAACGATCCGAAACGCCTCGAGTTCATTTCCCACTCCCATGACTTTGCATGAACCGGCAAGAGAGAGCGAGTGTCCTGAAAGAAATGTCACGGGAAGCTGCCTCGGGCCGGGTCATGGCGCGTCACGGAGGCGACGTGTGACGAGACGGGAGGTCAGCGTGACATGGCGGGGGGCGGGAGGGTGGGTGGGGGAGCAGGAGAGGCAGAGGAGGAAAGGGAGGGGGAGGAGAGGAAAGGGAGGGGGAGGAGAGGAAAGGGAGAGGGGGAGGGGAAAGGGGAGGGAGAGTGGAGAAGCCAGCAGGGAAAGAGCAAGAGGAGGAGAGGGAGAGAGCAAAGGGAACGGAGAAGGAAGGGAAAAGCCAGAGAGGAGAGCAGCAGGAGAGGAGGGAGAGGAGAGGAGGGAGAGGGGAGCGGGGAGAGGGGAGCGGGGAGGGGAAGCCGTGGCGAACGACGTACGGTTAGCTGTCGCCGCAACACAAAGCCGAGCAACACATTTCCCGGAACACCTCGATCCGCCGTCTGGAGCGATCATCAACGCCGTGGGAGCCTCGGCACAACATCCCGCGACTCTCACTTATCTTCTTTTCCTCTTCCTGTACATTTTTCTATTGTATTTTCCCCCCTTTTATCTCTTATCTTTCTCATGCCCAAATGTCCTTTGATTATGATAGTCTGCATGTATTTTCATTTATTCTACACGCATCGTAAACGTATTTCTTACTCTTATCCCCATCACCTCTTAACCCCTTCCTCCCCATTCCAATTACTCCTACTAACCTCAGCAGCCAAATTCGTCGCGAATCTTAACCACGCGATTTCCTGCGGGTCGCCCCGTCGCCCCAGATACGTGCGCGCCGCTCATTCCCCGTTCATTTACATCGGCGAGCTAGTTTGCCAATGCATATCCGGCACGTGAAGGCTCTCTCTCCTGGAGGAATCTCAAATAAAAGCTTATTGAGAGTCCAGAAGGATTGTCATAACCTAATCACATATGCACCCGATATGTATCCGGAGTTATAAACGCATTTTACATTAGCAACTGATACCCCGATCGTCAAAAACGGGCGTCGGTGCCCTATCTACCTGGCGGGATTCTCACCGCAACCATCACCTCCAGGCCCTTTCGGGGGCGCCTGTAGCGTGCCAAACACATTCCGCGGAGCATTCCCCTCCGGCCATCGCATGCACCTTTTCCTGGCGAGATCTGCTAATGGTTTCCACTTCAGAACGCTATCTCGACAGCTGGAACAGAAAACCCTCATCAGCATCGGTCTGACTATCAACAACAACTGCCACGTAACAATCACCATCATCACGTTAACCGATGCCAATGCCAATGTCTTCATCATATCCATTACCTTGCGCTTCACCACCCTCACCGATATCGCCACCGCCTACCAGGTTAACGACATGGAGATGAACATTACACAATATGACAACACACCCCCCACCCACCCACCCGCCTAAACCCTCAAGCCACAGTTATTCTCTCTCTCCCAAAGGCTTCCCACGCTCTAAAAGGTCAAAAAGGTCACGCAAAGAAAACAACATTAAAAGAATGGAAGTTTGATCCAATCTGCCGAAGCCCCACGACGCGCCCTCCCCTTTATACGGGCGGCGTGGGCGCGCTTATGCCTCCAATGCTACTCTTACGTAAAGAGAAAGAGAGAGGGGGGAAGGGGGGTCTTCGTCAGTGGGCGGCTCTGGAATTCTCTGCTGGAAATTCCACGCATGTCGTCAGGTGGAAGGGATCTTTCAACTTTAAACAGGGTCAAGGTCACGTCCCTTGCTAACAGGTCA
>NC_061837.1:9012409-9019909 GCF_019202785.1 Penaeus chinensis
TCGCATCATCCTACACAATAGCCGTCCCTCTCCTCCCCGGCCCAAAAGCACTTTATTCGCCATGTAATACAGACCTTGCCCGCAATATTGGTCTCCGCAGTGACTATTTTCTGCACTGAACGTCGGCCCTGTTCGCGCACTCCCCGGGATACGTAACCCAAATGCCGGGTTCTCATGACTCAGGCGGCCGCGTCCATACTAAATAGTTTATTCATTCAATGGCCTCCAAAAACGCTCGCTCTATGATACTTCCCGAGCTTGGAGCTATTAACGCACCGGAGGAGTTGGAGGAGGCGGGGGTAGGGAGGGGGTTGGGGAAGGGAGAGGAGAGGGAGAGAGGGTAAGAGAGAAACAGGGAGAGGTAGAGGAGGGAAAGGGAAAGAAGGGGGGCGGGAAAGAGGAAGAGGAAAAGGAAGGGGAAGAGGAAAAAGGAAAAGAGGGAGAGGAAGAGGTAGTGTGAGAGAGATTAAGCGAAATGAAAATAAGGTAATTTCTCTCTTTCCCTCTCCCTATCCCTCTTCCTCTCCCTATCCCTCTCCTTCTCCCTCTTCATACATTTCAAGCGAGGAGAGAAGCCATGAAGAGAGCAGGCAATCATTCATAAACGCTTAAGCTCATGAGCGCCACATGTCTATTCATAACCGTGTGTGTGGGTGTACATGCATACATACATGCATCCATCCATCCATCCATACATACATACATACATACATACATACATACATACATACATATACATATAAATACGTACATACATACATACATACATACATACATATACATACATACATTCACATATACATACATAGATACATACATACATAAACGCACTCCAGTATACGTTCATATATTCGAAACAATGAGTGCGGATGCAGTTTGTCATGTAGATCAAATAATTTCATATGAAAGAGGAAATATAGGTCCCCAGCCATCCGGCAACTGGTGTTTCTCTCCATGTAAACGTTTAGGAACAATTACGGGCACAGGAAGGCCATACTTCGTGGAGGTGAGGAGGGGAGGTGGTATAGGCAGGAAAGAGGTTACGGGGAGGGGGGGAGGAGGAAAATAAGAAGAATAAGAAGGAGGAGGAGGAGGAGGAGGAGGAGGAGGAGGAGGAGGAGGAGGAGGAGGAGGAGGAGGAGGAGGAGGAGGAGAAGGAGAAGGAGAAGGAGAAGGAGAAGGAGAAGGAGAAGGAGAAGGAGAAGGAGAAGGAGAAGGAGAAGGAGAAGGAGGAGGAGAATGAGAAGGAGGAGGAAGAGGAGGAAGAGGAGGAGGAGGAGGAGGAGGAGGAGGAGGAGGAGGAGGAGGAGGAGGAGGAGAAATAGAAGGTGAAGGAGGAGGACGAGGACGTGGAGGAGGAGGAGGAGGAGGAGGAGGAGGAGGAGGAGGAGGAGGAGGAGGAGGAGGAGGAGGAGGAGGAGGAGAGGGAGAAGGAGACGGAGAAGAAGGAGAAGGAGAAGAAGGAGAAGAAGGAGAAGAAGGAGAAGAAGGAGAAGGAGAAGAAGGAGAAGAAGGAGAAGAAAAGAAGGAGAAGAAGGAGAAGGAGAAGAAGGAGAAGAAGGAGAAGAAAAGAAGGAGAAGGAGAATGAGAAGAAGGAGGAGGAAGAGGAGGAAGAGGAGGAAGAGGAGGAGGAGGAGGAGGAGGAGGAGGAGGAGGAGGAGGAGGAGGAGGAGGAGGAGGAGGAGGAGGAGGAGAATGAGAATGAGAATGAGAATGAGAATGAGAATGAGAATGAGAAAGAGGAGGAGGAGGAGGAGGAGGAGGAGGAGGAGGAGGAGGAGGAGGAGGAGGAGGAGGAGGAGGAGGAGGAGGAGGAGGAGGAGGAGGAGGAGGAGCGGCGATGTTAGCAGGAAGTTACTTATATTAGGGAAGTACTATGAGAGGAAAGGGAAATAGAGAAGAAATTGGAAATCGAGAGAAAAAGGAAGGAAAGCTACAGGAAAAACCCGAGTTAACAGGCTTGAACCGCACGTTCCGAGTGTCCGAAGGGCGGATCATTCTTGTGCATCCAGAGGCGCAGTCGAATCTAACCTTGCTCTCGATCGCACCATACAGACGGACTCCCAAACGTGATCAAAACAAGTCAACTGGCAAGGCGAGAGAGATCCATACAAGGTCTCGACGGCAAGGCAGAAGCCCCCTTGCATCAATAATCACTAAAAGGAAAAAGGGGGAATAAAAAAGTTCATGCCTACCCTATGCCTCGCTCTTGAACTTGACAGCTCGGTTGGAACCAGAGGCCCTCGCCCTTGCACTCCCTGCGGAACTAACACAACCAGAAACCTTCACCGCGAGTACTCGGTGTCCCGTCCGCGTCGGGAAGGTCGACTGGCAAAATGGCGTTACCTTCATTGCCAGGGAAAGACATGGGGAGAAGTGGAGGGAAGAGAGAGGGGGGAGAGGGAAAGGGTAAGGAGGGGATGGAGAGATAGGAGGGGAGGGAGAGAAAGGAGGGGAGGGAGAGAAAGGAGGGGAGGGACAGAAAGGAGGGGAGGGAGAGAAAGGAGGGGAAGGGAGAGAGACGGGGAAAGAGAGAAAGAAGGGGAAGGGAGAGACAGGGGAGAGTGGGGGGAGGGATAGATAGAGGGATCGGAGAGAGATAGGGGGAAAGAAAAGGGGGGGAGAGAAGGAGAAATGGAGAGAGAAGTGAATGGAGTAAAAAAAAGAGAAGCAAGAGAACGAAGAAAAGAGAACGAAAGAAAAAGGGAAAGGAAAAGGAGAAGGATACTGGCTTACCGGGCTGCGACGAGCAACCCTTGAATACGGCAGCCCACCAAAAAAAGGGCAGAGTGAGGAAAGGGGAAAGGGTTGCGTAGGAAGCCATTAGGGAAGCGGAGGGTCTCGGGGCGAAGGGCGAATCCAGGACCGTGACAGGAGAGTCCACGCGAGAGTGAAGGACACCTACTCGTGCGGGGGACTCGTGGGAGCAGCTGGCGAAGGGGAGGAGGAAGGGAAAGGGACATATAATACGTGCCTACTTACGTATCGCAGTGAGTGTGTGTGTGTGTGTGTGTGTGTGTGTGTGTGTGTGTGTGTGTGTGTGTGTGTGTGTGTGTGTGTGTGTGTGTGTGTGTGTTTGTGTTTGTGTTTGTGTTTGTGTTTGTGTTTGTGTTTGTGTTTGTGTTTGTGTTTGTGTTTGTGTTTGTGTTTGTGTTTGTGTTTGTGTTCGTGTTCGTGTTCGTGTGCGTGTGTTTGCGCGTGTGTGCGCGTGTGTGTGCGTGTGCGAGATGCAAGATTCGAAAAAGAGAAGATAGTTCACGACCGCGTGTTTACGTTTTGCAAGTGCAATAGACAGCAGATTCCATCTCGGGTCCTTGCACAGCTGCAAAACAGATGTAGCAAGCGCCGGCGTGCGCGTTCGTATATGTATACATATATCCCTATATAGATGCATACATATTTATTTATGTATACATACATACATACATATACATACTGCATATGAGTATGTGGCTCTCCATATGTGTCGGGGCGGGGGGGGGGGGCGTATATATTGACAGTATATTCTTTCAATTTATTATTTTCCCATTCATAATTATACTGTATATATACGTGCATACATCCATAAATAATAAATAAATAAATAAATAAATAAATACTTAGAGACACATGTATTCAAATACATTATAAATATACATATATATATATAAATATATATATATATAAGCACACCTCTCTTTCTCCGTCTGTCTGTCTGTCTGTCTGTCTGTCTGTCTGTCTGTCTGTCTGTCTGTCTGTCTGTCTGTCTGTCTGTCTGTCTCACACACACACACACACACACACACACACACACACACACACACACACACACACACACACACACACATACACACACACACACACACACACACACACACACACACACACACACACACACACACACACACACACACACACGAGGCCAGATCACAGCACAAGATAATATGAGATGCTTCCTCTCTGTGAAGGATAGAGAGACTCCCCGAGGAGGAGGACAAGGATCAGATACAAAAGAAAATGGAGAAGGAAAGAATAAGAAAAGAAAAACAATGATAGAAAACAAAAAAAGGTAGGTAGGTAGACATCAAAATAATTACTAAAAAAAAATATATAATAATAAAATAAAAAAATAACGACTCCGCGAGAGTAAAGCCTGCATGACATTTCCCTTCGGCCGATCGATCCGGACGGAGGGCGACGTTACTCCGGCAACACGACAAAAAGACCATTGAGGGCGTGACGGGAACGCCGGTCGAGCTTTTTGCCCTTGCCGACGGAACGAACACTCCCCCTCCCTCCTTCCCTACCCCCCCCCCCGTCGGTCTCGTTGTCCGTCTCTGTCTCCTCTCCCTCTCCCTCTATCTGTCCCTCTCCCTGTCTCTGTCTCTCTCCCTCTCTGTCCCTCTCCCTGTCTATCTCCCTCTCTGTGTCTCTGCCTCTGTCCCACCTCTCTCTCTCTCTCTCTCTCTCTCTCTCTCTCTCTCTCTCTCTCTCTCTCTCTCTCTCTCTCTCTCTCTCTCTCTCTCTCTCTCTCTCTCTCTCTCTCTCTCTCTCTCTCTCTCTCTCTCTCTCTCTCTCTCTCTCTCTCTCTCTCTCTCTCTCTCTCTCTCTCTCTCTCAGAGGAGGAGAAGGGGAAGAGGGTCAATAGAAGGGAAGCAAAAAGAAAACAAAAGCCGAGGAAAATATAACGAGCAAAAATGTTAAATACAAGAAACCGCCAAGCCGGCCTGCGAAGCGCGTGCCTCAATCACAGCCTAAGTCTACTTTGAGCTCACGGGCGGGACACGAGCCCAACGCGGCCCCTGGGACACCTACATCGCCCGGGGGAAGAGTGCTCCTGTAGTGGGCGCTCTAACAGGCCGTCCGGAGGCACATGAGGAGGATGAAAACGAGGAAACGCAAGGTTAAGTGACGAGGGAGGGAGAGGGAGAGGGAGAGGGAGAGGGAGAGGGAGAGGGAAAGGGATAAGGGAAAGGGATAAGGGAAAGGGAAAGGGAAAGGGAGAAGGAGGGAGGGAGGGAGGGAGGGAGGGAGGGAGGGAGGGAGGGAGGGAGGGAGGGAGGGAGGGAGGGAGGGAGGGAAGGAGGGAGGGAGAAAGAAAGAGAGAGAGAGAGACAGAGAGAGAGACAGAGAGAGAGAGAAAGAGAGAGAGAGAAAGAGAGAGAGAGAGAGAGAGAGAGAGAGAGAGAGAGAGAGAGAGAGAGAGAGAGAGAGAGAGAGAGAGAGAGAGAGAGAGAGAGAGAGAGAGAGAGAAGGGGGGGGAGCAGTAAGTGGTAGGTTGTGGCTAAGGAGAGCAGAGGTGGAAAGAGGGGAGAGCGATGAGGGTGGGGAGGGCAGGAGAGGAAAAAGGGAGTGGGCGAGGGTAAAGGACAGAAGAGAAAAATGAAAGATGAGGAGAACAGAAGACAGAAGAGGGGAGGAGAGTGAAGATAATGAAGAAGGCAGGAGAGGGAGGGAGAGAAAAGGAAAGAAAGTGAAAAGATGTAAAGGAGAAATGAGATGTAAGATCACAGGGAAGGAGAAAGGATAGGAGAAGATAACGGCAATGAGGAAATAAGACGAAAAAAGAAAAAAAGGAGAAGGTGGGGGGAGGAAGAAAAGAGAGGAGAGGGGAGAGGACGAGGAAAGACACAAAGAAACTGATCAAAAATAGACAGAGAGAAAAAAAAAAAAGAGCAAGGAACTCAACAAAACCCCCGGATTTCCTTACTGGGTCAAAGTGTCTCGCCCTCATTCATCAGCGGATCCTTCGATACGCTCGGTCGATCGATGATGCCTCGATCAACATTCCTCCACGGCCATGTTGTGATTGCGTCACTCCTACCCGTCAGAGAATCGGGACGTTGCCTGGCTGCCTGGCCGTTCTGAAAGGGCTGCCTCGAATACGTTCCTTTTTTTGTATACTGGTGAATCCGAACCTCAAAATATATTTGGAAATCGTGTTGTTAATCAGAATATCAATCAATAATAACAGCAGTACTACTACAACGAATCCCGAAAAGCACACCATTCTCTTAAACATTTCAGAATCGACATGATACCCGACACATCTGAGAGTTCAGAGCCACACGCAGCAGACCTGCTAAATCGATCTCTTCTGCCGGGAATGCAGTGTACACTAACAGGGAAAATTTAGTGCGTGGGCCGAGTCTTGTTCCCGGAAGACATCCAGAAAGTGCGCGCATTCAGGGAAGGGCAGGG
Source organism: Penaeus chinensis (assembly GCF_019202785.1). NCBI lineage: Eukaryota > Metazoa > Arthropoda > Malacostraca > Decapoda > Penaeidae > Penaeus > Penaeus chinensis. The sequence continues at coordinate 9,018,591 of NC_061837.1, forward strand.
GGGGGGGGAGGAAGAGGAAGAAAGGGGAAGAGGAGAGAGGGGGAAGAAAGAGGAGGTGGAAATAGGAGAGGAAGAAAGGAGAGGGGGGAAGAGGAAGAGGAAGAAAGGGGAAGAGGAGAGAGGGGGAAGAAAGAGGAGGTGGAAATATGAGAGGAAGAAAGGAGAGGGGGGAAGAGGAAGAGGAAGAAAGGGGAAGAGGAGAGAGGGGAAAGAAAGAGAAGGTGGAAATATGAGAGGAAGAAAGGAGAGGGGGGGAGAAGAAGTAGAAGAAGAAGAGGAAGAGGAAGAGGAAGAGGAAGAGGAAGAGGAGGAGAAGGAGAAGGAGGAGAAGAAGAAGAAGAAGAAGAAGAAGAAGAAGAAGAAGAAGAAGAAGAAGAAGAAGAAGAAGAAGAAGAAGAAGAAGAAGAAGAAGAAGAAGGAGAAGAAGGAGAAGAAGGAGAAGAAGGAGGAGGAGAAGGAGATGGAGAAAGAGAAGAAGAAGGAGAAGGAGAAGTAGTGAAAAAGTAGAGAAAGAGAAGATAATGAAAATAAACAAAGAAGGAGCGAGCGTGAACGAAGGGAAACAGGAAAAACCATACAAGGGAGACGGCAAGTAAATGGGTGTGAAGGAAAACACAAAAGAAGAGAAGCTGAGGGGAGAGGGACAGAAAAGGGAAAGAGAGAGGAAAAGACTTCCTAACGACCGGAAGAGCCATATATCACGAGTAAACAACAGGCATTGTAACAGCGTAATGTGACCCAAGCTTAGAAATGACGGGGAGATGGAGGAGACGACGAACGGGGATTTTTAGCTCATTTGAAACGATGTAATGCCGTGACTTTATAAACATAACAGAGGAAAACGAGAGAGAGAGAGAGAGAGAGAGAGAGAGAGAGAGAGAGAGAGAGAGAGAGAGAGAGAGAGAGAGAGAGAGAGAGAGAGAGAGAGAGAGAGAGAGAGAGAGAGAGAGATAATAAAAAAAAACTTTATACATATGCACATATCTATCTATCTATCTAGGAGAGAGAGTGAGTAATGTGAAAAAAAGATGAAGAAAAAAAGTCACACACTTTATACATATGCACATACCTATCTATCTATCTATCTTTATAATAATTACAGATAATAATGATAATGATGATGATGAATAAACAAACAAACAAGACCAAGAACAGGCGAAAGACATTCAAAAGAGGGACACAAAGACGGGAGGAAGGGAGGGGCCCCAACGACCGGTAACCAAACAAATAAAATCGGCGGATAAATACACCAACCCAAGGCGGAGGGTGTGTGTGTGTGGGGGGGTGGGGGTGGGGGGTCCACGGCGTTGGGGGGGGGG
>NC_061837.1:9022409-9027122 GCF_019202785.1 Penaeus chinensis
GGCACGAATGTAAAGTCTCACTCTTATGCCTCTCCTTCTTTATCTATCTATTTATTCTCTCCCTTTATATTTCAACTTCTCTCTCTGTCTTCCTTATACATTACACAAGGCTTTCCCCCCTCCTTCCGCCCCCCCCCCCACCCTGCCCCTATCTGCTAGAAAACAACCCACCTGACAGACTGACAGACAGATAAACAGAGACAGACAGACAGACAAACAGATAGATAGATAGATAGATAGATTGATAGAGAAAGAGAGAGAGAGAGAGAGAGAGAGAGAGAGAGAGAGAGAGAGAGAGAGAGAGAGAGAGAGAGAGAGAGAGAGAGAGAGAGAAAGAGAGAGAGAGACGGACAGATAGAAAGACAGACAGACAGACAGACAGACAGACAGACAGACAGACAGACAGATAGAGAGAGACGGACAGATAGAAAGACAGACAGACAGACAGACAGACAGACAGACAGACAGACAGACAGACAGACAGACAGGCAGACAGACAGACACACAAGACGCAGACACAGAAGCCCCAGAAAAGCCAAGGCCAGAGCCCGGACGGATTACTTTCACGAATTCATATATTACAATTGTTTCCCCGCTCGCTATTACGCCTGAGTGCACGCCGGACCTGTTTGGGTTTTCTCTCCTCGCCTCTTTTCACTGCTCACTTCTTTCGCCCGGAGATCTGTTTCCCTTCCCCCCCGATGACGTAGGCGCTGGGCCGGGGCGCAGGGCCGGGGCGCTGGGCCGGGGCGCTGGGCCGGGGCGAAGGGCCGGGGCGCTCCTCCTCCTCCGCCGGACTCTCTCCGGCCGCTGCTGCTCCTCGCTCTTTTCCTGGCGGCGGGTGACGCTTATTCTTTTCCCTTTATTATGACTTGGCTTGCTTGGTACTTCCTTGCCTGTCTCTCTCACTATCTTGCTTGCCTGCCTGTCTGTCTGTCTGTCTGTCTGTCTGTCTGTCTGTCTGTCTGTCTGTCTGTCTGCCTGCCTGCCTGCCTGCCTGCCTGCCTGCCTGCCTGCCTGCCTGCCTGCCTGCATGTCTGTCTGTCTGTCTGCCTCTGTATTTACCTGCTTGTCTGTCTGTCTCTCTGTGACTGTCTGTGTCCGTCTATCCCTCTGTGTCTGTCTGTCAGTCTACATCTCTGTGTCTGGCTATCTGTCAGTCTACATCTCTGTGTCTGGCTATCTGTCTGTCTCCCTGTGTCTGTCTATCTGGCTGTGTCTGTCAGTCTATGTGTGTCAGTCTATCAGTGTCCGTCAGTCTATCAGTGTCTGTCAATCTATAAGTATCTGTCAATCTGTGTCTGTCTGTCTATAAGTGTCGGTCTCTGTCTGTCTATCTGTCTATCTTGTATGTCTGTCTGTCTGTCTGTCTCTATCTGCCTGGCTGTGTGTTTATATGTGTGTGTGTGTATGTGTATGTGTATGTGTATGTGTATGTGTATGTGTATGTGTATGTGTAAGTGTAAGTGTAAGTGTAAGTGTAAGTGTAAGTGTAAGTGTAAGTGTATGTGTATGTGTATGTGTGTATGTGTGTATGTGTGTGTGTGTGTGTGTGTGTGTGTGTGTGTGTATGTGTATGTGTGTATGTGTGTATGTGTGTATGTGTGTATGTGTGTATGTGTGTATGTGTGTGTGTGTGTGTGTGTGTGTGTGTGTGTGTGTGTGTGTGTGTGTGTGTGTGTGTGTGTGTGTGTCTGTTTGTCTGTTTGTCTGTCTATCCTGTCTATGTTATCTGTCTCTCTATTTTGTCTGTCTGTCTTTGTCCGTGTCTGTCCATCTGTCTCTTTTATTTGTTTGCTTGCCTGCCTGTTTACCTGCCTGCTTGCCTGTCTGCCTGCCTGCTTGCCTGTCTGCCTGCTTGCCTGTCTGCCTGCTTGCCTGTATGCCTGCTTACCTGTCTGCCTGCTTGCCTGTCTGCCTGCTTGCCTGTCTGTCTGCCTGCCTGTCTGCCTGCTTGCCTGTCTGTCTGCCTGCCTGTCTGCTTGTGTCTGTCTGTCTGCCTGTGTCTGCCCGTCTGTCATTCAAATTTCTCAAAATGTATATGATCCCTTCTCTTTCCATTCCCTCATTACTCAGTCAATTGCTCAATATCAGTTGTTTCACCTTGACGGAACGTGGCTTTATCTTGACCTCGTATTGCACAAGGGCAGCTTTGACCCGGGGTCACGCTCTCTGGTTAATGCATTCACAATCGAACTCGCTCGGCGCGTCCGACGCATTAGCAGCGACCCACACACAAACCTTTTTCTCTTTTATGGTCACCGCCAACACTGCCCTTTATTTTAGCTTTGCACCCTCCATTTTACTCTTTTTCAAATACAGGATTTATTTGTAAGCGTTATCACAACACCCTGATAAGTCTATAATAAAAAAATATAAAAAAACAACACACACCATATCATCATCTTCTAAAATATACAACGTATCAAAATGCTCCCCTTGCTTACCCCTGCCTCGGACAGCAGCCCTGACAGACACCCGATTCCCGAGACGATAACAACGCGATAGACGAACGAGAAAGTTAAGAATCGCCTAAGACAGCTTGAAATCTCCGGACAACAAGTGCGGAAGGCTTGAAGCGCGAGTGAAGGGTTCGGATCCCACGGGCTAAGTATTCCCTCCGGTTGGAAGCTGTTTACCATTCTATGCAATAAGCTCCTGATCGGATTATGCACAAGTTAAATAGGCTAAACCCGACCTGCCTACGCACCTCACCTCATTATGGAGAGTCGCTCCCTGAACAAAAATTGAATGACCACGTAAACAAATCCATGAATAAAACAACACACCTGAAACTCGTAACTATTCGAACGAACAGCGAAACGATAAATAAACACGAATAATTAATAATCAAAACTGAATCAACAAACCCATCCAAAGAAGCATTACTCGAACCGTGACTCACCGTGTGTGTATCTCTACCCGCCAATCATACCTGCAGAAAAAAAGAGAAAGAGGGGAAAACATTAATAAAAAAAAGAGAAAGATGTCAGACCTGCAGAAAAAAAAATGAGAAAGAGATAAAAAAAAAATATGAATAAAAGATACTTGTGATAAATGCCAAACACACAAACAAATCGAAACATAAATATACAGGTAAGATACCAATAAGATATTTTCATAAATACCTCAGCTACCAATCATACATATAAATAATAACAAGACAATAAATAAATAAATAAATGACACAGAAACCCATTAAATACATAAATATATAAGATACTAATCCAATAAATAGAGAAGTAAATAAGACACCAACCTAATAATTAACGAAGAACATCCATCCAACGCACCAATAAATCAATAAATTGGACACCAAACCACAAATAAAAACATAAACAGTAAAAATCTCAAACCAACTGACAGAAGACAAGCCCCCTAAAAAACAACAACATTCCAATAAGTAAATCAACGAATAAAACAGATGGAAAAGACACCATCTTATACCCCCGTCCCCCACCCACACCCCGCACCCCTACCACTCCCCTCCCACCACTCCCCCCACCCACCACTCCCCCCACCCACCACTCCCTCCTCCCTCATCCCCCTATCGCCCCATCCCCCCAACCGATGACTTTATCCCCCCAGCACCTCCTCTCTCGAGGCAATAAGCCCGGGGGAGAAGACGCGTGTGATGATCATGGCCCGGAGGACGCCGAGAGATCACTTAAATATTTATGGTTAACCTGGAGTTGTGGAATATGACGGCCTTTGATATGAGACTTGCGGGGAGGAGGGCACGGGGAGGGAGGGGGAGAGGGGGAGGGAGGGGGAGAGGGGGAGGGAGGAGGAGAGGGGGAGGGAGGAGGAGAGGATAGAGGATGTGAGAAGAGGAGAGGGGAAACAGAGGGAAAGAGGAAATTGGGTGAGGAGAGAGGGTAGAAGAGAGAGTGAAACAGAGGGGAGGAAAATGAGAAAGGTAGTGGGAAGTGAAAAAGAGGAAGAAAGAGGGAGGGGGAAAGAGAGGAATCAGGGATGGAGGAAAGGGGGGAATGAGGGCACAGAGGGAGGGAGGGAGGGAGAAGAAAGGAGAGGGAGGGAGGGAGAAGAAAGGAGAGGGAGGGAGGGAGAAGAAAGGAGAGGGAGGGAGAGGGAAAGAGAGGGAGGGAGTGAGAGGGAAAGAGAGGGAGGGAGGGTGAAGATAAGAGTGAGGGAGGGGGGGGGGAGGAGGAGGAAGGGAGAAGAAAGGAGAGGGAGGGAGAAGTAGGAGGGAGAAGGAAAGGAGAGGGAAAGAGTGAGAGGATAGGAAGGAAGGAAGGAAGGATGAAGAAGGGGCGGAGTCAAAATCCATGTAAAGCAGCATTTTTGCCGTTGAAGCGGTCAAGCAATACTTGCGGCGGCGAAAATGAAGGCTTGCTGGCTTAACAAAAATGTTCTCTGACAACTTTCCTAAATATTTTGGTTTTGAAAAGCAACGAAGACCCGTTGAAAGAGCAGCTATACCTTCAAAGTTACATACTGCTCTCTCCTAACGAGTTTAAACGTCAAACCGTCGCTTGACACATGTGCACCACAACACATCCGCCGCAGGAAGTCTTGTCACAAGCGTTTTGTTTATCTAGCCTTAAGGAAAAATAGAACTCTTTAAGATGTTACGATTCTGCATTACAAAAACGCGATTTGAAAGCACAGATAAGAGAAGTAAACGCTCTGTTACACCAGACAAAAAGAGGCAAGAATCAAAGTAAAGTGAAAGGGGATAGGGGGGGGAGA
>NC_061837.1:9027222-9029722 GCF_019202785.1 Penaeus chinensis
AAACTAACACTTTTCATCCCCCCTCCCCCGCCCCTTTTTTTTTCCCCCCAACAAAAAATCCAAAAGGGCCCCCCCCCCCTTTCCCTTTTTTCCCCCAGAAAAAAGTCCGAAAAGGCCGCCCGTTAGCCCCCCCGCGGCCCTAACAAAGGGCACAAAAACCGGGGGACGGCCCTCGGGAAGGCCAAAGGGTTAAAAAAAGGCGCCCTTGGGCCCTTTCCCTTTTTTGCAGCTACTCTGCCATCTTTTTTCTGGGGCCTTTTTTTCGACTTTTCCTTTTAAATTTAAGCTACCCCAATCCCAAAAACCTGCTCTTTGCTCCTTTTTCATTCTTATTTAAATTTTGGGGCCCGGGAAGAGAAATGGCATTTGCCAACGAATTGGGGAATAAAAAAAAAAAGGGGGAAAGAGAAAGGGGGAAAAAAAGGAAAAAGGGGGGGAAAGGGGAGTAGTCAGAGTGGAAATTGGGGTTGGGAAGGGGGGGGGTGGGGGAGGGGGGAAAAAGGGAGGGGGGGGGGAGGGGGGGAGGGGGGGGAAGGGGAGGGGAGGGGGGGGGGGAGGGGGGGGAGGGGGGAGAAGGGGGGAAGGGACCCAGGGGGGGGTGGGGAAAAAAGGGGGGAAACGAAGGGGGAGGCGATAGGGAAAAGGGGGGAAGGGGGGGAGAGGGGAGAGGGGGGAAGGGAGAAGGGGGCGGAGGGGGGGGGGGAAGGGGGGGATGGAGGGGGAAAAAAGAGGGAGGAAAAGGGGGGAGGAGGGGAGGGAGGGGGGGAAGGGGGAGGGAGGGTGGGGGAGAAAGAAGAGAGAGAGAGAGGGGGAGAGAGAGAAGAGGGGAGAGAAAGAGAGAGAAGAGAGAGAAGAGAGAGAGAAGAAGAAAGAGAGGAGGGAGGGAGGGGGGGGGGAAGGGGGAGGGGAAAAAGGGGAAAGGGAAAAGAGAGGGAGAAAAAGGGAGAAGGGGGAAAAAGGGGAAAAAGGAAGGGAGAAGGGGGGGTGACAAAAAGGGAAGGGGAGAAGGGGGAAAGGGAAAAAAAAGAGAAAAAAAGAAAGAAAAGGGGAAGGGGAAAAAAAAAAAAGAAAGCACACAACCAGATATAGACACATAAAGAAAAAAAACCCGGGCCAAGCAAAGGACCCGAAAGGGAAAACCCCCAAAACCTTAAAAAACCCCCTCCCCCCCCCCCCCGGTTTTCAAAGACGCAAACCCTTTCCTAAATTAAACTCCGCCCCCCTTTTCGTGGGAAAAAGCTAAACGGCGCACACGGGGAAAAGGGTGGGGAAAAAATTTTTGGGGTTAGGGGGGGGGGGGGGGGAAAGGCAGCTGATTAAAGGTGGCACATTTTTTTTTTTTTGATTTTTTTTTTTTTCCTTTTTCCTCTTTTCTCCTCCCCTTCTCTCCCCCTCTCCCCTCCCCTTTTCTCTCTCCTCCTCTCCCCTCTCTCTCCCCTTTTTCTTTTCCCCTTTTCCCCTTTTTCTTTTTCCTTTTTTCCCCTTTCTTTTTATTTTCTTTCCCCCTTTTCCCCCCCCCCTTTCTCTTTTCTCTTTCTTTTTTTTGCTCTTTGCCCCTTTCCCCCTTTTCTTCCCCTTCCTTTCCCTTTTTCCCCTTTCCCCCTTTCTTTCCCCAAAAATGTTCGGAAAATAAATGACGCGTATGGATGGATATCCTTGCAAATGCACAGGGGTGAAAATCTGCGTTTCTACCCCTCGCATTTTTTTTACCTGTGTTTTTGTTTGTTTGTATATTTGTGCATGCGAGCCCCTGGGTGAGAGGAGAAGGGGGGCAGGGGGGAGTATGTGGCGTATGTGCGTATGCGTGAGAGAAATTGTATCCCACTGCATGGATGTCCAATAAACAAGAGAGATAGCTGGGACGAGAAAATCAATTGTATGAATGGATGGTGAAAAATGACCCGAGTTGGATGGACACGTAGATCTGTGCATACACGAATGTGGAGTTTTACCCACGCAGAAATGGCGCACAATATAGCTTACACGCGGACATAAAAAAAATAAAAATGACAGACATGGGTGAATCGAGGCACTATCTACACTGGCCGGGAGAAGATGGGGTGGAATTTGGAGTTGGAGAAAGAGGAGAAAGAGGAGAAAGAGGAGAAAGAGGAGGAGGAGGAGGAGGAGGAGGAGGAGGAGGAGGAGGAGGAGGAGGAGGAGGAGGAGTGGGAGGGGGGAGGGGGGAGGGGGTGGCATGGGAGGAGGAGGGCGTGGATGCGTGGGAGGAGGAGGAGGAAGAGGGGAGGGGGAGAAGGGGAGAGGAGGGGGGAGAAGGGGGAGAGGAGGGGGAAGAGGAGGAGGGGGTAGAGGAGGAAGAGGAAGAGGAAGAGGAAGAGGAAGAGGGAGAGGGAGAGGAAGAGGAGGAGGAGGAGCTACAGCAGCAAGAGAAGGAGCAGATGCAACAGAAGCACCAGCAGCAGCAGCAACAACAAAAACACCATCACCATCACCAACAACAAAAACAACCACCACACCAGCGACAACGAGGGCTTTCGCT
>NC_061837.1:9039722-9052222 GCF_019202785.1 Penaeus chinensis
GTGACGACCCGAACTGCCAGCCGGTATAGGCCACTGTCATTAGCACCGCCTGAGCCCATTGGAAAACAACCCAAAAAGAACGCGTAAACAAAGCAAGAGCCTGAGTGCCAACAAAGGCTACTTGAAGGCGGTAAATGTGATACTAAATGGTGTATGCACGTTCGGGAGATAGGGCGTGTAAACACATACATACATGCATACATACATACATATATACATACACACATAAATACGCTAACGCTCTCTCTCTCTTTCTCTTTCTCTTTCTCTTTCTCTTTCTCTTTCTTTCTCTCTCTCTCTCTCTCTCTCTCTCTCTCTCTCTCTCTCTCTCTCTCTCTCTCTCTCTCACACACACACACACACACACACACACACACACACACACACACACACACACACACACACACACACACACACACACGCACACACACACGCACACACACGCACACACACACGCACACACACACGCACACACACGCACACACACACACACACGCACACACACACACACACGCACACACACGCACACACACACGCACACACACACGCACACACACACGCACACACGCACACACACACACATATATATATATACAATTCAACAACATCGAGCCACACTTATGTCTGTGGCACCCATCCATCTCGTGAAGCTTGGCTCCCAAACGCAAGGCGAATTGACCTATGCGCACCGCCACAGTCAACCGCGCCACGATACGCTTCGCCTGGTCGGAGGCTTTGAAGCTAGGGGGGAAGAGGCGTTGATTCGGACGCGCTCCTCCACCCCCCCACCCCCCCACCCCACCATAGCTGTATCGTATAGACAGTGAAGTTCCCACAACAGAACGCAAAGACATGTCCGCGACCAAACAATGCGAAATAAATATGCTATTACTATCGACATACAAAAAGGTACATCTGAGGACGAATATCTTTACAATGCAAGAAATTGTATGACAAATTCCGATTATATCTTCGTCAGAATACACCTCTTGCCACGTGAAGATACCCATTCTCATTCATACCACTTTCTACATTGGTCGCAACGCACACTATTCATACTACGAGCAAATGAGCTCATTATTTTGCCTGCCCTTTGATTTTTTTTCTTTACAATCGATCCCCGTCTCCCCCTCCCTCTCTCCCACTAGCCTTCCATTCATAATTTTCGAAGTAGTGGAATTTGCTGCACCAAGCTTTCATGGCAGGCGAGGAACTTTGCTCCCTCGTACTCACCGCAGATCCTAATCTATTCCTCGTCAAATTAGCACAGGTGTTCTGGCAGCGCCCCGACTACCAAAGCGGGCTTCGATATCAGCTTACATCTACAATTCAAATTCAATAACTCATAACAGTAGGGAGAGAGAGAGAGAGAGACGGAATACGTGAGAGGGGAGATGGTAGGGGGGCGAGAATAAGGGAGGGAGGGCAGGAGAAAGGAAGGGAGGAAAGGGAAAAAGAAGGGAAGAAGGGAAGAAGGGAAGAAGGGAAGAAGGGAAGAAGGGAAGGAGGGAGGGAGGGAGGGAGGGAGGGAGGGAGGGAGGGAGAAAGGAAGGAAGTAAAGAAGGGAGGAGTGAAGATAGGAAGGAAAGAAGGATGGAGGGAAGCAAGTAAGCAAACAAACAAGCTAGGAAGGACGGAAGGTAGGAATCTAAGGAATGAAGGAAAGCAAAGGTAAGACGAAGATGCAGAAGGGAAATATAAGAAGTAGAGAGGGACATAGAAGAGAAAATGAAGATGGTAACGAAAACGGTTAAATGCAATTGTGAAACTAGGCCCATGAATACCTAAAAAAAATCATCAAAATGTAAAAATCTTCTAATTCACCAATTCAGTCGTCAGACAACAATAATTGTAATAACAACACAAACTAATGACATAAAAAAAATATATTCCTTAACAAACCCCCATCAAATGGTTAGCAAAATCCGCATATTGAGAACCTTCCCTCCCCTCCTTCTACCCTTCCTGCTCTTCTCTGTTCTCCTTTCCCTCCTCCTCCTCCTCACCCTCCCTTTTCCCCCTTTCCCCTCTTCTGCTCTCCCCTCTTCTGCTCTCCTCTCTCCTTACCACCCCCCCATTTTATTTCCTTCCTTCCTTCCTTCCTTCCTTCCTTCCTTCCTTCCTTCCTTCCTTCCTTCCTTCCTTCCTTCCTTCCTTCCTTCCTTCCTCCCTTCCTTCCTTACTCCTTCCTTACTCCTTCCTTACTCCTTCCTTACTCCTTCCTTACTCCTTCCTTACTCCTTCCTTACTCCGTACTCCTTACTCCTTACTCCTTCCTTCCTTCCATCCTTCCTTACTCCTTACTCTTTCCTCCTCCTCTCCTTATCTCCCCCTCTTCATCTCCTCTCCCTCCAAGCGACGCTCGATGGCATACCTTATTACCGCAGAAATGAGCGCTTTATGAGCCGTTAACGACTTAAGTTTAGATAAGCAAGTTTTGCCTTCGCCCAGAACTTCAGATCACCACTAAACACGACAATCCGGAAACAATCTATTTAGGGACGACGAATTCGGGAGAATCAAGAGGGAAGGTAGGAAAATACACATACACAAACATACATACCTACATTTACACATACAGATCATCATTGCTAGCCTGTATCTTTTGTCCAAACACCCACATATACACACACACACACACACACACACACACACACACACACACACACACACACACACACACACACACACACACACACACACACACACACACACACAGTAATTAAATATATCTACATGTCTCTATATAAATATGTATATATACATATATACATATATATGTATACATATATATATGTATACATATATATATATATATATATATATATATAGAGAGAGAGAGAGAGAGAGAGAGAGAGAGAGAGAGAGAGAGAGAGAGAGAGAAAGAGAAAGAGAAAGAGAAAGAGAAAGAGAGAGAGAGAGAGAGAGAGAGAGAGAGAGAGAGAGAGAGAGAGAGAGAGAGAGAGAGAGAGAGAGAGAGAGAGAGAGAGAGAGAGAGAGAGAGAAGGGAAGAAAATGGATAGGGAGGAGAAGAGACGGAGAGAGATGGGGAGAGAGAGAGAGGGTGAAAAGAAGAAGAAGAGAGAGAAGAAAAGAGAAAGAAGAGAGATCGCGAGAGTTAAGCGACTGCACGATGTAGCCAGACACGATACGGAGGATGTAGAGGGCACGAGGAATGCGTTGAGAGGCATCGAGGGAGAGGAAGAGACTTGATAGAGACGTACAGATCGAGAGAGGAGAAGAGAGAGGTGCGACGTGCGTGATGAGGCAGGCTGAGAGACGAGTAGATGTAAGATGCAGAGAGAAGAAGAGCACGCAGATGATGAGAGAGGGATAATGGGAGGTTAGAGCATGGATAAGCAGACAAGAGACGGAGAGATGAGGTGTGAAAGGAGAGAAGAGAGAAGACGAGAATAGATGTAGCAGAGCAGTAGATAAGAGAGAAAGAGAGAAGAGGGATCGAGAGATGACGAGGGAGTGATGAAGCAAATGGGAGGGAGACGGCCGAGGAGAGGGAGGAGCAGAGTACGACACGCCAGAGCAGAAGAGAGATGAGATCGAGCGAGATGATGAGTGAGAACGAGAAGAGACGGGATTTGAAGATGTGATGGAGAAATTGGGTTAGCAGAGAAAGAAGAGGAAGATTGAGTAAAATATGCAATCAGAGAAATGAATGAAACACAATGCACACTAATATACCAGATGAATATGAAAATACACTGATCTTCTTCGTTTCAACGACTCTTCTCCTAATATCCAAGTTCCATAAAATCAATTCTCAACAGTTCCCTTACCGACAATCCACACCATACGCCATTCCACCATCCCGCATAACACAATCCATCGTATCCACCTTCTTCTTCCTTTTCACTCCACCGTCCATGCCCTCCATCTGCATCCCGAATTACGGACACACAACATCATCCACATTACAAGACCGCACCCATCTCATCTTCCCACTCTTCTCTCCATCCATCGCTGTCGCATTCTCTCTCTCACTACCCCATTTACCAGATCTCTCTCGCTTCCGCCATTCAGCTTCGCCCTCAATATTAGCCAAGCATAGTGACAGGATATGGGCAGGGCGTTCGGGGGGCGGAGATCGGCGAGGGGGCCGGCGAGGTTGAGAAATGGTGATGTTGGGGGGGGTCACATGTATGGGGGGGGGCTGTCAGGGAATCTGACAGAGTTCACGGGGTGGGACTTACGTGGTCTAAGGGACTTCGGCTGTTACATTTTTTATTTATTTATGATATAATCAAATTCATGCGAATAGCTCGGATTAATATGGCGGGGGCTGAGAGTGGATGCGAGCCTTCACAACGTGTAAATAACAGTGAAAAAGACGATATATATTGATGAACATCAAAGGACAGTCAAAGAAGGCAGGGGTAGAGACACGAGAGGAAGGGAATAGGAGGAAGGGGATAGGGGTTAGGGGTTCCAGTGGGGGTTACATGGTCAATAAACGGGAGGGTCGACTTGGATAAGAGGAGAGTGGATTTGAGTAAGTGTAGAGTATGAAGATCAATATAGACGGAGGAAAAGGAGCTTGGCAGGGGAGAGTCACTGTGTGAACGCTGGCTTCGCAGCAGATGCGTGCATCGTAATCATGCGGGCATCGTACATAATGGTGGGAGTTGAAGGAGAGGGAGTTGGGGGGAGAGAGAGGAGAGAGAGAGACAGAGAGATGGAGAAAAAGATGGAGAGGAGAGGAGAGTGAGAGGATGTGCGAGGTGAGGGAGAGAGGATAGTGCGAGGAGTGAGTGAGGAGAGTGAGTGAGTGAGTGAGGAGTGAGGAGGGGGGAGGAGAGAGAGGGAGGAGAGAGGAGAGGGAGAGAGAGAGAGAGAGAGGAAAGGGGGGGGAGAGAGAGAGGGAGAGAGAGAGAGAGGAGAGAGAGGCAGAGGAGGAAGAGAGAGAGAGGGAGAGAGAGAGAGGGAGAGAGGAGAGGGAGAGGAGGAGAGGGAGAGAGGAGAGAGGGGAGAGAGAGAGAGGGGAGAGGAGAGAGAGAGGAGGGAGAGAGAGAGAGGGAGAGAGAGAGAGGGAGAGAGAGAGAGGGAGAGAGAGAGAGGGAGAGAGAGAGAGGGAGAGAGAGAGAGGGAGGGAGGGAGGGAGGGAGGGAGGGAGGGAGGGAGGGAGGGAGGGAGAGAGAGAGAGAGAGAGAGAGAGAGAGAGAGAGAGAGAGAGAGAGAAAGAGGGAGGGAGGGGGGAGGGGGAGGGAGGGAGGGAAGGGGAGAGAGAAAGAGAGAGAAAGAGAGAGAAAGAGGAGAGAGAGAGAGAGAGAGAACAGAAGCAACAAACTAAATACTACACAGCCATAACTATTTGAAACATACACACGATCCTTCCTTACGCCCAGCGACCTCCCTCCTCCTCCTCCCAAATATCCCCACAGCTTCCCTAAAACAATTTCCAAACGTTCCCCATCCCCGCCATCCCCACCATCCCCGCCATCCCCACCATCCCCGCCATTCCCACAATCCCCGTCATCCACTCCTTGCCATTACCCCCAGCCATCCCCACCATCCCCAATACGCCCCTCCACCCACCATCCCCAATACGCCCGTCCCCCCACCATCCCCACCACTTCTCGACGCAGGGACGGCAGCTCCTCTCCTAGCCTTACCTCCCCATTCGCCCATTACCGCCCCTGAATATTTCACAGACCGATAAGTCGACTCAGGATATCGGGCAGAGGGCGTTCATGGGGGGCGGAGATTCGGCAGGAGGGAGGCTCAGGCGGTTTGAGAAATGGTGCATGGTTGGGGGGGGGGGTCACAGTGGGTATGGGGGGGGGCTGTCAGGGAGGTTTGAAGAGTTCACGGGGGTGGGGGAGGTTACGAGGTGGCTCTAAAAGGGGCGTTCGAGCTTGATTTAACATTTTTTTATTTAACTTTTTCATGATATAATAAAAAGTTCATGCGAATAGCTCGGATTAATTCATAGGCAGCGGGAGTGAGAGTGGCATGCGAGCCTTCACAAACGTGCTAAATAAACCACTGGAAACAACAGACGATCATCCATATTGCATGAACATCCACAACACGGACCAGTCAAACGCAAGGCAGGGGTAGGGACAACGAGAGGAAGGGAATAGGAGGAAGGGGATAGGGGTTAGGGGGTTCCAGTGGGGGTTACATGGTCCAATAAACACGGGAGGGTTCCGACTTGGATAAGAGGAGGCTTCGGATTCTCTGAGTAAGTGTACGAGTATGAAGATCAATATACCGACGGAGGAAAAGGGCCCTTGGCGGCGGAGAGTCACCTGTGTGAACCCGCCTCGCCGCCTTCGCCAGCAGATGCCGTGCCATCCCGTACACTCCTCATGCGGCCCATCGTTACACTAATGGCTGGGAGTCTGAAGGAGAGGGAGTTGGGTGGGAGAGAGAGGAGAAGAGAGAGACAGAGAGAAATGGAGAAAAAGATGGAGAGGAAGAGAGAGTGAGAGGATGTGCGAGTGAGTGAGAGGATGTGCGAGTGAGTGAGTGAGTGAGTGAGTGAGTGAGTGAGTGAGTGAGAGAGAGAGAGAGAGAGAGAGAGAGAGAGAGAGAGAGAGAGAGAGAGAGAGAGAGAGAGAGAGAGAGAGAGAGAGAGAGAGAGAGAGAGAGAGAGAGAGAGAGAGAGAGAGAGAGAGAGAGAGAGAGAGAGAGAGAGAGAGAGAGAGAGAGAGAGAGAGATAAAGAGAGCGAGAGAGAGAGAGAGCGAGAGAGCAAGAGAGCGAGAGAGAGAGAGAGCGAGAGAGCGAGAGAGCGAGCGAGCGAGCGAGCGAGAGAGCAAGCAAGCAAGCAAGCAAACATCTGACGAACATACGATGATGGGACGGCAGTGTGGGTCAAGGCTGCAATTATGTATGACGGAGGATGGATCAGACCGAGCAGGCCGAGCGCACAATCTCAGAAGAGCCTCCTGTTGGCCTGAGACTTGATTAGCGAAATTGCGAAATTGAGGCATTAAGAAGATTCCTGCCAAAAACACACTAAAGGTATGCTTTTCTTATGCTGTTACTTTCTTCTTAAAAATACATCGAAAAACGAACGAAGTTACTCCGGGTGCCTCGGTGATATTCTACATAAAAAAACCCGGCTCGTTTCCGTGTCTACATTCGTTCGTATTAATAACTATTATTTCAAACTCATGGCGTGTGTCCACAGCACCTCCCCCGCCCTACAGACCCACAGAATGCATGAAAACTGTATGAAGTGGAATCAGCTTCAGTAGTCTTTCATGTCACACATTTCCACCGTCGTCTGCGTCCAGATCGCCTTCTTTAGACCAAAAGAAGTCCTCTTTTCTAGGCAAAAGCTAACACAGCACTTACTCCTGATTGCAACTGCTTATTCCACTGTGACGAGAACATTAACGGCCGTCATGGTCTCGGCATTTAAAAATCCGAAAGAAATCACATGTTCTGATCTCTCTCACAGGCCCATGATGGAGGCAATCATCATCATCAAAACAATAACACCAACAGTCCCGATTTCTCTCCTCTGGGAACAAGAAAAAGACTCGAATGAGTGGATTAATGCAAGATTTGGAATACACTTCCTGTCAGACGCTGTGTCAGAGCGTTCTCATAATAAAATTTCAAGTCACTACGCAACGCATTATTCAATATTCAAGACAGAACGCATTGTGGAATAACAGTCACATTCTTTACAATCCGATATTGACAAGAAAACGTGTCAGCTGTTTCTTTCAGATGCCTGGACACATAAAACAAATCCAACCCTTCAAAATGACAACAAAGAATCCCTAGTCTTTTGTTTTTTGTCCACGTTGATCACGTTACTTTGCAATGATTTCTTGGTCAAAGATATAATTCCCACCACAAGATATATCGGCGACAAATCTATATTGTAATAAACCCACGCCTACTCGCACGCAAAGAATCTTTCCATCTTCCCCTTCTTTCTTTCACTGACGAGAATAAACATATTTACTTCATTTGCGTTTCGCTACCGGATCAAACTCCCCCTGCCCTTTCCTTCTCCCTTCTTTCATCACATTTATTTCTCTCTTTCCTCTTCTTCTCAGATATTCTTCATCTCTCTCGTTTGCTTATCCTAGCCCAATTACTCAAAAGTTGAGTAATCAATCGGTCCACTGACCTGCGTCGGACATTATCAGCAAACAAGGACATGCCAATCTGAATTTAATATCAACATGTGCTCCCTTCATTTCGCTTCCTTCCTTAATGCTCTAGATCTGCAATATATACAAAGTGGTTACATACACAGGCGTACATACATACATACATACATACACACATATATATACATAAATAAATATACATATATATGCATATATATATATACACACACACATGTTTATTATGTGTATGTATATATATAAATATATATAGATACATATATGTATGTGTATGAGTATGTGTATGTATATATATATATATATATATATATATATATATATATATATATATATGTATATTACGATATATATATACATATATCTATGTTTATATATATATATATATAATATACACATTATCAGAGAGAGAGAGAGAGAGAGAGAGAGAGAGAGAGAGAGAGAGAGAGAGAGAGAGAGAGAGAGAGAGAGAGAGAGAGAGAGAGAGAGAGGGGAAGAGGAAGAGGAAGAAAGAAAAAGAAAATGAGAATGAGAATGAGAATGAGAATGAGAAGGTAGGTAGGTAGATAGGTAGATAGGTAGAAAGGTAGATAGGTAGATAGGTAGATAGGTAGGTAGGTAGGTAGGTAGGTAGGTAGGTAGGTAGGTAGGTAGGTAGGTAGGTAGGTAGGTAGGTAGATAGATAGATAGATAGGTAGAGAGAATATATACACTAATATATATATTATATATATATATATATATATACACACACACACACACATACAAATTTCTCGTAAACGTTCCCTTCCCCCTCCCTTCGAGTTCTCCATCTCTCTCAGACTCTTCTTCAGTCTCTCTCCCTCTCTGTACACATCCCTACACTGCGAGCGCCCTACCTACGACCTACTGCATAATGCACAACTGGGCCTTTGGGAAGGAAGCTGGCGGCCCATTCAGAGTTGGTCCTGAAAAAAGTTGCGTCTCCTGGAGGGAGGGAGGGAAGGAAGGAGGGAGGGAGGGAGGGAGGGAGGGAGGGAGGGAGGGAGGGAGGGAGGGAGGGAGGGAGGGAGGGAGGGGGGGAGGGAGGGAGGGGGGGAGGGAGGGAGTGAGGGAAATGGAGTTGAAGGGAGGTGAGAGAAGGGGAAAACGAGGAAAAGAGGCAGGGAGGCTGGAAGAAAAACAGACAGGAGGAGGGATGAGGAAAGGAAGGAGGGAGAGACTAAAATGTGTTACCTCCCTTCTTCCTTTCGACATTTCTTCTTTCCCTCCCTTGTTTTCCACATGACTCTCCCCGTGTTTTTCTCTCCTTCTCCCTTTCCCGAACCCCTCATCCATCTCTCCTCCCCTCTCCCGCTCTTCCCCTCCAGGAGAATATCAATGCCAAGAACAAGGGGCCTGTTATTTACCAGCAAAGGGAAAGGCCGGGAGAGGCGCAGGCTCCCCCTATGCACTCGCGGCTCACTTTTCCTCTCTCTCTCTCTCTCTCGTCTCCTCTGGTTTCTTCTCTGATGTTCCTCCTCCTCCTTCTCCCACCCGCATAAAACATACGTGCATACAAGCAGACAAACCCTTGCTATGTAGAGGCTATACATAAATTGCTCATAAATTGCTGACGACGGTGAAGAGTATGGTGCTAAACGTCATTCAAGCCTGGCTTCATCCACGCCATCAGAACGTGTTATCAATGACAGTTACAACAGTGCTATCTTATATTTACTTAGACTTTGAATATTATTTAGATCGTGTTACCACCGACTGCTCATGTCGTTGTCGATGACGATAATGACAAAAAACATTAAAGTTATAAAATTCACCAATAACAACAATAACACAACGAAACAAACGACCAGACCGCTACATAAAACAAACAAAAAAAAAAAAACACTGGGAATGAAAGTAACATCTGAACGCTACTCAGAGATGCAACACTTTTCTCAACACTTTCTGGCATTCCTCTTTGACCTTGACCTTAAGGCCTTCTACACTAGGACTCGTATCACCGTCTGCCTATTCGCCATGAAAAAAAAAGAAGAAATAGAAAAAAAAAAAAAACATATACAAACTGTAAACATAAGTCAAGTCATCGTCTTTAACCACCCTTAAATGCTGGAATATTAACACGGACTCGCATTACAGAAACGAAAAAACTGCCAAAGGGTGCCAGATTATGGGATTATAACGCGGGATGAGACGTGAGAAACTAGGGTATAAAAAGAGGATCTGTTGCTTATTCCTTCTTGAGGTTATCCTTCTTATTTGGTTGAGAGAAGGGGGGAGGGACGGAGAGGGAGGGACAGAGTGGGAGGGAGAACGGAGAAAAAGGATGGGACAGACAGAGAGGGAGGGAGGAAGAGAGGGAGGAAGAGAGGGAGAGGGAGAGGGAGAGAGAGAGAGGGAGGAAGAGAGAGAGAGAGAGAGAGAGAGAGAGAGAGAGAGAGAGAGAGAGAGAGAGAGAGAGAGAGAGAGAGAGAGAGAGAGAAAGAGAGGGCGGAGGGGGGGAGGGGGAGGGGGAGGGGGAGGGGGGAGGGAGGGAGGGAGGAAGGGAGGAAGAGAGAGAGAGGGAGAGAGAGAGAGAGAGAGAGAGAGAGAGATAGAGAGAGAGAGAGAGTGAGAGAGTGAGAGAGTAAGAGAGTGAGAGATTGAGAGTGAGAGAGACTGAGAGACTGAGAATAAACATACAAATATACAAGAGGAATAAAAAAAAAAAAAAAAAAACACTGGCGCAGGAGAGAGAGAACCGCTGACACGAAACACCTCAAGCTACAGATGCATCTTGTACTTTTTCCTTGACCCCCCACCCCACCCAACAACCCCACTCCCACCCCCACCGCCCACCCTCCCACTCACTTCCCAAGGGCCGTGTTAATCTCGAGTCTCTCGGTGTACTCTTCGCTAATGGTCGGCCAGACTCCTGCCGCGCCTTTTGAACTCATTGGCGTAATCCCCGCTTTTCTGGAGGTTTCTAAAAGGCGGTGAAGCCCTCTCCCCAACTCCCACCCCACCCCACCCCTCACCCCTCCCCCCTCCTCTCTCCCCTTACTCCTCTCGCCAAACAACACGCCTTTCTCTTGGCTTGTGTGCCCCGCCCACGCTTTATTTCGTTTTCTTTTGACTCGCGCGCCCCCTTTCCCCTCGTCCGCTCTCTCGCTCTCCCTCTCTTTCTCTGTCTATCTTACCCTTTCTCTCTACTTTTCTCACTATATCGAGTGAGAGAGAGAGAGAGAGAGAGAGAGAGAGAGAGAGAGAGAGAGAGAGAGAGAGAGAGAGAGAGAGAGAGAGAGAGAGAGAGAGAGAGAGAGAGAGAGAGAGAGAGAGAGAGAGAGAGAGAGAGAGAGAGAGAGAGAGAGGGGGGGGGGGTCAGTGTGAGTAAGTGAGTGAGTGAGTGAGTGAGTGAGTGAGTGAGTGAGTGAGTGAGTGAGTGAGTGAGTGAGTGAGTGCGTGAGTGAGTGAGTGCGTGAGTGCGTGAGTGCGTGAGTGAGTGCGTGTGTGCGTGCGTGAGTGAGTGATGGGGCTGCATATATACATACACACTCACATAACCTAATACCTATATAACTCCCCTTCCCCTAACCACTTCTCCACCTATTTTCAAGTCTCTCCTCTCCCCCGTTTTACCCATCTGCCCTCCTTCATCTCCTTTATCGAGAACACGTGTCCACTTTCTTCTTTTCACTAACCACCTTATCGGGTTATCACTTCCCTCTATACATCATCCTTTCGTCCCCTTATCTCGCACCATCCAACGGAAACCTCTCTTTCATTTTCTTCGTCTCCCTGTGCTTCCTCCTTCCCCTCCCTCCATTTATCGATTATCTTCACCCATTCCGTATAAATTCCTGTACATATCTTCGTTACTTGTTGTTGTTTTTTCCTTTCATTCGTTCCATCTTTCCTTATCACCCGTTATTGCCTTCCTCATCCCTCTACTTCTTGCCCTAATCCCGGTCCCTCTGCCTGTCCCTGTCCCTGTCCCTGTCCCTGTCCCTACCCCCGTCATCTTCCTCTCCCTCTCCCTATTCTTCCTCTATCTCCTCTTTCACGTCTTCCTCCTATTCTTCAATATTTCAGAACAGACCAACACCTTCGCTGTCCTCCACGGTCTCAGCAGTTCTAGTCCCATTCACGACATGATTTGCACAGCTCGCCTGCAACGCCCGACTAGTCTCACTCCACAAAGCACCTTGCAAGTGACGTCAGGACATGTGTTTGTTTTAGGCCTATGGCTATTTTCTAACGATATAAATCCATACAGCAACTCAGATGTAAACATAAATAAAGTGGACAGATAAGTCGGTCAATAAATCAGTATGTAAATATATAAACATTAGAAAAAATGTGTATGTGCCTGTCTGTGATTGTGAGTGCGAGTGAAGTATGTGCGTGAGTGAAGTAAGTGCGTGAGTGAAGTGAG
>NC_061837.1:9064722-9067222 GCF_019202785.1 Penaeus chinensis
ACTATGAAGGAATTCTGCCCAGAATGCCCAACATGCATCATTTTCCAATTACGAACATTTTAAATGCCAGACGACTTGACAGTCTTTGAGATGCAAATTGCCTTTACACTTTAAGAACATGATCTCGAGTTATTCGATCTACATTCTAAGCCATTCATCTTAATACATCCCATTCCGTTCCATAAATACTGAAGCGGTCAGTATGAAAGCAATATTAAATAAAACGATAACAAGCACACATTGTTTATTTAGTAAATGTTAAAATCTATTCCCAACCTGACATGACTGAAATTATTAGATTTACCGGAAAGCTATGGGACTAGTCACTGGCTTACACAAAAATCTATTCTAAGAAAAAAATCAAACTGGCAGAATTCAGTGCATCCCCAAAGGTTTTTTGATTTTTTACTTCAAAAAAATATATATAAGCAACAGACAAAAGAAGTTTCATTCTTTATACTGGAAATGTTCAAAGCTCCATAAAAATCACAATGTAATTCATATATTTGGATTCATCCTTGAGACTCTATTAGCCCTAGAGTCAACTAATTCATGTTTTGCAACCCTTTTTGACTAAAGTACATACCACTGCTGAGATAATGTTAAGTGACATGGAGAAAATAATTGTTATTTACAACTAAAGTATCAAGAGTATGTAAATAAAAAAAATGTCCTTGTGCAAGAAAATTTAATTTAGCATTTAATTACTTCATAAATCACAAAAAAAACTAAATAAAAGCAAGTATTTTGTTGTAGGTTTCTTATTCCAGTGGTATATACAGTACACCCAATTATATCAAGAAATAAGAAAACTAAAAGCCACTTCTACCAATTACAACAAAAAAAACATACTAAGTTACAGAGGATTACATAGTAATGTATTTAAATCTGAAGTTTAATCAATGATCTTGCCACATGTATATCTGATACAGTTACCAATCCTCAGTGTGTAAAGATGATACCTTGAAAAAAACTACATCAGATTATTTTAACAACAGCAAATAGGCTCAAAGAACAAATTAGGTTGTGCATATTTGAAAATTTCACAACCATGAACTCTATTATAAAAAAAAATATTTACATCTATTCATAAAAAAATAAAATACTCATGCAAAACTGCCAACTGTCTAAGATCACTGGATTTGGACATCAAAAACTTAATCTGGTCATTTTTCCAGAGCCAACATTGTTCTTTTATTATAACAGTAAAATCAAGAGAGTCATTTTGTGGTCCCTTTGATTAATTTTGTTAGTCAAATATTAAGAGTGATATTCTTTTGGAATCCACCATTGTGTTACAGGTGTGTAAGTGTGTCTGCTAGTGTATGTGTGATTATACTGATATGTATGTGTGTTAACCAAGAGTTTGTGTGGGTGTGGGTGTGAGTGTGAGTGTGAGTGTGAGTGTGAGTATGAGTATGAGTATGAGTAAGAGTATGAGTATGAGTATGAGTGTGGGTTTGGGTGTGAGTGTGAGTGTGAGTGTGAGTGTGGGTGTGGGTGTGGGTGTGGGTGTGGGTGTGGGTGTGGGTGTGGGTGTGGGTGTGAGTGTGAGTGTGAGTATGAGTGTGGGTGTGGGTTTGGGTGTGAGTATGAGTGTGAGTGTAGGTGTGGGTGTGGGTGTGGGTGTGAGTTTGGGTGTGAGAGTGAGAGTTTATGTGAGTGTATTGTGTATATCAGCATGTTCCCTAAATGAAAAAAAAAAAAAAAAAACACAAGTTAAAGCTCTCATTTTCTTTTCAATTCTTCTTTAACTGTCCCTAACCTCAGAAGCCAACATAGTAATCAGTTTGTTCAGTATGTTTTCCTATCTCTTACCTTTCTAGAAACATATTTTATCCTTTTCCTATCTCCTACTTTTCTAGAAACATATTGATCCTTTTCCTATCTCCTACTTTTCTAGAAACATATTTATCCTTTTCCTATCTCCTACTTTCCTAGAAACGTATTTTATATGCCACAACCTGAACTATAGTCATCTGAAAATATGACAACCAAAGAAAATGCCGACAAGACACCGAGTACGAAAAAAGACGTCATACCTGAAAACTTCTGCCTGTGAAGAATAAAGTTAACCCTCTTGCAACAACATGATGTAAATTTTCTCTTAACACTTAGAGGAAGACTACTTCGAGGAGTTAAATCCCTTAGTGAACTTTTGATAACTTACTAAGTTCTGTGGGAAAAGGTGTCTTTTTTCCCTCCCATTTCATATACTCCCACGATGCTGAAAGTGCCACAATTTCCCCATTCAGTCCTATTCAGAACATTAAAGAATTAAAAAATAATGCCACAATTTAACCAGTCAGTCTTATTTAAGCCAGTAAAGAAATAGAAAAAAAAAACAAATAATATATATATATATATATAGAGTTCTTGCCACAGTCATAAATCTGCAGTGCAGTTCTCACAACAAGAGGTTCCTACACAGAAAACTAATCACAGAAACTCCCCACTGCTTAGAAACAACCTTCCCCACATCTCTCGCATGACCCTGCCA
>NC_061837.1:9079722-9094722 GCF_019202785.1 Penaeus chinensis
TGGCTCCAGCAATGTTTGATGAGCTGTTAGAAAGACTTGTTCCCAGGATAAGTAAGCAGCACACCTTCTACAGGGAGCCACTTCCGCCTGGGCTGAAGCTGGCCCTGACTTTGCGTCACCTTGCCTCAGGCAACAAGTATGCCTCAATGAAGTTTGCATGGAGAGTCCCTCACAACACTCAGTCCCTTGTGATCCGAGAAGTGTGTCAAGCCATCATTGACGAGTATGCCGACGAGGTGATGGTTTGTCCAAGTACCCCTGAAGGTTGGAGAGCCGTAGCCGACAAGTTCTTGCAAAGATGGAACTTTCCCCATACATGTGGGGCACTAGATGGGAAGCATGTCGCCATCCGAAGGCCGCCTAACAGTGGATCTATGTACTTTAATTACAAAGGATTTTACTCCATTATTCTAATGGCACTTGTGGATGCTGACTATAAATCTATCTGGGCAGATGTTGGTGGGGCTGGATCAGCATCAGATGCACAGATATATAATGCATCTGAACTGAAAGAATGTGTTGAGGATGGTACTCTGGGCTTCCCTGACCCTGAGCCTCTTCCCAATGACAACCAGGATATGCCTTACTTCTTCATTGGTGATGATGCCTTCGCCCTAAGAGAGACCATGATGAAGCCATACAGTCTTCGGGGACTGACAAATGAAGAACGCATCTTTAACTACAGGCTTTCTCGAGGTAGAAGGGTAGTGGAGAATGCCTTTGGCATCCTGGCTAACAGGTTCCAGGTTTTGCTCACTACAATGCAACAGGACCCCTCCACTGTAAAGCTGATTGTGAAAGCATGTTTGATTCTTCATAACATTATGAGGACCAGGTACCCAGGACTTCAGAACCAGTTGCTGGGTAGTCCTGAGAATGAGAACCGTGACTTTGTTTCAGGAGCTTCGCGAGAGGGACGTCACATGGAGGACACCCGTACAGCCAGTGGCCCTAATACTGCCTCCAAGAAGGGAAAGATACAGAGGAATCTCCTGAAGCACTGGGTTAACTCGCCAGCTGGTGCAGTTCTTTGGCAAAACAGAATGATATAGATTATAGACATTCACTTACCCATTTTTACCATTGCCATCATGTACCTACTTCCTTGCTATTTGATAAATGTAGAAAATAAAACACTAGTGCAGTTCAAAAATTTTACTATCCAATGAAGTTTCAAACTGACAAACTATGTCTAAGTCTCAACTGATAAATTGGCACAGCAAATTCTAATAAGTCGAAAGGCCACATTGTACTACAACAGACCACATGACTACAAATACACGAAATGAAAACTGCAACGTTTACAACTGATGACATGACAAATATGAGTACTGTCTATGGCACAAAACTGTCACTAGTTCTCTCATAGGTGTTGAGGGGTACTGATTTCCACACTAGGGTGCTCACTGGGGCTGCTTGTACCATCAAGGCCAGATAAGTCAAGCACCGCAGACAGCCCTGAAAGGTTACCAAAACTGTGACTGCTAGTGGCCGTTCCGCTGGGACTCTGCTGGGTATCTTGAGACTGCTTCTGCTGAACTTGCGGTTCTAGAGGCAGCTGGAGATACTGATGGACATAATCGGCCGTCTGTGACCCCCAGACCGATGCTGCAGGAGGCTGAGGCGTCCACATGTGGGGAGGGGGTTAACAGAGCTCCGATGGTGTTTTGTAACTTGTGGAAGCTGTGGGTGGGGCTGAAGGATGCTGCACAACACCAGAAACAGGCACAGCATTCGTGCGGATTGTATGCACTTCCTCGTCACTGTCTTCACTCATCAAATGGGTCAATATGGCGTTGATCTGTGTGCGGGCTTTCTTGAACTTCCGCTTTGGCATAGTTATGAGGCTGTCCCTGACATAATTGGCGAATGCTGCAGTTTCCGTTATGGATTCCCTGGGGTTTGCAAGAGCCTGCAGGAGCTCTCCCGACTCCTTTACCCTCTTTTGAAGGGACAGGAGAATGTCGTCCTCCTCCTGGCCACACCTCCCCTTTCGCTGGGAAGAGGACGAGGAACCTGGGTAGGGTGATCCGTTTTCTGCAGAAAGGTCGGCGCAGGCCTCCTCGGCTGCTTCTAGGTTGCCTCGATGAGCCACAATTGTTGCCTTGACCTGCAAATATGACAACTGTTAGTAAAGAACAACAGCAATAGGTTGCCTCGATGGACCAGAATTGTTGCCTGGACCTGCAAGTACGACAGTTGTTAGGAAAGAACAACAGCAATTCTAATCGCACTGAAATTGATGTGCAGTTTATTTTGTACTTACACTCTTAACTGGCTCTGGCCGATGTTTGACAACTGCCCTCAAGAACTCGAAACTTTGCAATATCCATTGCTCTCTCTCTGTGAAGTCTGGCGTTCCATCCCCACTCTTCTTCTTCTGAAGACGTGTGTGGGCATCCCTCAGGGAGCGAAACCACCCTTGCAGATGATCCACTGTTTTTCCCATAATTTTAGCCTGATCTTCCCATAATTTGGTTTTCTTGTCAACACGTCTGTAGTCATTCTTCTTTACATTCCACAGTATGTCATTTTCTCTCACAAAGTCACACATTATCTGTTCTTCTTCAGGATCCAAACAAAACTGAGTCTTCTTGGCTCTCTTTTTCATATCATGTGGTTGTAGAGTAGAGGTCGATGCAGTAGAGGATGCGGTGGAGCCTGCAGGGTAGTCCTTGCAGCAACCTTTTTATGCAGTTGACATGCGTGACGTGATCGAGGGACGTACGTTACTCGATTGTTACGCTGTATGCTACTCGATCGTTACCTGTTAGTTCGTTCCTCACACGTTCCTCACGCGCTGAGTACGTTCCCCGATCGTTGTCTCATACGCTCTGCATACGTCGACAACGCGCCGAAAAACGTTCAGCGTACGCCACCGTTTAACATGTTTACCATACGCTAGCCATACGTTCTCTAAAACGTTAAGGTGTGACAGGTTCTTAAAGGCCAACGAACCTTCCATAAATACTAAATCACACATTAATTGTAAAGATTGAAGTTCCAACAAGCGAATCGAACACGTTCCCGGCTCGACCAATCAGCGACTGACGTCTCGTTGTTTACACTTTTCACAGTCTTGGAAGTTGAAAGCCTCGAGTAAGTTATGTTCCCGGGGATGTCACTTTAATTGAAGACGCGTTGTGTAGTGTGATGAGTGTTTTTGTGATGTATTATACCTTGCTCGGTATATGTTCAATTGGTAGTTTGTGGTACGCTGTGGTTTTGTAAGATTCATAGAAGAGCTCTCCTGCAAGTTATTTTCTACCTCATTTTTTTTAATGTAATGCCATTCTCAGTGTACAGTAGTTTTTTTAAAATTTCATTGTCTCCATTCATTACGTATGGATATTCATTACATTTTTCAATTTAAGATCTAGAAAACTGAGAAGCGTCTGATACATACATATGAAATGCAGACAAGCTCCTTGGAGGTACTTTATTTTACAGAAAGTGACTATGGGGGTATCAACAAGCTTAATTTTGCTTAATAGTGCCTGTTATATTTGTACAGAAGTGAGTTTCTGTGTCCCTTCTGGTAAATGGATTCATAAACTTGCTACTCTTTAGTAATAGCGGTAGTAACAGTAATAGTAGTAAGCAGTAGTGGTAGCAGTAGCACCAATAAACAAATAAACAGACAAACTGTTTGAATGAAAGTCTATTTGTGTTCTCTGCCTTAGAATGGTTCCCTTAGCCAGTTAGATCTGGGGGCCTCATGGTGTGTTCATGGACCAAAATCCATGCAAAGGACATAAAGTTCTAGTTGTTGGCACATCAAATAAGCTGTAGACATGAACAGTAATGCCACAAATTAAGGAGAATTCTTGTAGAAAAGGCCACTCACAGCCAAAGTTACTTGGTGCTTTTGAGTTCTAGCTCTATTTTGCCATGCATACTGAAGTGAAGGCCATGTTTTTTTGGGGGTAGGAGGGGTGGTGTTGGGGGGGCAGAGCCTCCATCAACTCTGTGGGCATGCCTAGTTACAGCAATTTAGGTTGATTAAAGATTGTGACCTGGAGTTGGGAACTTAGTCTCTGGCAAATGCATGTTAAGAATTGCCCATTTTTTTCATGACAGGATATCCACATCACCTGGATCCAAGGGACGAACTTAATTTTGGTTTGAACTGTCTTAGGATAGTTTCGTTAACCCCTTCCTGGTGGGTCACTCCTATAGGCGTCAAAACAAACCGCGCTCAAAGTCGGTGCGTTGCCATTGATTGCCAGAGCATAGTTTTTTTTGTTTTTTTTTTAGTTTTCTTCACCCGTCACCAAGGGGTTAAGCCTACTCTTTAGGTGGGCTGTAACGTCTCCTTGACTTCAGTCATGGCTTAACCCCTTCCTGATGGGTCACGTCTATAGACGTGAAAACAAACCGCTTGAAATATGGTGTGCGGCAGTACGCTTCGGCGGCACGCCAAAGCGCTCCGAGGCGGTGATTTGGCATGATGTACTGAACTCCTGTGCTCAAAGTCGGCGTGTTGCCATTGATTGCCAGAGCGTAGAGTTTTTTTGTTTTTTTTTAGTTTTCTACACCCGTCACCAAGGGGTTAAACAAGTGAGCATATCACAAATTAGAACAGATTTGATGCATGTGGCATGGAGGTACATGCTACCAAGAGAGGAATCTAGTCATGCCATGTTATGTTTACTTACGTCACTTGTCAGCAATTGGTTAAAAACAGAATAGAGAATACATTAAGATTAAAGCTACATGTCAAACTTAATTTTTGAAGGCCTGATTCCTAATTGACAAGTTGATATTGTCATTAGTTCTACTTATAAGGATTGACCATGCAATTGTGTAAGAAATGCAGTTAATCTTTACAGTATGGATGCACTAAGCCATGGCAAATTGAAGATGATATTCTTGTAGAGATCAAGAAGGTGCATTTATTGGGACAAGAAATAATCTGCTGACATGAATAGTAATGCCACAAATTAAAGGAAAAAGATTGTGGAAAACGCTGCTTACAACCAAAGTCCACTCGGCCACTCCCAAGTTTCAGCTGTATCTTGCCGTGTATATCGAGATGAAGGCAGTGTTTCCTGGGGGGTGTTGGGGGAGAGAACCCCCCAGCACCAGCAATTTAGGTTGTTTAATTAACCCAATGCCACTAGGGAAAATGAATAAAAAATGGGGAAAATGCTGTGCTCATTTTCTTTATTTTTTGTGAAATGTCTCTGCACATAGATGGCTCTGCTAGTGCCTAGCCACAAAAATTGTGACTTTACCTGATTTGAATTGGTGGGAAAAACATATTTTATTTACTATTGCTATGAATATTGATGGTGTTATTTTTATTATAAACATAATTACTATAATGTTATAAACTTTAGTAACAGCAAAATAAGATAACGTAATATATTTTCCTAAATCAAAGAAAAGGGTAAACGGGCGAGACAGGCAGTACTCGTAATTGACTCATTGGTGACTTACTACAAGTATAGCCATCTATGGGTAAAAACAAGCAAACAGGTAACTCACAGTGGACATAGCACGTACGTACACGTTATGCCATCAGCATTGGGTTAATTTTGTGATGTGGAGTTGGGGACTTAGTCTCTGGCGAGTGGCTTCATACTGTAAAGTATTACCAGTAATACTACAAAATTTTATCATTAGCATCCACATTGCTGGTTGTGCCAGATTCCTGTTGAGACCATCTTTTCATTGCTATATGTAATGGAAGTTGCATTCTTGAACACAGAAACCCTTGATTAAGATCATCAAGAGTCTTTCACCAGTCACAGTTGCCATATTTGCCTTCCAGTCTGTTTTGATGTAGAATCTAGAATTATCAGGACTATCTCATACAGTATAGTGCTGTCATGCTCTGGTCCTACGAGAGTTATAATGCATACATTTTCTACCATAATTTTTTGGTAGGTTAACTGGGGTTTTATATAGTAATCCAGGATTTTGATATTGCAATGCTTATATAAGCCATTTTTTCATCAGCATTATCAGTTTTGTAGTAGAATAATTATAGCATGTACTCAATAATTGCTCATTATATAGGTTATACCTTGACAAGACTGAAGAAATTGTATGTCATGTAATGTAATGCATGTATTAAACATGTCATTGGCTTTATCTGCATTATTATATACTGTGTACTTGCTAATTTTGTGTTGTTTGCATTCTTTTTAACAAGAATTTAAGTATGAGGTGAGATTTTTACCATACAGACATGTTCATAATAGAGAAGCATATGGAAGAACAAGAGGAGAAAGAAAACCTGACCCAGTTTGCATCTGGCTGGATGTTGTATATTTAGGAGTAATACTGTACAAAGCAGCTGTAACTTTAAAGTGAAAGACAGTAAGTCCCCAACTTATGGACATAATGGGGACCGAGAGGCTGTCTGTAAGTCAATTTGTTTATATGTCGAAAGTCGGGTCTCCATTGCCTTTTTTCCCATTGTTTTAAAGTTTTGTTTACATTAAGAATACCTGTGAATAAATCCCAATAAGTACGACATACCTTATATAGTACCTGTAATATGTAATGCTTTTAATATTATTTGATGGTGATTCAGGTAAAGCGAATTATGGCACAAAAATTGTCAGTACACGAGGACACGGTGAAGAAATGTTTTCATGTTTATGGCGGGAGGGCAGGGGAGTGATGCGCACAGCTGAGTGAGCGTGGCAGCGCCACGGCGTGAAAGACTCGTGAACTATATTCGCACCCGGGAAATTTGAAGTTTGCTAGCATCTTTCAAACAATTTTTGTTCGTATGTATGGAATGTGCTTAAGTCGAATGTTCTTAAGTAGGGGACTATCTGTATTATACACTGATATCTCCCACCCTCAATCTCCCTTGTTGCTGTTGTCATCCTTCTTTCAGTCTCATTAGCAGACATCCATGTGGATGTCCCAGGCTGGCAGGCTTTTCTATCCTGAGGAAATCCTTGATGATATCCATCTGGAAGTCTATCTGCTTCATCAATTTACCAAAGGCCTTGTGTACAGCCTGATGGTTGACTACTGGCTGGTCGGAGTTCTTCCCATGCTACCAGATGTTGGAATATATTGAGCAAGCTGGTCACCCTGTCTATCCTTACCATCCGTGTGTTGTACTCATTAATGCACCTGGGCTGCAGGAACTCCTTGTAATGCCTGTTTTTGGCACTCTGCCACAAATGTTGTTGACAGTCAAATAGGGTTTAAAAGCAATACTAATTACATCATTAGTTCTCCTGCCACCACAAGCACAACATGCTTGTGGTTTCATACCACACTTTCATTGTGACAAGTCTTTAGAATATGACACCTCTTCTCAGGATTATTTTTTACTGAATTGACCTTTCCATATTATTATTTTTTGCCTAATTGTTTCATTTGAAGATGACTGCTGTGTTTGATACCCATTCACCTAGACATTTGATGATACAATTTTTATTGTTATTACATTTACAGAAATGTTTGTTGTGAGGTGTATGCCTATATTGTTTTTACATTTTCTAATTTATTCCACAGCCTCTTACAGAAGTACAAAATGCGTGTAGATCTTGGATTAATCATCTTGTTGGCGGCTTGCTCAGTAGCTTCTGCAGAAGATGAAAAGAAGAAAGAAAAAGTAAAAAAACTGCAAATTGGAGTAAAAAAACGTGTGGACAACTGTACCCTCAAAAGTCGTAGAGGTGACCTACTACACATGCATTATGCAGTAAGTATAACAGAAATGTTCTTTTTAGATCTCATTTTTTATTTATGTATTTGAACTAATCAAAACAAGTGCATTTATTATATAGATTGCAAGATTAATAAAAACTGTTTTTGGAAATTACATGGTAACTGACAACAGAAGTCTTCATCAGCTATTTGTTAAATATGAAAAATGCTTTGATATTAGCTTAAATTAGTCTGCTGTTTATCTAAGTTTGGGGTCAATCATAATTATCAAAATTTTAAAAAGCAGACACGACGTACGCTTTTCAAAAAGGTAAAAAATGTTGATTATTTTCAACTATTGAATTTTCTGGTCAGTCATAATTACCTTTTCCACTGCTATGCACACAGAGCAATGTTGTACCAGACTATCAAATCATGGCATTTTTATTGGAAATAACAACTGTTTTGGGTACATTGTTGTTTGTCAAGTGTGAATTCTGGTTGAGTAAAATGTCTTCACATGGTTCCAGTTCATAACCTGGTCCCCAGGTGTCTTCAAGGGACACTTTATCAGACCACTCTGCACAACATAGTTGAGGACTGGTTGCTTCATCTATGCTCAAGGATTAACATTTTCAAAGAGTACTGTTTGCTCTTTTGAAAATGATAATTATGTATGACCCCTTAGTTATCTGTAAAAAGTTTGCACAATAGATCAGTGAATGAGGAAGAATTGCAAGTACTTGTTTGGAATAATAAAACAAGATTCAGAATTTGCTACTTTTTGAAAATCACCACTATTTTGTTCTCTTATATGTAATGTGATGGAAAAATAGGGGTATTGATTTTCAGTAGCGTATACAAAAACAAACTTGTTAATCAGTATTGCTTTTTAACCTAACGATGCTTGGATCACAAGAATACATTTTTTAACATTTATTTTATTTTATTTTTTTTATTATTGATTCTCATTACATGGGAAGTATGCATGGCTGACTGGACTTGTCTTTGGGCCCATATCAGACATGGCCAGTGTGTTGCAATTGCTGCACTGCACTAACAAAGAGATATGATTTGTTTTTGCATCCCTTGTATTCAAAATATTTGAATGTTTTTGCACATTCAGATATGCATAATATTCATTTTAGTCATTAGATTGAACAAGTTGCAGTCTGATTGTGTAAATGATGGAATATAGTTTTATTGAGGGATAAAAGTGGCATCTTCCTTCATTTTGCAAATCATCCCATGCCACACGGCATGGGATGTTTGGGGATGAGGGTACCTTGTAAAGAATAACATTAAATATAATGCTTGCGTCATGATAATATGTTAATTGCCTGTCTCCCAGAGCCTGCCCAAGTCAGCCATGATGTGAATGACAGCACCACAACCAAGTCAGCCATGATGTAAATCCCATATCATCTGGAGACTAAGGTTTAACCCCTTGGATCTGGGTGCTTCACTGCCAATATGTGGCCAAAAATCCAAGCATTAGGCTTACTTGAGTGGCCACTCTCACATGTTTGTAGGCTGAGCACACATGAACATTTTTGAAGTCAAGACCTCTTGGCTTCCCATTGGAATGTTATTAACACTCTTTCTGCATAAGCATTTTTTGTTTTTTTGCCACTTTCCAAAGTCTGTATTTATCATTTGATATGTTGTATCCAGACAGTAGTAGACTGTTTTGCTGGCACAGATTCCATATCACTTCTCTAAGTACTCCATAACTCAATGTAATGATTATAACAATAATTAACATCTTGTTATATGTATCCTTTATTGTTTCTGTAATGCAACCTGTGCCGCTGATCATGAAAATGGGAATTTGATCCCTAGCAGGAAATACTGTCTTCCCTGGAGCCAGCACTCTTCCAGCTAAAGGTCACTGATGGTGCATTCCATACTCGTTTACAGATGGAAATAATGCAAGAGCCCCTTCCAAAATGCACACTGTGTCTATTCATCTTCCAAGATGAATAGACACAGTGTGCATTTGTGCACTCATGGCGAGTCATTTCATCACCCCGGCCATTAGCCAAAATTTTCATGACATGTTCCTGTCACCCCAATCTCAGCTAAATTTTTTCTTGACAGATGGTCACATCATTCAGATCCAAGGGGTTAATCATCAATACTAGTACAACCTCTCTTACCTTTTGCCCAGATTTTTTTTTTTTTTTTCTTTCTTTCATTGCTATTAATGCTGTTAGTGTCAATGATGTTGATAACATCAATATTAACAGCATTGGGAAAAAAATGTATTTGTTTGTTTGTTTACCTTTTATATTTTCGCATATGATAATATCGATATTGATAACATTAAAAAAAAGGGGTGTGTGTGTGTGTGTGTGTGTGTGTGTGTGTGTGTGTGTGTGTGTGTGTGTGTGTGTGTGTGTGTGTGTGTGTGTGTGTGTGTATGTAAACATTTATTTATTTTTTGCCTTGCCTTCTTATTTCAGGGTAAGCTAGAAGATGGCACTGAGTTTGACAGCAGTTACCCTCGTGGCCAGCCCCTCACATTCACCTTGGGTTCTGGACAAGTGATTAAAGGCTGGGACCAAGGCCTCATTGGGTAAAATATGATTCTCTCTCTCTCTCTCTCTCTCTCTCTCTCTCTCTCTCTCTCTCTCTATCTCTCTCTCTCTCTCTCTCTCTCTCTCTCTCTCTCTCTCTCTCTCTCTCTCTCTCTCTCTCTCTCTCTCTCTCTCTCTCTCTCTCTCTCTCTCTCTCTCTCTCTCTCTCACACACACACACACATTCTCACTCTCTCTCTC
The DNA here is from genome assembly GCF_019202785.1 of Penaeus chinensis. Lineage (NCBI taxonomy): Eukaryota > Metazoa > Arthropoda > Malacostraca > Decapoda > Penaeidae > Penaeus > Penaeus chinensis. The sequence continues at coordinate 9,090,126 of NC_061837.1, forward strand.
TCTCTCTCTCTCTCTCTCTCTCTCTCTCTCTCTCTCTCTCTCTCTCTCTCTCTCTCTCTCTCTCTCTCTCTCTCTCTCTCTCTCTCTCTCTCTCTCTCTCTCTCTCTCTCTCTCTCTCTCTCTCTCTCTCTCTCTCTCTCTCTCTCTCTCTCTCTCTCTCTCTCTCTCTCTCTCACACACATTCTCTCTCTCTCTCTCTCTCTCTCTCTCTCTCTCTCTCTCTCTCTCTCTCTCTCTCTCTCTCTCTCTCTCTCTCTCTCTCTCTCTCTCTCACACACACACACATTCTCTCTCTCTCTCTCTCTCTCTCTCTCTCTCTCTCTCTCTCTCTCTCTCTCTCTCTCTCTCTCTCTCTCTCTCACACACACACATCTCACTCTCTCTCTCTCTCACTCTCTCTCTCTCTCTCTCTCTCTCTCTCTCTCTCTCTCTCTCTCTCTCTCTCTCTCTCTCTCTCTCTCTCTCTCTCTCTCACTCTCTCTCTCTCTCTCTCTCTCTCTCTCTCTCTCTCTCTCTCTCTCTCTCTCTCTCTCTCTCTTTCTCTTACACACACTCCTCTCTCTCTCTCTCTCTCTCTCTCTCTCTCTCTCTCTCTCTCTCTCTCTCTCTCTCTCTCTCTCTCTCTCTCTCTCTCTCTCTCTCTCTCTCTCTCTCTCTCTCTCTCTCTCTCTCTCTCACACACATACACTCACTCACTCTCACACACACTCTCACTCACTCATTCACACTCTCTCACTCACTCACACACTCCCTTCCTTCCTTCCTTCCTTCCTTCCTTCCTTTCTCTCCTTCCTCTTTTTCCTTCCTTCCTCCCTTCCTTCCTTCCTTCCTTCCTTCCTTCCTTCCTCTTTCTTTTCCTTTCTCTCTCCATTCCTTCCTTCCTTCCTTCCTTCCTTCCTTCCTTCCTCTCTTCCTTCCTTCCTTTCTTTCTTTCCTTCCTTCCTTCCTTCCTTCCTCTCTCTTTTCTTTTCTCTTTCCCTCCCTCCCTTCCTTTTGCTCCCCCTCCCTTCCTTACCCTTCTTTCCCTCTCCCTCTCTTCTCCCACCCTTTCTCTTTGAATGTAACATTTTGAAAAGTGGAGCTGTGGCTTCAGAGATGTGAACCAATCATTCTTTCAGAATGTGTGAAGGAGAGAAGAGAAAGCTTGTAATTCCATCTGACCTTGGCTATGGTGCCTCTGGTGCCCCCCCAAAGATCCCCCCACACGCAACCCTGGTCTTCGAGGTAGAGCTTGTTAAGATTGAGCGTAAAGAAGAACTCTGAAAGGAAGCAACAAACAGTTTGTATTATGATACACTATGATATTTTTCAATATGATGTAATTTGCTATCCTGTTTTCGAGGAAGTCTTTTACTGCCATTTAAAAAAAAAGTGAAACCTGAATCTGATGTATTTTGTTTGAATTTCATTAGATCTTTCTGTATTTAAGCAAGTTCACAATTTCTGAAGGATGTTATTCATTATTGTAAACGGTTTACATCATCTGCAAAATGAAGTGAATCCCATAACTGTCACCTGCACTAAATAAATTCTTTACTGAATTCAGTGTCTTTATTACTAATGTCCAATGGTGTTATTTTTCATCTGTAAGAAATATGTATTTTGTATATATGTTTCATTACATTATTGCAAATGATTCTTTTTTATGTTAATGTACTTTCTTGCATTTTTGTGCAAAGATTCATTGATATCTTTATATTGGGTGTATGCATCTTTACAAAATGTATCTTAAAGCAAACTTTTAATTGATTTAATGTAAAGATTTATAAGTTTTCCATGTTGTGGTCATGACACCTACATGACCCACCAACACAAGGCTTCATGTTGTTGGCACATGATATCATATGTGAGAATAAATGACTTATCTTTCCTGTAAAATTTGAAAAAGAGAGGATGATGAAAATAATATATTTTTTAAGACTACCACTACCTCAAATGACTTAAGGAATAGTTTACTCTACCATTAAATAGTTTGTTGATATATGTCATTCTACAAGAACATTTGTAGAGGAGAAGAAAACAGCTCTATAGCATTTCCAAATGCCTCACAGGAGGCCATGTTCTTTGTGTTCACAGTGAAACTTCCATTTTTCTGCCTGAGAACTGTTTATTTGTAGCATAACTGGTATAGCATTTGACTGACCTTGTTTTTGAAAGTTTTGATGGCTGAGTGTATGAATACTTGCAATAGCTTTGTACAAGATATTAAGATGTCAATCAGTGTTCACATAGTGATAAAAAGGACCACAGATAGATGGTTGTTGAACTGAGTCATCAAATGATTAGCTCAGTTAAGAGGTTTAGATTTGGTTTTCTTTGTTTCCTTGCTGGGTCTTTTAGAGAAAATGGTTTTATTCCTTTACGAGTGAAATAAAAAATGCATTTGTGAAAAAAAAGTAAAATGTAGAGCCATCTTCCATTTACGTAAAAACACAAGTAAATTCTTTCAATTAAAAAAATATGTTTTTCAGAGAAGGCATGAATGAAATTATTGTCAATTCCATTCATTCACATGCTTAGCTACAAAGGAGTCAGTAGACCTTACCTGATTTCACCTTTCCTTGAATTCGTGGGAAAGTCTTTTTTTTTAAATTATGCTATCACTATCGATGGTGTTTTTTTTATATATATATGTTATTGGCATAAGTAACAGCAATAAAAGGTACCATCAAATATTTCCAAAAATCAAAGGAAAGGGTAAACTGGTGAGGCAGGTAGCACTCATAATTGACTCATTGGTGACTTAGTACAAGTGGAGCCATCTATGTGTAAAAACATTTAATAAAGTGAACTCTCAATGGGCATGGCATGTACATACATGCCATGCCCGTTGGCTTTAGGCTAATGGAAATTAGGGGTAGTTCATTTGTTGATTTATAACATCATTGAGGGAATCTCTACAAAATACTAGTCAGCCATTTATTATTAATTGCAGATATATTTATGTATTCCAAACCCACCACATAGAATACAAATAATGTGAGTGAAATAATTTTAGAATTATATATTTTCTTTTTTTTTCTGTAATCTTCCACTTCAAGGATTTTAAAGTGGAAGCCAAGAAAAAAAATCTTCTAAAATACAAACCAGCTTACTCTTCAGTATCATATGATCAGGTTAATCAGTGATGGCAATTAATATGATGAGTATTTTTGATAATATTAACACGTTTTGATGACACTCATTGAATTGAGGTTTTAGGAAAAGCATGACAGTCATTGATGAATTCCCAGAAGTTTTTTTCTTCACGTACATCTCTAGCTTCTATCTTGAGCAACCTACAACAATTTTTTTCTCTCTGTTTCACCCATTCACACTCTTTGAATATCTATCTTTATTTCTTGTTCATTTATTTATCCATGTTCTCCCTTCACCCATTATCTTGTTTTTTGTTTTTTTTTTCTCTCTCCCATGCATTAATTTTCTATCTCTTTCTCATTCATTCTTCATGTGTTCTTTCTTTTTTTTCCATCATTTATTCATCTTATTTCTTACCCTCTTTTTTTCTGTCCAAACCATGTGTATCAGTAACAATCTTCACCTCATCTACTACATGTATGTCATCATCTGTACAACCATTTTGAAAAATAAAGCAGACTTGAGAAAATGTTGATTTTGTATCAGATATAGTAGTGGCATCAACCAGTTGCCTGAAGTGGCATCATCAAGGTTTAATATTTTTTATGGGATTCACATTTGGCTTAGTGGCTGAGTGTAATTATTATGTCAAAACTACTGATCAGATTAAATTTATTTGTTGCAGCAGAATAGTATCAAGTGATACCATAGGAGGAATTTTGAAAATAAAGTGGTACTGGCCATCATCTTTAAGTGAATGTTATCAAAGAATTTTTGGGGGGAATTCATGAAAAGGGCAAACTGAAAATGAGTTTGAGGCAACAATCTTCACTGTAAAACCAGTGAAGTTCCAATATACTTATATCAAAGAACGCTGACAATCAGGAAAATACAAATATATTTCACTGTTTTGTATCATCAAAGGTAGCATACTGTATACAGCGTACCTTTGTTTTTCGATTCATTTAAAAAATTGCTCTTAGAATAGATTTAGAGTAGATTTCTCATACCTAGAACTAAAAAAAGAATGGTTATTCCTCACTGCCAATGTAATTCAAATAGTCAGCTTAACTAACTTTCTTCATATCATGAGATGTCCAAGTATCAGAAGTAGTGGACTATGAGCAGTACTTGTATTATGTTAAAACTATTTGTGTGTTTTTGTGGGTATACATTTCTTGGGAATTTGTAGCATGCCTGAACTACAAATGTGTATTTGAATTTGTCCATGCAATAAACAGGATATAATATTCCAAAGACTTTGCAGAATGTGTTTCTTTAGGATATTGCAATTAAAAATATCAAGTAAATTTCAAGTATGTTAATTACCTTTCGCATTTTCAGTTATTAAACCATTTGCATTAGGTTAATAATCATGTAATAGTGAATGTTACAGGACACTTAGTGACGCCTCATCATTTCACTGCCCCCCCAATCCCTTGTCCGTTGTTGTCATGGGGGGGCTTAGGAGGCGGAGACTGGGACCCAATGCTGGGGAACTCCCCAACCTTGGGACTCA
>NC_061837.1:9104722-9117222 GCF_019202785.1 Penaeus chinensis
AGAGATAAAAACAAATGAAGTCTGCTGCAGATTCAAAAATAACAAAAGTAATAAGAAGCTACTCTAATAATGGCTACTTTTAAAGCACTAAGTTCAAGTATTAGCTACACTATTCAAGAGAACAAGAGTCAAAGGTTACATAAGCTCAACTTTTTAGCTACGGGAAACAAACTACTTATACTTCCTAACTTAATATCTATGGCTCTTAACACTGTACATACACTGCCAACAAAGATGGCATTCTGGACTAGCAGAGAAGGCAGCCAGTTGTATAACATTGTACTCCTGAATTAAACTGCAAGCTTTATTTTCAGTTTATGCAATGATACCTGCCTATTTGATGTAACTACGCCTTTAAACACTTAAATTTTTCCTTTTATGAAAGGAAGTAAATGCACATGAGGGAATTTGTGAACACTTAAAAAAAAAAATCATATAACCTTGTAATGTTAAGTACATTAATTATAATATATTCAGTATATTTTCAACACAATACCTGTACCTACTATTATTGTCAGCAGCTTAAATATCTTACTCACACCAATCTTATTATGATAAAATTAACAACATAAAAATCAAAAGAAGCTATTTGAACATTTAGAAAAAAACCTACAGAAATAATTCCCACTCAAATATGTATGCACACTGATAACATGCAGGACAAAACAGAGATTCATCACTATATTATTCTTTTTCATATCTATTAACCTAAAAGCTTCATAATAGAAATGAATGAGGCAGGATACTGGGACTAACTGTAAGGAAATGTTATACAGTTCTTTTTCAACTAGTTGCCAATCTGAAATATTTTTCTTTCTTTTTACTAATATTTTGTTAGCAACAGCAAATCATAAATCAAATTTCCTTATTTTGTAACCAGAGCCTTGGCAATATGGAGGTTCAAGATTATGCTCAATAATTACTTTTCTGAACATACGTATCTTGTATTTTTCTAAAAACTAGAAATTCAGTGTGAGCAGGCTTTAAAGAGAAATGTTTGGGATCACGCACCCATAAGACTTTCAGCTAGTTTAGATGATCTTGCGCCTTCCAGCTGCTTTCACTAGCTCTATGAATTTTCCTTTTTTGAACAGCCCACTTTTATGACTCTAGTCATATATATATATATATACAGTATATATATATATATATATATATATATATATATATATATATATATATATATATATATATATGAAATGGTGCTTTGCAGACTGTGAAAAAATAAAAATGAAGCCTCTGGTCCTCTCTAGAACTACATGTCTTTTTTTTTTTTATGAATATGAATGAATATGAAGACAATTGTACCAATATATAAATAAACAACTGAATTAAACAACAGTGTTAATAATTAAAATAAAAAGGCTTGAGGCCTATGTGGCAAAGTGTTTAATCTCAGATAAGAGAAATCTGAGTCACATCTACCATCCCTCTAGTACAATTTTTACCTAAATCGTGGTATCACCTTACTGTACATAGGACGGGAGTTTGCTGAAGCTCATGGCACTTGTAGACTTTCTCTCTAACATTCTTTGGTCAAAGCAAATATGCACCTTTAAATGATGCATCAATCAATAGAAAATATAATAGATTTGAAAATATGGCAATAGTTGATAATATGACAATTTCAACTTCCACTCTAATTCTTATCAGTTCACGTTGACTCTTCCATTCTACTGTGAAAAGCTTCATTCATTTACTGTCATTGTAGTTGACAATCTGACCATGTATTTTTATCCTAAACTGTTACTCCCTGAAAATGTTATCACACTATTTCATAACTCTATGAGAGAAAAAATGAGTATTCTTACGACACATTACTATGTGCTAGACAATATAAACCTGGTAATATCTTAAGACTTGAAGCCAGGTTTACTCCTTGTAGATCCTATTTAAGGTGTTAAACAACTGCCATTCATCTGCTCTTCTTTGCGAGGTTTACATAGCAAGCTGAAAGGGCTGGATGTCAGTTCTGGGATTAGACATATGCTACTAGAATTCTTGCACTGAAAATTTTAAGGCTATAGCAGTAGTATTTGTCACATACATTTATAAATTCTTATTCAGGTGCTTACTTTCCTAAGTGTACACTATATTAATATACCTGTAAAGAAAAAAAGTCAATAACAATTAGGACATCTATTGCATATCAAATCTGATATGAAAAGTGTCAACATAAACTTCAAATAAACACAAATCCAACACTTTAGTAGTTAACCTCTACTTGGTAGAATTCAACTGCAGGCCTTTAAAATGGTATATAACCTTCTATTTAAGTGCAGTATACACTGAAATTTTACATATATATATTTAAGTACAGTATACACTGAAATATTTTATATAATTTTAAAGAAATTAACATATACTGAGATTCATAGACATATCCAAAACAATATAAACAGAACACATGTATCTTAGCAAACTCATTCTTGAGTATTCTACTTATATATATATACCTGCAAAGTTCAAGAGATCCATTAAAATAATTAAAGCATTATCTTATGCAACATGACTAAAAGTAGTAATAACACACAACACATCTTCATGGTACATAAAACACTGAGTACATTATATGAATGATACAATCTCAAATGCGTTCTAGAATAGAAATGCTGTTTTCTTCACTCCTCTGGACAAGATACACAAAAAAGTCACCAACATTTCAGGGCTGAGCAAGTTCCCAATTTTGCTCTATGGCATTTCAAATTTTTCACCTGATTTAAATATGGTAGGTTAGCTTTGCCCCAATGTTCTATCTACCGTTAATTCAGTTTTTGACAGACTGTAGGAACTATGCTTCTACTTTCCAGTTCACTGGAAATCTAACGACAATTTGAATATTCTTTGCATGAATGAAATAGACTTATAGGTATTCTATTCTTTGCTTATCACTATACCATTAATCTTCCAGCAACTGATGGTCAGGCACCTCTCAAAAAAGGATACTTGTTTTTATTCTAAAATGGTTCTGTGGATTTCATTAATTTCAGTATTTGGCACATATATAGAGGACAATGAGAATTATACATCAATATCCAACAATTGCAAATAAGTCAGTCAGTTTTCTAACTTGGTACAAATTAGTTTAAAATAATGCTTTGTATACTAAAACCAAGTTTTGTCCTAAATGTTCTCTTATCATCAAATTTCTGTTTTTTCTTTGACTCATAGACATTTCTTGGAATTCAGATAATTAGATTTTTATCTTCATACTTTTTCTGAAAACATTCAAAACATTTTAATTAAAAAATTGGTTGGTTTAGAGAACTTTTCAAGTGCTTTCAATTTGCATATGAATGATTCTTACTGAACCATTTGTTTTGAAACCTGTCAATAAAATGGCTATTTAAGTCCCCTGGAACATAAGGATTGTAAGCTAAAACAAACAGCTGTACGATATAACCCTTTCAGGAAGAGCAATGAGCACTGCACCAAGCCAGATACAGCTGCTACAGAGGAAAGCATACCAAGAGTTAAAAGATGGTATATAAATGATAAGAATAATAACAACAATGATAAAAAACATGGGCTGTTAAAGGTATATGTACAGTTCTCCAGTTGCAAACCAAGAAATGGTGTTGTTTGGGTATTGGCCCAGGAGAACTGGCAGCTCGTGAACAGGCTGCCCACAGCAACAAGATAGAATACTGGCTGTTCTGGGGGGAAGCATACCACAGGCATTCAGCTGAGCATCAGTAAATGCATAGGAGTTGAACTAACCTGCAAAACTGACCTCATTGCTCCTCCCTTCAATCAGTTTGCTTTTGTCTTTACCACACCTTTTTTCTTTCTTTTTCTCCTAAGGGGTGTTCCACTTCTCACGTGGCATTGATACTTGACTGTAAAAGTAGACTTAGTACAAAAATAATTTTTTTGTAAAACAATGAGTAAAAACCTGAAGGGCCCCTTAATCCAAACAGAATCATGAGTGTATACTTGACTTTCCCAGAACTGCAAGATTAGTTTGCAGGGTGGCCAAATTAAGTAGCATGTGTAGCATATGCTCCCTTAATTTTTTTTACACTGTATCTCCACTGGTTTTGTGCAATTCCTACCCTATTTTGCTCACATCTATCCTTACTTGGGTCTTCTAAGTGACAGTAATTGTCTATGATGCTTTAGAGCTCCACTAAGTGCAAAATCTGGGGTCAAAGGAGCATCATTCAATTATTCTGCAAACTAAATAATCCAAATCAATGCCACTGTCAGTGATGTATTGATATTAATGTAATAAAAGATAAAACATTAACACATCATAAGACCACACTTTGCACTTGTCTTTATATTTCCATTTATGATACTCTAACACAGAATGATTGATAATGGATAAGCAAAATTTGAAAATAACATTGTCAATCAGTCACATCAGCAGTGTTGTTATAAAAGAATGATAGTATGTTAAAACTTTTCCCTCTTTTTTTTTCACATCACATACTAAATACAAAATCTTCCACTCCCAACAATTCATATCCTTTATGAAACTCTGGCATATGCTATTTCTTATAAAATCTACAAATTGTTACGAAGAGTTATCTTTACTCTGATTGGTTCATCCCTAACATTGATAATCTCCAAAGAAGCCCCATGCATCAATGAAGGTATCTCACAGTTATCTCATCTCTCAGAATATCAAGCAAGTTAGGTACTCCCTCTTCCTTCCGTTCCTTACGTTCCTGTTCGATTTTGGTTTTTATGGTCGTCCTGTCTTTCCCTAAAGCCCTCCACAGACTATTACAGAAGCAGAGGAGTGGCATATAAAGATCATTACATATCTTGTTGGTTCCTAGCATCTCAAATTTCCTGAGAGCTATCTGTGCATACTTATATGATTTTTCATAATTGCCAAGGGCATGAAAACACACAATCAACTGGCAAAGTTTACAGATGAGGGAGCCTGTGTCCCAGTGGAGGATATAAAACAAAAGGAAGGTATTCTCTATCACAGGGCATGCTTCCTCAAACTGAGATAAAAGTAAATAATGATCACTGATCTTCACTTCTGATTCATGCAGAAATTTGGTGAACACAGCAGTACGTCTCAATACCTCTTGTTCATGGACAAAATTCATGAATCGTGCAAGACCTTTACAGCGCTCAGCAATTACTTCCTGACTGAAGTTTCCTGAGAATGAGAGAGAGAAAAAATAATGTGATCTTCCTTCTTAATCTTAAAATAAAACATTTACATACCATGTGTTAAAATTAAAAGTAAAAGTAAAAGAAAAAGAAAAAAATCCATTATTAGGAGTGGATACAGAGATTTTACTCATGCAATTTTTTTTCCCAATCTTTAAGCCATAAGCTCAAATACAGAGCCAAAATCTATCAAAATGTATAGCAAATTAGCATGCAATATCACTGAAACAGTTTTTAAGATTTGGTACTGAAACTTTCACCTGAGAAGTCATTTTGCCCAAAGGATTAAAAAAGGCTGGTTAAATTATCAGGTACACATCTTAAAAAATAGCTTGGTTTGATCCGAATATTACTGATTCAAGCTTCAAGCAAGGTAAACAGACACAAACTGCTGGGAAAGGATAAAAAAAAAAAAAATTCTCTATTAGGTAAAATGCTTCAGAAAAAAATAATATGAGCAAGATTTGAGAAAAAAAGAAGCACCACATATAGTGCACTCCTACCACCATGTATATGTCACTAATGTGTTATCATTCTATTATCAAAATTACATCCTAATTACTCACTTTGTTTCATTTACACTATAATCACCTATATACTATTACACAACATTTTTCTGTTTCATATTACAAAGCCATATTTACCTATTATGACCTTTTTAGGGAATCCATCAAACTCCTCCATTAAAGACCTGTGACTTTCCATCAAGGCATTATAGACAGCATGGAACTCGGAGTAGCGGCGTTCAAATGATGCATACTTTTTGTGGCGAGTTTTATGGTTAGAATAGCCCATTGTGTCTGCAGGGGGCAAGGCCTTCTTCAAAACGGTGAATCTCCTGACCTCCACACAATACAGCTGTTGCAAAAAATGGAAAAATTAAGAACTATACAAGACAAACATGAGAAATATGTTTACGTCCTGAAGACAAAACTTTTCTCAACCATATGATCCTTGGACAAAACTTTATCTCAGAGCATTATCATCAGCATCTTCCAAAGTGCTATTAATAAATAATTACATGGATATACTAATTTCTATCCAAATGTAAACTATGTCACTACTTAATCATAATCAAATTCAGGGGTAAGTCATGAATTGTCCAGTTTTTTAACACTGTGCATGGATGGCTTGACAAAATGCCATGCCCACTTTGATTTTACTATGTTAATTGTGTTTACTTATAGATGGCTCCACAAGTGCTTAGTCACCAAAAAGTCAAATAATTTGTCCTACTTAACTTTCTTGTTTGCTCTTTTCCTTGATTATTGGAGAGATTCTTCTTTATTTCTTAGTGTTATTAGTATTTTAATAATGTCATAATAACCATAATGTAAAAAAATAAAAATAAAATAAATAAAAAATAATAGTATTGATATTAATCTGAACATGGACCAAATTCTGGGCATAAGGCTTACTTGAGTTACGACTCTCCTAGGTTGCTCCACTCGAAACCTCATATGTGGTATCAAAACTCTGTGACTCCCCTTTGCAATGTTATCAATTTTTCACCATTTCCAGGGACTATATTTGTCATATATCATGCTATATCAAGGAGGTAATAGATTGTTTTTACTGAGCAGATTTCATATTATCTCCCTGAAGTTTTGGAAAGAAAAGTTTTCATTTGTATTGTTATCATTGTTGATAGAATTATAATGGTAACAATATTGATACCAATAACAACCATAGTATTAGTAATAACACTAACAAAGTAAAGGCAGATTGATAATTATGACTACCATGAACCACAACATTTAAGTATTGTCTAATTATTCCTATTATGAATTATTTATACTTGACTTCTAACATTTTTCATATTCTACATAATGCTGCATAGAAACTTCTTGGTACATTATATTTTATGTTTCTTGCACACTTTCCTCTCTATACCTAACAAACACAGCCTAATACTTCATATTTTTGTTTTAACTTTTGGCTAATTCTAAACCTGGATAAATCTAATGTCTTTGGTAAATGCACTGACTAAAATAACTGGCAAAACATTAAAAAAGGATCCAGCTAGATAAGGGAAAAATAACAAAAAATTTTTTTTATATTTTCATTTGTATTCACAGTTGCTTCGCATCCACCTTTAGCTTTTGTCAATAACACCTTGTTATTTATAAAGATCCTGATTAGCTTTCACCACTATTTTTCAGGAAAGGTTTTGGGAGGTCTTAAAACCCCCTGATAGCTTTCCTAAGTTCTTGGTGAGAAATTCACAAAGATTTAAGAAATTATAATAAACAACATATATTATTGACTCTCATCCATATATATGGTACAATGACAAAGAACATTCATTTTCCTCATGTACATGTGCCCAAATATAAGTGCATATAAGGTTTATACCAGCTTGACAAGCAGTGCTAGTCAATGTAAGTGCATACCACACCCCATGGTGCATGGATTTTTCCCAAAGTGCACATGGACTCTTTTTCTTTTTAATTCAGTTTTAAGAGAATATTAAGAATTGGTGCTAATTTCACCATCCAAAATGCAAATCTATACATGGCACCCCATCGCATACAGATATGTATCAACAAATCTATGCATAACATGCAACTTCTCCAACTTTAGACAAACTTACATATTTTCTATAAAAATCTATTTTCATACCACTAAGGACACAGACCATCAAATCAATGATTCTAGGAAGTAATCAGTTAATTTCAAGGGCACCCACATGAGCCACGATTTAAAAGTGATTTTTTCTCCAATAAAAATATCAGAAAATGAGTGTTGTAATGCTGTAGCTCAAGAACTAGCACACTTGGAATGTATGGCGTGTAAGATGTCATAATAAATCATCTACTTTATTAATATTCATAGTGTGAAAATTGTCTTTCCTTATGTCAAAACCCTTAATGTCAAGCCATGCCAGAAATGACCAAGTCGCCATGAACACATTAATTTTTACAATCTCAGTCAAATCACAATTTGTAGCTCCTCTGGCATAAAACCAAGTGGCCCTGGCTCACCTGTTTGCCCTTTACCTTGATTTTTTAAAATAATTTCTGGTATATAACAATGCTGTTACTAATGTCAATATTACTAACAATTATTATAATGTCTATACTAAAAATAACAGCACTGATACTAATTGACTCCTTTGTGGCTAAGCACTTGCAGAACCATCTATGTGCAGAGACATTTCACAAAACAATACTACAATGAGCATAATATTTTCCTGAAGAGTTTGGGTTAATAACATTATAAGAATCACCAATAATTATCATAACAGTACTAACATTAACAGGATTAGGAGAGAAAAGAAAAGAAGAAGAAAAAAAAAGATCTGGGTATGGGGAAACCTGGTGAGGTCAAAGTTTGGCTATTAACTGACAATTTGGTAACCGAGTACATGGAGAGCTTTCTATGTGCAAAAGAAATCACAAAAAAATAATACTCAACCTAAGAGGTTACTGATATGCAGAAAATATTCTCATGTAACATCATGAATTTCAGAATAATTTAAGTACATTTACATGTACATTTAAAATGGAACTTGAATATTCTTTAAACAGCTTCCTTACCTCAACAAATGAATATTGGTCTGAAGGTATTCCTAGTTGTAATACCAAAAAGTGTTTTTACCAACTAAACTTCAATGACTTCCGACTTTGTCCAACTGAGATGTTGTCCTAAATTTCCAACCCAGTTCATTCTAACATTTCCTGTGTTATGTAAAGAGCCCTCACCTTTAATATATCACTTTCATTGATCTTTGATGGGATGAATCTACCTCTCCTTCTTAACCATGCCTCTAATGTGGTGTCAATATCCCATCTGCTGCACCACATGAACACAACTGATATGATCCAAACACTAAATACACAATAAACTTGAATGCTGGAATTCAATCCTGCCTTGGAGGTTCAGGATTTTCAAGTAATCATTAAGAATATTTGAATCCCAAATACCATTTTTACATTTTTCCTGTAGTACACTTTATCTTGCTATTACACTTTTAATAAAATTACTGCTAAGGCTAATATGAATGAAAGATCAATATAAAATCTGATATTAGAAATATCTTATTCTCTGGCTAAAAAACTTTTATTATCCTTATAGTCTATTCAATCAGAAAATATAGGAAGCAATACCTACTTTTTGTAACACCATAGATAAACAACACATTGGGATACAACACATCATCACTTGACGGCTAACCCACGAACTGATGAAATCTAATAACAACATAATAAAATGTGAGCAAGTATAAGTAGATAACTTTGAATATTTTTTGAGAATACAGGACAGCTTATAATAAGTTTACCACAGTCACTGCAAAAATGAAGATACGACAGTGGTAGAGACAAGGAAGTTTTCCTAATGAAAGAATCTGCAATTGCATATGATTCCTTCCTTCCGCACCTTCTGATCACGTTCACTGGTCAACTGACCATGTGACTAAGTGCCACAGTTAACCTTGTTTCTGCAGAAACAGAAAACCATATAATCTAAACATGCACCTTTGATATGATTTAAGGCGCATGATAAAAACAATCAAGAAGTGTTGAAAATATAAATTTGAGAAGAAACAAATACTATTACTCAAATTATGAGTCAAATTTCATCACTGATTGTCAGATGTGGTATAGCCTTGCCAGCTAGCCCTCCATCCAATTTTCAGCAGAAATTTTTAATCTGACTGTAATTCAAACTCTCCAAGCACATATACCTATATTGATAAAATCAACTGTGAATGAAAAACGTAGATACAAATGACAACTGTAAACTTGAGAAGAACACATATCATTACTCAAATCAAGAGTCAAATATTATAAACAATTGATTACAATGAAGCCCTGCCAGAGGGGGTGTGGCCTCCTATACATATCCAGAGGGTGAATGTATCATACCTTTTCCTAATCTTGCTGAAAGTTCCCACAAATTCTGAAAGATCATATTTCACACTAAAAAAAGGTTGCTAACATATGATCTCAGTAAAGTAAACCATGTAAAAATTAAATAGGGATAGTAGAAAGGTAGTATTATGATTGTAACACTACTCTAATTGACACCACATGTTAAATATGAACTTCAAATACCCACCACATATTTTTCCTTCTCTGTGGTGTGTGTCCGAGCTGACTGAATAACATATCTTACAACATTTTTGTACTCTTCCTTGCATTCTTGGACGGCAAATGGTGAAGTCTCTGAGCCTATAGTTGGAGATGAATTCTCTAGAAAGTGAACATACAAAATAGAACAGAAATACACTAGATGTTAGTAACAGGTAATTAATAAACTATTATCTATGACAAGATGTAGGCTTCACAATCTATATAAAAAATAAACAGCTCAAGTCTTTGCAATCAAGAAATCAACAAACAAAATGTTTTCTAAGAAGTTTATTGAAAATATGAAATACCATGCAAAAACCAGTTCATCTATGGTTAGTGACATGATAAGAAACTAATTATTTTTATAAATTCTCTAAACATTAGCTTATAAGAATGTCATACTAGCAAAAATATTTTCATAATACGGTCCTACATACATATTTTCACATCATGCAGTTACAGTGCGATGGATGTTAACCTCCTAATGATTCTAGTCACTACTTGTTGTTTTTTTCACCTTCTTCATCTGAGGAGATCTCCAGAGAGGTGTCAGAGTCAGGAGATGAAGAAGGGGACTGCCTGAGGCCCAGAGAAGGTGCAGGTGATGGGTCCCATATCCCCACCTCCTCCTCCTCCAGGGCTGAGACATCATCGTCTGTGTCCATACTGTGAAGTCCCTCTGAAAGAAGTGGGTTACTTATTTCACAATAGCAGTCACACATATATGACTTTTTCAAATAAGCCAAACTCTAGTGTTAAACATACCCTTTTGGAGATACTGTGTCCAATCCAAAATCCTCCATTGAGTATAGCCTCTCAAAATTGGTGGATTTTTAATTTTTAAAAACATTTATTTCATATATCTTATTTATTTGTTTTTTATCTTATTATTATTATTTTTTATCTATTCATCTTTTTTTTTTTTTTTTTTGCTGCTGTCAGTGGGAAGCTGAGAGTGCGGGGGAGTAATTATCATGCTGCTTGACAAGTTTCTTTCAGCTATTCCACCTAAAAACACCCCCTTCCCTCACCCCCTTGTGGATCTCTGTCTCCTGAATGAATCTTCAAGTACATCCTGGTTTTGTTCCTGCTTCTTTTCTACTTGTAAATGAATAATAAACTGGTATAAAATAAGAATTCTTATAATGTATGGCATTTAGTCCCTACTTAAAACTCGTCTCCCTGAACCAGCCATACAAATATCTTTTCTATTTGTAAATATATATAATAAGTATAAAATAAGATTTATCATAGTATATGGTATCTACACCCCTAACAACCTGTTTCATAATAATAATGATAATATAGCAAGGATACTTCCTAGACACAATGAAATATGCCTGTTACCCATCCATAACATAATGCTTCATATTTTTTCTTCTGGTTTAGTCGACTTTTTCTATTTAGATAAGTTCTACTGATCTCTCTCATATCTAGATCCCATCTCTCACATCTCTGTCACTTGCACCAGGATATGTTGTCCTAGTGCAGTAGTCCCAGGCAACAAGAGTAGAGATTCTGCTGGCTTTGAGAAGATAGTTGGAAAATGAAAGAAGCTCTGAGTTAAAACACTTTCAGTAACTTGTAAAACAGTACCAAATTACCTTCATACTTCATACAATGTCTCCTGTGAAAAAAAATGCTCCCCTACTCTTTTAAGTCACCATTAATCATTTAAGGCAAAAACACTGTAGAAGAAAAATGCCTCAAAATTATATTCTAGAAAATGGTAAGCATATTTAAACTTTCTGGTTATGTTTTAAATATTAGGTGTTAATCTATGTATTACCATAGGCTTTCTGCTAAGACAACTTACATTATCTAAGCTAATAAATGTATGCCCTTATAGAGTTATACCACAAAAACTGCCTAATCAATACCCAATCCTACAGCTCTTACATGAACTGAAATACAGCATTAAATAAGATTTACAATAAACCAGGAAGTAAGAAACCAACAACCAGTCAGAACAGAAATCCCAGAAGCCATAATATTTATCATGGTATTTACAAAGTCATACAATTCTAGCATATCAATATTTGGAAGTATAATATCTAATATTCATAGGGACTTAACAATACTACCGGCACTGTAGGTAAAAAAAACAATATTACTTACAAAAAGTCTGAGGAAAAGGACCTGTACGTGATGTTTCTTCAATGTTGTTGTTGTTGAGGTTGACAGTCCTGCGTTCGAACGTTCGGCTGGCATTGCTCCTGTAAATAAAAATAAAAAAATAAACAGAAACTCCATTAAATATTTTATCTCCATACTCAGATATAAATAATT
>NC_061837.1:9124722-9127222 GCF_019202785.1 Penaeus chinensis
TCCATAAGCATTATATAGCCATTGATTCCAAATGATACTTTTTTTATTTATATAAGAAAGGACATAGCGGCGAAAGGCTTCTGGCAACACTGCGTATCAGCTCAGCTGGTCGTGGACCGAAGACCCGATCCTTCGCGACCGCCGGGGAATCTACTCCAAGGCCGAAGCTCTCTCTGTAAGGTTCCTTCACGATGTCCACCCACGCCCAACGTCGACAGGTAAGATGCATGATTAAACATCTAGTTTCGTAAGTCTTGGTAAAGAAAGTGTCAATGGCAGTGTGCAAATTGACAAGCGTAGGAGCCTGCAGACGACGTGGTCCTTAACCCTAAAACCCTGGCAGTGGCCTTCATACCCTGATTGTATGAGTTTAGCAGACTGCCAGGGCACGACATGTTGACAGCAGCATGCCAGAGAGCTGAAGTTACCTGTAGGGGCCGCATGTAAGTGGTCTCTATTTTTGACACTGAAATTATTAATAGGTAAGTCGAAGGTCAAGGCAAGTGTAAAGGTGCCAAAGGTCAAGTGAAGGTCATTATCGTAGGATAAATTAATTCTTGTCAGGTATTGGGAGTGATACACAGACGCTATTCATGATGCCTCAGGTTGTTAAAGAAAGGTATTTTCTTAAACATCAAAGCTGCAAATAATGAAATATTTATCCAGTTACTGAAGCAAAATGTTTGGCACTATATGAAATGAGAAAGAAAAGGTACTTTTTTTATTTAATGAGAGTAATAACTAAGAGAAAAGATAATATGACAGATGAGGTGGAAGATTTATTTGAAGTTGAGGAAGAATTAAGATTTTTTTTTTTTTTTTTTTTTTTTTTTGCAATAGTTGGCAGCTTGTGCTTCACATATGGGTACCGCATTGCAGAAACATGTTTTGGAAAATGTTTATCATATAATATGATATTCCTTAATTCATTATGTTATATTTATTACAATTTGTCATTATCATTTTTTTACAGTATATTTATGTACTAGATTTAAGATTTCTCATTTAGAGAGTTGCATTCAACGCATAGTTGTCGATAGTGCATCTATACATAAAATATTGATTGTATTTTTGTTTTATTTAAATTTTTGCTTGCACTTAGTCACCAATGAGTTGTTTACGAGGCCTACGTGACTTCACACCTTTATCACTTATCTTGAATTTCCAGCAAGAAAGATTTTTACTTGTACAATTATTGATTTTGTTAATAATAATGTAATAATAATGATATTATTATTATTATTATTGATATTACTAGTACTTCTAGCATTACAATTGATATTACTGCTACTACTTCTAGCACTTCCACTACTACTAGTACTACTACTACTACTACTACTAGTACTAGTACTACTACTAGTACTAGTACCACTACTATTTCTACTACTAGTACTAGTACCACTACTATTTCTAGTACTACAACTACTATTATTATTACTACTACTACTATTGCTACTGCTACTAAATTCAAGGAATAGGGTGAAACAGGTAATATAAGGCTAAGGCTATAGAAGATCCAGTAACATCTGAATAAAAACAGGGATAGCTTACGTGAAAATATGCTTAGCTTGATGGTACTGTTTGGCATATACAGTTTGTAATTTGATATTCCTTGTTCTGGTACAGAATTCCTTGATCTGTTATTCCTTGGTCTTATCCAATTTAGCTGTTCAACTGTCTATGATTATATTACATCATACCAGCACATTTTAACTGTGACTCTTAGATTTTAGATTACAATGTATTTTTATAAACCTTTTAAACACCTCTGAATGTATGAATGGTCAGCTATCCATGTATATATTTGCTTGTCATAACTATATTGTATAACAAAAACCTTGCTTTAGGCAAAGGGTATGTACACGTTGATGAAACAAGATAATCTTCTTCATTGAGTCGATGTTATCATCTATAGTGTGGGAAGCTGTTAGATATATTGGAGTTATTGTTGATAAAATAATATGGGCGAGTGGGCAATGGAGGTACGCACTACTGATGGGTTAAGAAGTTCGGTGAAAGTGTTCGCTGAGAAGTATTTACGTCTTAGAAGTATTATGAAGAATTTTTTTTTTTTTTTTTTTTTGATAAGACAGTAGTTTTTCTGTAATGTTTGAACACATGGCAGCAAGGGCAAGTGAGGTAGCATTCTTATATGTACATACTTAAAAAAACATTTGGCAAAAATTAGTGTACGATTAGGAAATTTGACTTTATAAAGTGTGTGAATGAAATTTATGTTCCCCAAAATTACTAGGTAATCTAGTGATTGTCCAGAATAAAATCACAGAGAGACTGGTGTGGCTTCCGTTTTTTTTTGCATTTCAGCAAATGCCAAACAATATCTGTCACGTATATTCTTGGACTGGTTCCAACTTTGACAGTAGATAGCCAAGGGTATATAAAGTCTGTCTTTTAAGAATACACATAGAGGAGGTTTGTTAAACTTTACTATAGTGATTAATTTCATCACCAAGGGTATTCTTGTTAGAATCCATTTATG
>NC_061837.1:9149722-9157222 GCF_019202785.1 Penaeus chinensis
TTAAAGAGTTGGTTTCATGTATCAGGAATATAAAAATACATCTGGCACCAGGAGGACCATACCACATGTATATCAAAAGTTTAGAGAGGAAGGGATAGGAACATCAAGTGTCCACACACCATCGAGAAACAGTAAAGAGTCGGAGAGAGAGAAAAAATAATTGTATTTCACACAACTTGAAGTTAAAGTGTTACTAAAAGCGGTTCATTATAATTGGAAAAGAAAAAGAAAAATGGTAGTTGACTCCACGACCAGTTCGCTCCCCTACGTCAACGGGGGATTGCTTACGTTGAACCTTGCAAACACCGCTCGCTTTGCCACGAGAGGGAACGTCTCGTTACCCAGGAATTACGACCGCTACAGTGAGGTAATAATGGACTTCCTAAGGGTGTCGTGTGGCCTTTTTGGTGTGGTTTGCGCTTTCCAGATATTGTAAAGGGGTTGCCCATGAAGAGAGATACTGAAGTTGATATGCAGAAACACACCCACACATCCACACCCACCCACCTGTCTCTCCCTCTCTCTCTCTCTCTCTCTCTCTCTCTCTCTCTCTCTCTCTCTCTCTCTCTCTCTCTCTCTCTCTCTCTCTCTCTCTCTCTCTCTCTCTCTATGTACACACGCACACACATACACATACACATACACATACACATACACATACACATACACATACACATACACATACACATACACATACACACACACACACACACACACACACACACACACACACACACACACACACTAACACACACACACACACACACACACACACACACACACACACACACACACACACACACACACATATATATATATATAATATTGTATTTATCAATGAAGATTGACGCCGATGGGGCGCATAGCCACATCCACCCTTCGCTCCCAGTCATTAGGGTCCCTCATGGCGGGTCCGTGTCCCATCTCAAACTCCTTGCGACAGGTTTGATCAAACTGCCCAGGCCATCTTAAAAGGCTCCTCAACCCGAAGTTGTCGCGTGAGACAACCTGGGGAGTAGGATCATCGATGGTGAAATAAACAAGGGGCCCTTAGAGCCGGCCAACTGTTTCCCAAGATCCAGCACAAGGATATATTACAAAGACATCAAGATGAGTCTCCAAGGCAGGGAATAGTGTCCATGTTTACCTTCCATAAAGCAAAACTGGCAGTATGTGGGCTGTGAAAACACGTAGTGTGGTCCTTCTGTATAGGCACTGGCATCTGTTGACGAAGATCATGGCACTTGTTGCCAGGCCAATTTGTCTGATGACTTTGTGGTTTGACAGTCTAGAGTCATGCATTACACTACCAAGGTATGTAAAGGTCTCTGTGACTTCACTGCCATTGCCACAACATGTATGGACGGAACAGGTTCTAGTTGGCCCAAAAAATCCTGGATCTTGCTATCAGTTCAAGAGATCTATACCCAAGGGCTTCACCTCATTGCTAAATGCAGCTAGAGATTCAAGTGAATCAAATAGGATAGCAGCATAGTAAGATTGTTGACCTTACTATTGCTCAGTGTTGCTCCACAGTGACTTCAAATAGTAATCTACCCATTATCCAGTCCATCAAGTGTTTAAAGTTAGTGCAAGGCCACTCCCTGAATTAAAAGGAGAAAAGCTAGACAAGACCCCCCACACTTTACAGGAGTCTCAGCACCAGTATATAGACTTGCTATTAGTCTAATAAACCTTGTTGGATTATTAGACTAACAGAGTCCCACAATCACTCAAAGCACAAGGATATGGTCTTGTGTGGGTTTGCCTGGAGTGAATTCAGATTGCTCCAGGGGCTGGTGCCTTATTAAGTGGTATTTGATATGTCTCACAAAAGTGTGAGAGAGGACCTTTCTTGGTATGCTGAGCCATGATATTTGTTGTAGTCCCATGGATCTTTCCCCTTCCAGAAAGGGATGGCCATGACCCTCAAATGGTCCAGGGGAGTGATACCAGAATAAGGAGGGCAACCAGGACAGCAAGCATGTTATAGGTCCACTTCCAACGTTTAGCATTTCAGCAGGAATACTGCAAGTGTCCAACACTTTACCACCCTTCAGCTTAGAGATTACCTGCCTAAGGCCAAACAGGGCAGGAAGTTCTATGATGATTGGTGGTTGTGGCAAACCTGCAGACACTCCTCCCCAAGGTTGTCCACCCTAGGGTGGACACTGGACATACAGAGATACTTTGAAATGGACCTGAAGGATAGCCATGACCAGTCTATTGTCAATATCATAGAATTTAGAACTCCAGTAATCCTTGCAGTTCAGAAGAATGCACCACTGATTGCTAATAAGGATGTGGTCAATCTTATCCACAGTACCATAATCACTGATGCGGGTTGGAGTGCTGATACCATGAGCTAGAAATCCTCAATTTCTTTGACTTAGCAAAGTTGTAGACGAGGATATTTTCACTTGAATTAGCTCTCTCACCATGGACAGATATCTTGTAACCAGATCAATCACAATGTAAACTCTTAATGCAAATATATCTCTGGGGACAAATGTCAGTCATAACTAGCCTTTCACATATAGTGGGCAAATAATGGTAGGAGCTTACACAACAGAGACATGAAATCAAATGCAATGTTTCAATCTCCATACCATTATACACTCATCAACCAGAGTAATCTCCACTACCGAAGGCTGTAGTCTGCTGGAGATGGTTATGGCTATCCCCTGGAGATTATGATGATAGCTCCATCCCAACCAGCAGTAGGTGCATCCACTCACCAGGTCTTCTCATCCCCAAGAGGGCAGCCACATCAACCATTTCAGCTCCCAAGATACCGGGGTAGATGAACTTACTAATACAAAGAGCCACCTAGACAGCCCACCTGAGGTTGAACCTTAGGCAGTCACTCCAGGTGGATGTCACCTCACTCCCAACCTATGCCCCGGCAGTCGCCCTCTCAACAGGACCCACAGCCTGCCACACTTGCTGGGTGTCAGGAGCAGTAGCTCTCCCCCTCAGCATATATATATTTATTTATATATATTTATTTATTTTTCTGCACCTAACATTCTTGTACCAATGTGTTCAAACATGAACCCTTAATGCAGGTGATAATACATTGCCATCAATTGGAAGTCTTGTGATAGAACCATGTCAGAGCAGCTCTTTTGACTTTATTATACCCCTTGGTACAAGAATGTGCAGGTGCATTGAAATCAAAATTCTTCCATATGATTTATAGCTATTGACTTTTTCCATGAACTTTTTGAAGCCCCCTCATATATATGTGCATATATATAAATATATATACACACATACATACATACACACATACATACACATTCATACACATTCATACACATTCATACACTTGTATATATTTACACACACACACACACACACACACACACACACACACACACACACACATATAAACATGTGTGTATATATATATATACAAATATACATACATATACACATATATATATATTTATAAATTTATATAAATATATGTATATGTATGTGTATAATATATATGTATATGTATATATTTATAAATATATATGTATATATATAGATATATACTTATATATGTGTGTGTGTATATATATATATATATATATATATATATATATATATATAAATATGCATGCATCTATATATATAAATGTTTAGAAAATTAACTGTTTGGTATAGAAAAAATTCCCATGCCTGCACCATTTGTCTTCCGCAGATAAGCTGATAGTTGCTTCCTGTTGTTGCACTTGCTTAGAATATTCAGTGTGCCCATTTTGTTGATCATTTTTGTGGAAAGTGAAACTAAACATGATACAATCATATTCTCCACAGGTGTTTGGTCACCAGAGATCTCCCTCCATGGAGTTCAAGGAGCTGACAAAGAAGGATGCCCAAGTGCAGCTAGCACATGAATTGCAGAAGTTGACAAACACATGCCAGGCCCAGCTCAAAGAAACCACACAGAAAGATTTTGAGGGCTTTGAAAAGCTCTTCAGTCGTTTTATCAATGAGGTTGGACCATCAGTGGAATGGGATAACATCCAGAAACTGCATGATGGAGCTGTAAGTATGGACTATTATTCATAATTGTTATCTAATTCACAGGAGCAGTACATGTAATACATGTTTATGAAATTAAGTTTTAAAACTAGTGATGATAGTGTCTTGGGATAAAAGGAAACAGCATCTTTAAGTTCAATAGATTACTTTCTTCTGTCACTGTATTATTTTATTATTTATTCTTTGATATGGTGATTAATTAGCAACAACTTGTACTGCAGGTACGGAAATATTCTGAGCTATGTGGACCAGATTCGTCCCGTGCTCGAGACATGCTCAACAAGTTAGTCGTGGTGAAACTGAATGGTGGCCTGGGTACATCTATGGGGTGTCAGGGTCCAAAATCCATCATCCCTGTACGCTCAGAATTAACTTTCCTTGACCTTACTGTGCAACAAATCGAAGTAAGTTTAACTTTTGTCGCCAGTTTTGCATAATATGCAATTCATATTTTCCTTTCTCTTTGCTTCCTCTTCTGTTAATTTTGCTAACTATAATCAACATATGAATATACTGTGTAGTGAAATAAATGCAGATAATTGTGGGATGAGTTATGTTACATAGTCATTTTCTGTATTTGTAGAATTAATATATATGTATCTTTAAGTTAATAAAAGCATTTGTAAGTAAATTAAGAAGTTTACAGTTTATAGATTCTTTTGATTCTGAAAAAATATAGGGCCCAGAACACTGTGGATGTCATTTAATGTTTAGTGAGAATTGATGTTTTCATTCATATATAAAAGGTTATTTTTCTTGATTCTTAAAATTTTTACTTTATTTTATTTCTATTAATTTTTTATCATATATGTAGTCTTATCTTTTTTCTCATCGTTTAGCACCTGAATAAGACGTATGGTTGTGATGTGCCACTTGTACTGATGAACTCCTTCAACACTGATGAAGACACACAGAAGGTCATCCGCAAGTATCAGGGATTTCAGGTAAGGAAGTAATCTGCTAATCACAAATGACAGTAGTAGAAAAGAGAACACAGTGATAAGTTACTGACAGGACAGTTATTTGTTCAAATATTATTTCACATGAGCTATTCATGTGATACAGACTAAGACTAGTAAAATAGTAATTAGTAAGAAGACAAGAGTCAGGTAAAGAATAAGATGTTCTTGTGATATAAGGAGACATAGGAAGCAAGACCAGAAATTATATTTAAGGAAGATTAATTATAAGATCTAAAATTACTTTGGTTTTGCATTTGATAGCCTTGATATAACAGATATTGACAAGTATTAGAGGTTTATTATTTAAATCACTGCAGATCACGTATCCAAGATGGGATCAGTGGTCTTATCATACACTTATGCTGATTGTAAATAACCCCTCATGTCTACAAAGTATTTTTTTGTTTATTAATACATGTAAATAGTCTTATACTATTTATTCAGTAGTAGTTGTTGTTTTGTATATTATAATTTAGATGGACATGTGACATCCTTTAATTTATAACCACTGTTTTTTTGTCTTCCAGGTAAAAACATACACTTTCAACCAATCCAGGTACCCACGTATCAATAAAGAATCTTTGATGCCCATTGCCAAGACTTGCAGCGTTGAATCTGATTTGGAAGCGTAAGTTGAAAGATTTGATCTGTTAATTGAAATATTTTATTGGCACATTTGATCAAAATATGTTATAATTATCCAGATCCCACTCACACCTTATCACTTTTTAATGAGGATTAATATGAATGATTAGGCAGTAGCAAAAAAACTTTAATTATTGCCAAACAAACATTTAGTTAAATAATATGTCTACCTGAGGATGTCCAAAATTAGGCACTTTTCAGGCTTTTGAGAGCCTCTTGGAACTATTGTTATGTTTAGCTAGATCATTATTAATCTTTGCCACTGTTAGCTCTGCCACAGTTACCGCAGCAGATACAGAAGTAATTATGTTCATTACATTTGTCCCATTGAATTCAGATGACATGAATACATACATCTCTCGTGTTTCCACTTTCCTTGATTTTTGGAAAGATTCTTTTATATAATTTTATTATTTATATTGTTATTAGCATATGATGACATTATAATGGTCATCAAGTGAATAACACTAATAACAGTATTGATATTAATAGCATTTGGAGAAAAAAATCCTGTAAATTCAAGGAATAGGGAAATCAGGCACGGTCACTAGGGCCTACTAATTGACTCCTTGGTGTCTGTACAACAAAATTTACAGCCAATCATATAGCAGTGATGATGATGCTAGAATTGATTGCTAGTTGATATTCATGGAGAATGTAATAGGTCTAGTGTGATAGGCATCCTAGTATGAACCCCTTGCCAACGGGCATGGCATGTATGTACATGCCATGCCCATTGTGAGTTTACTTGTTTGATTGTTTTAATGCATAGATGGCTACACTTGTACTAAGTCACCAGTGAGCCAGTTATGAGTACTGCCCGTCTCGCCTGTTCACCCTTTTCATCGATTTACAAAAATATTTAACGTTATCTTATTTTGCTGTTACTAACATCATAGTAATTATAATGTTTATAATAAAAGTAACACCATCTATATTTATAGCACTAGTAAAAATATGATTTTCCTGCCAATTCAAGGAAAGGTGAAATTCTTTATGGCTAAGCGCTAGCAGAGCCATCTATGTACGGACACATTTCACAAAAATATAAAAAAATGAGCACAGCATTTTCCTTATTTTTCATTCATTTTCCCGGCAGAAATGGGTTAAACAAAAAATAAATCATAGGGTTCCTCTCTAGACACATTCATTACTGATATTGACAATGTTATTTTATGGTCTGCAGGTGGTATCCTCCTGGTCACGGTGACTTCTATCAATCATTCAAGAACTCTGGACTTTTGCAAGAGTTTATCAATCAGGTAAAGCTTTTTTTTAACATTTAACTATTTTATTTAACAATTGTTTTTCATATCTGCTGCCAGGTAGTTATTGTTTCCCTTCTTTTATTTAAGTTTTTGATTTGTTGTTACTTGTATATATTGATGATTTTGCATTTTTTCTTTAAGTTCATTGTTGCCTCATTTTTTGTCTGTTACTGCTTCTTGTCCTTTTCTTGTTTCTCCTTTTTCTCCTCATCTACACTCCCTTCTAACTTGTCCTCCTCCCAGAGATTACATATGTGAATAAAGGATTTTTTTTTTTCACAGGGCAAGGAATATGTCTTTATCAGTAACATTGACAACTTGGGAGCAACAGTTGATCTCAACATTCTCAACTTCCTTCTTAGTGGTGACAATAGTGGCCACTGTGAGTTTTTGATGGAGGTTACAGACAAGACGAGGGCTGATGTTAAGGTAAACCTTTTATTTATATGTATCCAAAGCAATAAAACATTTTTACCTGTATAGTAGTAGCACTACCATAGGATAATGTTTAATGCTATAATTTTGATGACTCCTCCAGGGTGGTACCTTGATCCAGTATGATGATAAGTTAAGATTGCTTGAGATTG
>NC_061837.1:9167222-9169722 GCF_019202785.1 Penaeus chinensis
ATCATGAGCAAGTAGCAATGCCTGATCTTTCGCTGCAATTATTCCCGTTGTTCATCCTCTAAAAAAAGGTATATTTGGTTGTAGTTATTTATTATATAATTTACAATTACAATTTCATAATATATAGACGAGGTGGCCGAGTGGTTAAGGCGTTGGACTGCTAATCCAATAGGGTCTCCCTGCGTGGGTTCGAATCCCATCCTCGTCGCAGCTCGCAGTGAGCCTTTTCAGAAATGGCACACCAGTCGTCATTATCTGTCATTAATTAATCATTAACAATTGCCAATGTATAATTAGAAGAAATAGCAAAGCGCGTTGATTGAGAAATCTAAAAGATAATGGTCGCACATTGTACATTTTACCTTTACATATCAGACACACACATATATAATTTTGCCTATCTTATCGATTATTGAAGAAATATGAATATGTATGTGCCGTGTTTTATGGACCACTTATCAGCTAATATATGCATGGGTCATCATGACACTGGAAGAATAACAGCAGTACGAGCATATGAAATAGATAAATAGATACAGAGAGAGGATACAGACAGACATCAAGCAGCAAACAAACAAACAGATAGATTTTCTATCGTACGTATGCACTTGGTTGATATGATTTGATTTTGCATGTCAATTTACAGTTCACATAACCTACAAAAAGTCGGGTAAAGATGTCCGAGTTTCTACTTAAGGGCATTGCTAAACTTGCTTTCAGGGAAGGGGGAAACAGTCAGAAGGGGGAAACAGTCAGTATAATGAATATACTTTTAAGACCACTTTCAGGCCTGTGAAGAGATATATATTACACTGTCTATATATTGATCAATATTGTAATAACATGAAAACAGAAATGGACAATGATGTCAACCAAAGAAAGCTGTTTAAAAGTTCTTTCTTTGGATTTAAGATTATTACAATTATGATACTGTGCAAATTCAATGCATAAAAAGTACCTCGGGACAAGCTTGAATGTTGACACTGGCGCCCCCTGTGGATATTGTTTTCATGACATTAATTCATCTAAGATTCTCCAAAGTACAATGCCCAAGGGACAACGTAAATCCAAAGACTAAATTTTAAATTCATTTAATTTCATAAAGGTCGTAAACAAGAAAATATTAGGCCATTTATAATTTAGTATATATAGCAGTCTATCTGCTATATAGACTATCATAACTCGTTCTGGGTCTACTTTAAATCTGGATTTGTCACACGAATAAAAAGTCTCTTTCCCCTTGAAGATTACGGAAAATAAGCAGTAGGTTATGTACTAGTACTACTAAGTACCTCTAAACAGTAGGACTTTTGCCCTACCAGATATTTCCCTACGCTATTTTGTGTCAGGCGTACATTTGCTTGTGTGCGTGTTTGCGCGATGAGACATTTCCCTACATATGTTTTCTTACGGGTGACCATTTCCCTATTCGCGTTTTAGTGTGAGCGGACATTTCTTATATGTATTTTATGTAGCACATTTACCCCTTCCTGGAACAGATGCTTGGGATATGAAACAAAAAATATCATCCACAATCTGTAGTTTGCTTTGGAATTGATGTAAGTCTCATTCATCACGTCTATCCTTGACTGATATCAAGGTTACCGGGTATCCTTGTCTGACCTCTAACCTGGCAGTGTTGCAGTATCCAATTCTCCCTTTCAGCGCCTGTGTAATTTACGCTGACCCCATTCCTGGTAATGCATTCCCTGCATCCAGCCTTGTTCCTTGGCGTATATGCTGTATATATAGAAAATAAACCATCACCAGATCACTATCATCTCCACAGTGGAGATTATCATCACCAACAGAGGAGACCGCAAACTTCTTTATAAAGGATACGCCTACACGTTAGGATTTGTTTTCGGCTCACAAATAGGTCATAAATAGTGATGCACAAGGGAAGAATTGATGAATAACTTATAAACATTTTTCCTTGTTTCCCTCCTCTCGTGAGTAGTGAGAAAAAGTAAATAGTAACAAAGGATAAAATATGATAAATCTAAATCATATCCTTCAACAGCAAACTGCAAGTAGGGAAATGCACAAAACCACTAGTAGGGTAATGCCTCTATAAAACAACGAGCAGGGAAATGCCCACTAGAACAAAACTTCAAGCACGATAAATGCCCGCCTGTACAAAATCACGTGTAGAAAAATGCCAGTGTATACAAAACCGCGTTAGGGTAAATGTCCGACTTCCGTTCTTCTAGTATGTCTAGTAACACTTATGTCACGCATGTGGAACAGTAGTGTTTAAACCAGTAGTGTTGAAACAGGAATTTCACTGTATAAATATTTTTGAAATGACAAATATATGTTGCCATGATTAAAGCGAATGTTTCTTTTTTTATTTTTCACAACAAAACTCCTTAAAGATTATGCAGGTCCTGAACTTCTGTAGCAACTTCACATCGTTGTATTCAGCTTAAGAGTAACATCATGATACAAATTCTTTTCTTCGCATTTTGATATGATCACTGTCTTCTTTTGAATATTA
>NC_061837.1:9187222-9239722 GCF_019202785.1 Penaeus chinensis
TTATAAACATTGTTTGCAGATAAATGTAATTACCATCAATCCATACCACTGTTTCATAACATTCAATTATTCAACTTTTAAAATCCACAAAATTATTATAAACATTGTTTGCAGATAAATGTAATTACCATCAATCCATACCACTGTTTCATAACATTCAATTATTCAACTTTTAAAATCCACAAAATTATTATAAACATTGTTTGCAGATAAATGTAATTACCATCAATCCATACCACTGTTTCATAACATTCAATTATTCAACTTTTAAAATCCACAAAATTATTATAAACATTGTTTGCAGATAAATGTAATTACCATCAATCCATACCACTGTTTCATAACATTCAATTATTCAACTTTTAAAATCCACAAAATATTATAAGGAAAGTATCATATTGATGGATGGATGAATAGGTGTTGTTATCAGTAAACAAAAGATCGTATAAAATTCTTGTGATCCAAATCTAGTAAAATGAAATAGAATATGCAAGTGGTGTGTGCGGTGATGTACAATCAGGTTTTGTTATATAAATATTGACCTTTTAGGATAACACTTTACATATAGTAATATGTATATATGTATAATGTATATATATGTATAATGTATATATATGTATATTGTATATATATGTATAATATATGCATATGTATATATATGTGTATATATATGTATAATATATGTATATATGTATAATGTATATATATGTAATATATGTATATATGTAATATGTATATGTATAATATATGTATATGTAAGTATATGTATATATATGGTATATGTATATATAAATGTGTGTATATATGTATATAATGTATATATGTATAAATTATGTGTATATGTATATATAATGTATATGTATATGTATAATATATGTATATGTATAATATATGTATATGTATAATATATGTATATGTATAATATATGTATATGTAAATATGTATATGTATATGAATGTATACGTATATGTTGTATACGTATATGTAATGTATATATATGTGTATATGTATATATTGTATATATATGTATGTATATATGTATAATGTATGTATATGTAATATATGTATATATATGTATGTATATATGTATGTATATATGTATAATATGTATATGTATAATATGTATATGTATAATGTAATGATAATAATGGTAATGATAATGATGATAATGATAATAACAATAACAACAATAACAACAATAATACAGGCAACATAAAACCGGAATTAGTACAAAAAATTCTACTGTGTTGATACTATGAAAGCACAACTAGATATATTGATGAGACAACTGTTTCGAAATGCACCTGGATTCCATCTCCAGGTCTGTTGCCTCATCAATAAATATAGTTTGAACATTACCATATATTAATAAGAAAAAAAAAAAAAAAAAGTACAGCCAAGGTCCTAGTCACAAAAACGTTCATATAAAAGTTTCTAAACATTACAGCCTGAACAATATGCAAAATTATTTGAATGTCTGCCGTTGTGGGATCACTGCATGATCCGCAATATATTATGAATGTAAACGTATGTGTATGTGTATTTGTACGGACATGCTCATACGCATTTGTACACAAATATGTATATATTTTTATGCATTTATGTTTGAATTTGGATATATTTGTGTAGATGTGAATATGTATATGCATATACGTATTCACACATGCAAAAATAAAAGGTGCATAGAAACTCTTTTTGAACGTGCTACGTGTGTGGTTAACAGTGAGATTATTTATGTGGGTGAAAGATACTTTCCATTATTTTCACCAAGTACTCCGCCGCCATATATGTGTATGTGTGTTTGTTTTACGAATCCGGCATTTCTGTGTTTACCTCGGCCTGCTGTGACACATCTTTTGTCAACCTGCTTGATCTATTATCCTGCCTGATCTATTACCAGTCGCCAGTTAATACTGTGTCCGTGTTTTGAAGCCTCGCAGCAGATTGCCAATATGCATTAGACAGCGATCTTGGTGATAGGCATGATTCAGTGTGGGGGATGACCGGTTAATTTATAGTTTTTCATTTGGGGGGACAGAATTCCCAATAACAAATGTCAATTGTTTTTAACAGCTAGTTACCATTTGTTCGACTCTTGGTCTTGGCTAGAAAAGTACTTGTGTTTTGAAGATGCTGGTAAGCCCTTAGCAAGTAGCCCAATCTTGAGAAATTAGTGATACTTTATGCCCCACTGTGTTATTTACCAATAAGGTACAATCATCAGTTATCTCGCCTTCAAGCATGGAAGGTCGAATACTCTGGCTTTCTAATATTTGATTAGGTCACCGTAGATACAGGTTCTGAAGGTATAAGAAGCTTAGTATAGACTAGTTAAAGGATTGAATGATGATGGAATCCAGGTGAATTTCGAAACTGTAGTTTCATTGTCAAATCTAATTTGTGCATTGTGTTTTTTCCCCCTACCATTTTGTCTGGTTAGTCTAAGGTGAAAGCTTTAAATAAACCCAGCCTTGGATATTAAAAAAAAAAAAAAAAAAAAAAAAAAATGGTTGCTGGGTTGATTCGAGTAGCCAGGGCTACAAAGTGATTAATATTAAACACGATAGTATAAGAGTACCATGCCGTCATAATTGAGCAAGAAAGCATAAATCTTTGCTCTGATCATGATACGGTATGAATCCTTACCCTACCACCTTATCTTGATCATGATGCGATACGAGTCCTTACCCTACCACCTTATCTTGACCTGTTCGTCACATCATTGATCGCTTCAAGTGACCTGGAATCAGCAATGCCGTTATAGCAATTTTGCTATATTTATTTCTAAAAATTAGTCTCAGTATATATATACACAAATCTTTCAAAATTCTTAAGAAAGGATATTGGTTTAGAGTGCAGCGGGTTGTTATTCATTTACATATAAAACGGAATTAATATTACATCGATCACTATGTAGGGCCTATACATAAATTTAAAGAGAAGATAAATCTAGATACATATATGAGGCGTTGATAATGGGAGAGGCGAATTCGCCACCTAAACAAAAATGCGATTCTTGCACCCTCGTTTTCTATTAAATCTGTTCCATCTTATAGAAAGAAAAGGTGTGCATAGTTAGTCAATAATCGCTTAGAATTATGGTTATAGATATGGTGTAAAACTCGTGGTCAGGGCAAAAATGAAACTTTAAATCCATTTATCCCCAAGTCTCAACGCGTTATATATAAAAACAAATCTCATGAATAGAGACTGAAACATACATGTAAACACACGCGTACATACCTCCTGTTTAGAGTAATCCCATTCGGGTCATAAAAGGCCACCGTTTAGAGTGGTCTTGCTATGTGTATGTACATGTACACTTCATCGCTTTTTCCTTTATCCTTAAAAATGCCCATCGGCTGTTCTTCCAGAGACTGCAAAGCATGACATCCTCAACTATCCAACTCTGGGGCAAAAGAGGAACGCCTACCGATATCCAAAACATCAGTTTGGGGTCCTATGACCAGGCCAAACTTTAAGACCTTCAGCAACTGCAGGCTTAAGAGCAGAGTGACAGTTGGAACAAGGTTATGAAACTACGTGAGATTCGACAACTTATTGGGAGATTACTAATTATCAGTCAATCAAGACCAATGGTCCTGCCTAAATTTGAAGACACACTAGGATTATATGAGATGTCAATGATGCCCCGTTCCATGTTTGTTCCTGGCGGGACACCGATCTTGACTGCAGACAAGGCTAGTGTCATGCATGCTATTGAAGACCAGCCCTCTGAACCCTTGCAGCCTTTTCAACTGACCACTCAAAGTCCTGTTTAGCATCTCACAGCATCATCTTGTATTATTGATGCAATGGTTGTGTTGCAATGGTGTTGGCTATAAAGTAAGGGTATCTTCCTCTTAGTCTAAAAGAGAGAAGGGTAAAGGGAGCTACATCAGACAAAGCTTCAAGTGCCAGCTAGCTATAAGATCTATAATGACCAATGAGATGACCATCACAACTGTCCCCTACGGGATCTGTTGTCCTGCTCCAAGACCAAAGGTCAACTAAGGCTCTTTGTCTCTTATGACACCAATATCCAAATCAATGCACCACACAGTCTGGAAGAGGACTTCGTAACCCATGACCATGAGAAAGCTAACTCACAAATCCCCCTTCATGTTCTTCATTGCACCTTGGATGGTAAATTGAGAAACACTGTTATTGAGTCTCCAGACACTGATGTGTTGATAAACACATTGGAATTTCATACAGGAAAGGACAACAAGTTCAGAGAGGCTGATATTGGGGAGAGAGTGAAGATCATTGGATCAGAAATGTCAAAATCTCATTGGTGTACACAATTTCACTGGTGCTGACTGCAGAGGTAAATATGTGGGTGTGACAAAGGAGAGGTGGATCACAGAATACTTTGAATTAAATTCAGATAATCCAGTCATTGGTACCTTCAAGCGGCTGGGAGATGGCCCTCTCTCATCAACAGTTACAGGGAGAAAAGCTCCTTGAGGATATGCGAATTAAATACAGATAATCCAGTCATTGGTACCTTCAAGCGGCTGGGAGATGGCCCTCTCTCATCAACAGTTACAGGGAGAAAAGCTCCTTGAGGATATGCACCCTCTGGAACTCTGTGTGCAGTTTATTCTCATAATGGCCCACAAACATTGCTCCAACTTCGCTGGGAACTATTCAGAAAACAACAACACGAGCTACATTGCTTTTTATAGACACTAAAATGAACCTAGCACCTCTTGAAGCTGAGATATTGACTGTCTAATCTTTATTTGTGGGTAGGGGTCACCCCCCAAGGGACCTTTCTTTTTATTGAATCCTTAAATGTTCTATTTACCTGCTTAACCCAGAACCATGGGCGTAATATGTACAGATTAATTATTAATTATTAATTATTACACAGATCGCTCCACTTGTACTAAGTCACCAATGAGCCGATTATGAGTACTACTTGTCGCAAATGTTTACCCTTTTCCTTGATTTTCGAAAATATTTTGTTATTGTACATTGCCACTACAAATGTCATATCAGACCGCCTACTAATAATCCTCACCCTAGGGACATCACATTATGGTATCTCCAAATAAATATTCCGTCTAATGAGAGCAAATTGATGACTTACAAGACGTGATTGATCACATAAACAAATCTTATGGGAGGTACAGTAGATAACACATGAACACCTAAATCGACGCAACTGTCAAAAGTGATATGAACAAAGCCATCCCCAAGCAAGGTCTGGACATTGTCCCCTCCATTCATTAGCAAGTCGCTGCCTGAAAATAAATTGAATGCAGAAATATCGTAATACTGTTGAACATATGGGATAGATACCAGTATCACTCAACTAATACAAGGGGAATCCAGGAATAACGGAAGACTACTAAAATTTGTCATTAATATTTAAAATCGACGGAATTTGAGGACAACCCTCAAAAGTTCTAGAGAAATGTAAATCGATGGAAAGCAAATGCATAGGATTTCGGAAGAATTTTTTTTTTTTTCAAAGTAAGATAACGCAAGCATTTAATAAGCAACGTGAAGTCCAGGTATATTAGTACACATTAAAAGACTGATCTCTTACAGGGAACCAAATTTAGAATTGTATGACTGCTCTAACCAGACCGATTTCAGAAGAGATTATAATTGTCTTTAACCCAATGCCACCGGGAAAATGAATAAAACAATGGGGAAAATGCTGTGCTCTTTTTTTTTTTTTTTGTATTTATTCATTTATTATTATTATTTTTTTTTTTTTGTGAAATGTCTCTGCTCATAGATGGCTCTGCTATTGCTAAGCCACAAAGGAGTCAATTGGTAGACCTTGACACCTGATTTCAGGGGCGGATCCAGAACTATTCTGAAGGGGGGGCAGTTGATAAAGGGGGGTGCTTATAAACTTTCGGCAATTGATTGATATTTTACTCTCACTATGTTGCTGTAGGAAATCAGTTTAGTTTACACCGTAGGTTATGCTCAGAGTGGTTTGTAAATTGTTTATGGAAAGGTTTAGCCAAGCTACTTTTTATACCCTCCCACTACCTAGACAGAGAAAGATGTTTTATAATGATTTGACAGTGAGAATGATAATTGCAGATTATATGTTTCATTTTTTGGGTGATCCGAGAACGATGAAACCCATGAGGTTCCTCTGTCAGTAATATCAAATGTCATTTCATAGGAAAGGGGCGTCGCACTTCCAACAGGCGGCACCAGACCAGTTACAGAGCAGCGAGGGGGGGGGGGGGACTGCCCCCAGTCCTCCCCCCCTAAATCCGCCACTTCCTGATTTGAATTGGTGGGAGGAAATTATTTTTTTACTAGTGCTATGAATATCGATGGTGTTATATATATATATATATATATATAAAGAAATAAAAACATAATTACTATAGTGTTAAAAATATCAGTAACACGATAGTAAGAAAATTGTGCACCTCGTCTTCGATGGTTTATTTTCCAGGCATATTTAAATTTATAAATGGACCTAATATTAAATACAGGGAAAGACCCCAATGAAAGTTAAACATTGCCGACTAATATTTGTATTAGAAATACTTGGAAAAAATATTGATTATTGACAGACGCATGACGAGTTACATTGAGAGATGTAATTTCCTTCAAAACGGTTTCAGGAAAAGAAGAACCACACAAGCTACTGCTGCTATTTACGAAACCATCACCATTTCCCAGAGAAGTGACAGCAGTCCATCATAATTTGCAGACATATTCCTAAGGTCCTAACGTGGAAACCAGGGCTGCAATATAGAATGCTACAAATCAGTGTACCATTGAAAATAACATTTGCAACTTCACAGAGGAAATAACAATATGGTGGAGTGCCATAAGGCAT
Organism: Penaeus chinensis; assembly: GCF_019202785.1. NCBI lineage: Eukaryota > Metazoa > Arthropoda > Malacostraca > Decapoda > Penaeidae > Penaeus > Penaeus chinensis. The sequence continues at coordinate 9,194,052 of NC_061837.1, forward strand.
GCACTACATAGCAAATCTCGAGGGTCCAACAGTTCTTGTGTAAATTTAATCTTTGGCGACTATTTAATTAAGATCATGTTATATCTATGATAATTAAATGTCAATTGGGATAACCGTAAATTAAATCAAAGGGATAAGTGGATTCGATGTCTTTTTTCTTTTATTCTGCCTCATTTTGCGTATTCTCCTGTGTGGTTATCTGCTCCAGTTACACATACGACTGCTTGATCGTTCTTTTAATTCCATTAAATTTAATCTGTTCATTCAAGATTATAACCGATAATTCACATCCCCTCTATAAGAGTTTACCTGATTTTGATCAACCTGATTTACCTGATTTTTATGATATTTTATCAATTTATTGTTATTTTTATCAAGTTGCTAGATGTTCTGTGACCCTCAATTCACTGACATTTGAAGTCGATCGTCTGCTTAGTTTTCTAGATTTTTTTTTTTTTTTTTTTTTTTTTTTTACTGCTGTAGGCTTTGGAGTAGATTGCCTTCAGAGATTGTAACTTCTCCGACTCTTGATAAGTTTAAAAGATCAGCTAATATGTATTTGTCTTTTCCTTATCTCTTTGTTAGTTGTTTTTTGACCTGCACTGGCACCTTTCGTGTTATAATTTTCGAATTTACAATGTAGCTCTTTATATGGCTTTCCTTAATGATGATGATGATGATGATGATGATGATGATGATGATGATGATGATGATGATGATGATGATGATGATAGTAATTCGTTAAAATGTAAGATTAAAACAAATTTCACTCAGTATCAGCACAAAACCTAGGGGAAGTAATTGTTGAAGAGAGAACCCCATTTAGCAACAAAGTAATGGTACTTGGTACGGAATCCACCGAGACACGGCAACACTCATGTATGAAGACTTTGAAAGGCTTAACTTCTTAGGAATATTTTTCAGTCTCATTTTAACTAGTACACATTAATTTTATTTAGAAGAAATGTATTGTTTCAGTAAATGCGTGTCTCTTATTTTGTTTCAAATATCTGCCCCCATTGTGTTTTGGAATAAACGTTATTCAGTGTTTTGGAGTATATGCCTTTTATATTAATTTTATTTATAATAATTTCATTCTAAACAAATTTCACACGAGGTTTTTTATATACACATTCATGTTTGATTACCATATATATGTATATGTAATGGTGAATGTTAATTAACCTTCAATATATGAGTTTAATCACCATGTATAAATATATCTATGCATATATAGATGTATAGACATCAATATATATAAATATTCATATAATTATATAACATATATAACACTTATGTAATGTATTCTAGACTCGGTAGATTATTAGGTACTCATAATTATTTAACATTTACCTTGGATTCTATAGATACTGTATTTTGCATTCCTAGGAGTGATGGCTTGGTTCAACCTTTCCTATTAAAAGCAGGCATTTCGTGCCTAGATAGCTCAGTTGGGAGAGCGTTAGACTGAAGATCTAAAGGTCCCCGGTTCGATCCCGGGTCTGGGCAGTTTTTCATCCCACCACTGATTTATCTTGGACCTTAAAGTTCTGTTATAATGAGTCGAAAAACGCATTGTATGTTTTTTTTCCTTATGGATTCTAGTCATTACTGCCAAGAATTATTTTTACTGAAACTTAGTCTTTCCAATGTACCTCAAATTTGAAAACAGATTGCGATGGCCGGGAATCGAACCCGGGTCAACTGCTTGGAAGGCAGCTATGCTCACCACTATACCACCATCGCTTTGTATGTAGTAGGAACTGTTTTAAGCGTTATCCCCATCGTTGATGGTTAACCACCTTGTCTGTTTACTTGAAGCAAAACATAAAAACAAGTAAAAGGCAACTTAAGTTAATGGTCATAGTGAAAACACCGAACTGTTTAGGTAGACGTGTTTGTGTGTTATTTTATGTAAATCCTCCTGTGGTTATGTTTGAAGCCTACAGGTCGAGAAGTATTTTGGACTTTTAAAATTATTCAATAGATGCATTGCTGAGGCCAAGATGCATAAATAGCAACCTTATCCCCAAGAATTTTGGTGAATACAATTGCATGTATATTGTCGAAGAATCTAAGGAAATATATTGTTCTCACTGTCATAGCAAGTATAGTCACTGTTAATATTATGTGTTAGTGAGTATAAGCTGATGATAGGAATATTTGGGCGGAATGACAATAAATACAAGCATATAGGATTAAGATTAAGGGCTGATGGTGAAAATATGGAGTGACAATAAGTACAAGTAAAAAGCATGAAAGCTAAGGGTGATGGTGAAAATATGGAGTGACAATAAGTACAAGTAAAAAGCATGAAAGCTAAGGGTGATGGTGAAAATAAACAAAGTCTAAACAGTAAATAAATAAAAAGGAATTTATAATTAATTCTTTCCATAAGTGAGAGCTATCACCTATGGTGTACACTTTTTCATAAGGAACATTGATCATCGTATGTTTTCAAAAAAGGGAATGCCTCTCTCGCTGTAGGGCCTGTTAGCTCAGTTGGTTAGAGCGCCGTGCTAATAACGCGGATGTCGAGGGTTCGATCCCCTTACGGGCCAGAGGTCATATTTTTTGTTTGAAGCTCTAGTGCTTTTCGTATTTACTGCGTGATTATGAATAATCGATAAATAATAAGCAGTTATCTCTCCAAATAAGTCCATGTGTAGCCAGAGCAATGTTATGTCACGACGATATTGATGGCAATATATAAAATCAATATCAAAAGTGATGTTAATATCAGTATATTTAAAGTAGCCATACACGAATTCAAGCAATAATGAATAGAAGTGACGAAGGGTTCATGGTTGTGCCAGTTGTGTATTTATCGGTAACAGCATTTATGACTTACTGTAGGATAAATCACTTAAAAGCACACCTCTTTAAATTGCCACATTATGTGAAAACGAGTTTGTTAGAACATGAATTGTAATCGTATTTCATAGAGCTCTAGAAAAAAAAAAAAAAAAAATACGTTGGTGCACATTGATAACTATGCTTACATTGTCTTGACGGCCGTCAATGGAGATGTGGGCCTGTTAGCTCAGTTGGTTAGAGCGCCGTGCTAATAACGCGGATGTCGAGGGTTCGATCCCCTTACGGGCCAAGCGGAAATCTTTTGGTGACTAGGTAGTAGTAATGATAGTGCGTATACTTACGTCTACCACTGCTCCAGTACACGTTATCTATTGACTATGAATAATGTGGTTATAGAAAACATGAAACTTTGGGAAAGAAGTAGTAATCAGTGACAAGCAGTTTAGCTTCTTGCCACGTAAAAATACTATTGATGCGTTGTATGCTCTGAGAATGCTAATGGAGAAATGTATAGAGGGACAGAAATAACTGCATTGTTTGTAAATTGTGAAAAAGCTTATGACAAAGTGCTTAGAAAAGAGCTAAGTCTATAGGGGCAGAGAAGTACTTAAGAGCAGTACAAGGTATGTATGAGGGAAGTGAGACCGTGGTGAGATGTGCGTCGGGAGTGACATCCTCACTTTGGACGATGATGTTCGTGAATCATCATCTGCGACGAGAAGGGACAACAGATAGAGGAAAACTTACATATATGAAGGAATGCATTGGAGGCTCAACTGTCGAGAGTAATGGGATTTACAGCAAAAGGGCGAAGAAGAGGCTGCAGGCAGGAAAGTATTGAAAAAAGTGTCAGGAGTGATCTGTGACTGAAGGATATCGGCTAGAGTGGAAGGGCGATGCCGGCAATTTTATATAGACTTGTATAATATCACTGCCGAAAAAAACAGGAAGCAGAGCTAGAGAATTCTGAGTTCAAGAAGAGGAAAAGTAAGATGGACAAGACTGAGTGACGTGCAGTACATCGGTAAATTGATGAGGATGGAGTTACCAGGCATAGGAAAAAGAGGACATAAGAGGTTCATGGATGATGGTAGTGACTTAAGAATTTGGTGAGGACAGAATAAATTGAAGAATACTGATCCGTTGTGGCAGCCCCTAAACGGGAGATACTTGAAATCACACTCAGAGCTGTACATATTTTTTTTTCACTTATTTTCCTTTGAGTACAACATACATTTTAGTGTTTTCTTGGACAGCAGTAAAATCAGTGAAGGCTGGACATTGTAACTGATATTGTAATTGATTTACCTTTATCAACTACTGTCATACTGGCATTGAATATTGGCTGGGAATCTGGAATGTAATCCGATAGCTCTTTAGTGAAATGCATACAATTCACATATCTTAGCATCACTTTCGATGTTATAAATAATATAATCAACATTTGTATTTACAAGTCTCATATTGACAGAATGCACACTGAATTTATAATGTTTGCCAATATTTTATATGTAGTTGTGTTATTTGGTGTGAAATACAGTGAAACATTTTGGGAAATACGTTATGAGATGCATTGAAACATTTTGGAAAATGCAAGGCACTGTAAGGCCTGTTAGCTCAGTTGGTTAGAGCGCCGTGCTAATAACGCGGATGTCGAGGGTTCGATCCCCTTACGGGCCAGAGGCAATTTTTTGTATACATATGTATACTTATGATTATTGCATAAATGTTTTTTTAACAAGGAAAAAAAAAAAAAAATCTACATGTAATTACTTAACCTAGCTCAGCCACCCAAGTGGTCATACTATTGTTATTATGGATTAGAATCATTAATGAGTAACATTTCATATCAATATTTGGATTATGCATTTGTAAATAAGCAAAGACAATGTATTGAAAACATATTGCATAATTGTCTTTGAGCGTTAAGCGTCTGTACTCAATTTTTTTTTTCGGCTGTACATGACACGCTTTAAAATCTATGGAACAGATCGCCAATTTTTGGGATGGAGTATTATATTTTCGCTTCATTTATGTAAAGGCCTCTTTGAGTGCTTTTAAAATATGCCGTCCATTTCATAAATTGGAATAGGTGTTTTATACGACTGTTTACATAACACACTTGAACATGTACTGACAAGTACCCCACTGTCTCAAGCTTTTTGCACATTTTTTAAGATAAGTTTCGGAAGAAGCGTTCCATATATCATCTGCGGAGACAGTACCTCATATCTTAAGAAAAAAAATGCGGATACTCACATATGTATATACGCAGATAAATATGTTGATGTGTGTACATGGTATATTTTCATATGTATGTGAATATAATAAGGTGTCTTCTGTACGCGTTATAAAAGTTAATTCCTGATTAATGTTATCCAAATCCACAGTACTTGCACAGAAGATGCAAGAGACATTCCTATCGCACGCGTCAAAGCGATTAACAGTAAATCTGTTTTACATGAAAAAGCGGGTATCTGTGTAATGATTATCAGCATTCACCCTCTACAAGTTTCATATTATACGGTAATGTCGATAAGGAAACGTTTGCTACAAACAAAAAAAAATGTATACAAATATAGGCTAGTATTATATCATGCCGATATTTATCTGTGTCAGTACTAGTAAGATTATATAAATGGCTTCAAATAGCCTATAAATATTATAGACAACCGACATGAAGATGTCAAATAAAAAATAAGATACTCGTAATATCAATTTATATTCCAGAGAGTGTTGCTATCGACGATCATGATAATAAACGTCCACGCGAGTTTGAAGTCACTTTAGTATTAAGAATCAGGCTTTTACTTTTAATTTGAAACCTCGTTATGATGTTATTAAAGGCTTTCTTTTTTTTATTTGATTCATATGCAACCTGGAAATAACATTGCCCTTTCTTTATCTATAAACTCTGAAATTCTCTGGGATTTTCTTTTAGTTTTTCTTTTCAATGTTGAGAGTTATATCTGCAGTTTGTATATCCCACAACTTATAAGAATATATCTTGATAAATTTTCACATACATCTTTGACATGAAGATGTCAGAATTTGTTTAGTTGTTGATTATTTTAAGTGTTAATGGCAACTCGACTCCATCTTTACTATGGAGTTGATATATCAATACATAATTGGTGAAATTAACTAGCTCGTTCTGCGCATGTTCAGGATTAAGATTTTAGCTCAGAAGTAAAACCTGGACCAAAGGTGAATTAAAGTTGATCCTGAGTGCTGCCATTGCATATGCGCTCTAGAGATCTAGCTTAAACATTATTACTGGATTAACTTTTATGGTATGTACAGAAGACGCCCATACATATATACACATCTATATATATCTATCTATATATATATATGTATATATTTCCTATATATTATATATTACATAGAAGTGATAAATACATATTCATACACATACAGATATCGCAAATCCAAAAGAATGTTTTGGGAAATTGCTTTGAGGCCTTTATCCAATACATGTCTAATAGAAAGTCGAAATGTAAGTTACCATCTTGTTACTTAAAAGCATATATAATTACTTTACTGAGTTGTACTGTGGAGTAAATGTCTATTGTAGCTAAGGAAATTTATGTGACTATTATCTATTGTCTTCTATATGCTATAAGGCCAAAAGAGAGATGATAAAAATTCTGTTTATTCTCATTTGAAGTGATAAGTGGGTTAACATGACCAGTTACTAGAAAGGATTGATATTAATAAAACCGGAGTTCAAGTTATAAAAGATCCCACGCTGGCCCGTAAGGGGATCGAACCCTCGACATCCGCGTTATTAGCACGGCGCTCTAACCAACTGAGCTAACAGGCCGTTAGTACCATTTAATTATACATATATATATGTTTATACATATATTTATTTATACATACATACGTAAGTATATGTGTATATATATACGTTCAATATATATGTACATAAATATACACACTATACATACATTATATATACATAAATACATATACAAATATATACACAAATAAAATGTACTTCCATGTATATATGTATGCAATTATATATATATATGTTATATGCAGTGGCAGATTTTTATATGCGTATATATACAAATGTAAGCATATATTCATAGATCCATGTTTATATACAATATATATCCTTATATATGTACATACGTATATATACTTATGTGTATATGTACCTATATAAACATGTATAAAAGTATATATGTGCATAATACATGTAAACATGTGTAAATATACCTAATGATATATATATGTATACTTTTGCATTTATATATAAATATATCTGTACATATTCATATTCATGTATATGTATACATATGCATATGCATATATGCATAAATGTATATGAATACATATGTTTACGTATATGTGCACATGCATATGTATATGTATATAAATATATGCATATACATGTCTATGTATATGTAACTTCTGCATATGGTTATGTTTATGCATACATATGGATATGTATACATGTATTTGTGTGTGTATGTTATGAGCACGCTGCTCTAGCCAACTACGCCAAAGGTATTATTAGTATACATATACTTTTAGTTACATACACAAGTTTATAGGTATATATACATACAATATATATATATATATACATACACATACAATATATTTACATATATACAAATACAAATATTCAAATGTAAAACCACATATAGATATAAATAATACACATGCAAGTATATATGTATACAAGTATATATATACATAGATACATATTTTTATATGCGTATATATACACACATGTATGCATGCATATATTCTTATGTACACATGCATTTATATATGTATACATATGCAAATGTTTATGTATATGTACACATGCATATATATATATTTGTTGATGTAAACATGTTTATGTGTATACAAATGCATATATTTATTTTATGTTTACACGTGTATATAAATATATATGTATATTATATTTTTACATATATTTCTGTTTATGTTTGTAAACTTATATACGTATAAATACACGTGTCCACATGTATATGTATACACATAAATGTGTATGTTATTCATTTGCATATTATATGCACACGCATATGTATATATACACATATAGGCATGTACATTTATGTAGACATGTATATTCATTCTGAATGTATATGTACATATTAATGCATGTATGTATATATACAAATATAATCATATCTGCTTTTATAGACATGCATATTTTATATAGTGCATATGTTTGTATATGTATGTAATATATGTATGTAGTACGTAGTATGCAGTATGTATTATGCATATATATAAACACAGTATTTTTTTAGTTTCGTTTGGTGAATAACTATTGACTAATGAAAAAATCATATCTTAACCATAGTTTTTTTATGTGTGTGTGTTTTGGGTGTTGTATGCGTTACTGTGTCTTGTATGTAAATATGCTTTATATATACATATGTATGTATAAAGGGATATACTTATAGTGGAACCATGTCCATGGTAGCTGTTGCATGTGTTAATAGTTTCAATATAGTTATCAGATACTGAGTATAAGAATTGTGATCAGTATATGTATATGTTTATGTTTATGTATATGTTTATGTATACTGTATTTGTAGGTATGTATATTATGGCCAATAAAGTATAAATATGTTGTATGGATTAAAAGAAGCGCCCAACGTGGGGCTCGAACCCACGACCCCGAGATTAAGAGTCTCGTGCTCTACCGACTGAGCTAGCCGGGCGTTGCAAGTGGAGAATATACCGCGAAATTAATGCTGTAGTAATTGTTGCAGATTTGAATGAAAAGAATGGATGCACAATATCTGTCGGCTGTATGTGTATCGGTGCATCACTTTTGTCTGTAAAACAAAAGCACCGCCCATATATGTACGAGAAAACTATTCGCCCAACGTGGGGCTCGAACCCACGACCCCGAGATTAAGAGTCTCGTGCTCTACCGACTGAGCTAGCCGGGCTTTCATACCCCTTTGGGTCACTGAAATCAAAAAGAAATAATTAGGAATAAGTCACTTAAATCAAAAGTAAATAATTAGGTATTAGTACAAAGCATCATTTGTATACATAGGCCTAAATTTTGTTAAGTTAATTATAATCATGGATTTGTAGAGTACTTTTCGAGGAGGTTTTCGAAACTCACCACTGCCGGTTCCAGGGTATTTACCTTTGAAGGGAAAAGTTAGTGAAAAAAAAGAAAAAAATGCAGAGGCTTGACAAAAATGACAACCAGAAAACAGAGGTTTACATCTCAAAAAAATCATATGTTAATTAGTTCTAAGCTGTAGGAAAATATGTGGTGTATATACATATATATACTATATACTTACATGCACACATGTAGATAGTGCACACACACACACACACACACACACACACACACACACACACGTTTAAAAGTATATTAATATATATATATATACATACACGTAAATTTAAATTTATAAATATACATCTGTTTTTATATGTATATGTGCAGACCTATTGTAGCTATAAATAAATTGCTCACTCTCAGTCACTTTATAGTACCTGTTCTTTACACTACCTATCCATTGTCATTTGAAAAATTGCTATTTTATATGATGTCAGCCATTCAACTTGGATGGTTTCCAGTTCTGCAAAATTACTATTGAAAACATATAATTAATGCTCTTATGGAGGTTACCTTTTTTTTCATCAATAAACTAACACTGTTGAAATTATGCAGGCCGCTTTGATATACCTGAGCGTAAAATGATGTACTCATATTACCATCTTTTTTCTCTTAGTCATATACATAAAAATTGCTTATAAGTATATATTCATATATTCATATATATGTTTTCATATGTATATATTTATGTATATGTGTATATATGTACATGTATGTATACTCGCATGCATGTATATGTATGTACATGTATAAATATATCATGTATATGTTTATGTATACTGTATTTGTAGGTATGTATATTATATACTTATACATAACTAAATATGTATAGTTATATAGATTCAGCTGTCGCACCTATGTGAAGTACCCTCATAATATTCTCTCCCTATATATATATGTGTGTGTGCATATATGTATACATATTTATGAGTATATATACACATCTATATAAATATTTCAGTAAACTTGTCGGGCCCCACTGTTGTACATATGACAGCTACTTCGATGTCAAAATAGCATAAATAGTATTTTCATGAATGAGGCGAAACCCTAGGATGTAAGAAAAGAGTGTGATTGGTAGGATATAAGTGGCAAACAAGTATATTAGTATCTATTTTTGGAAGCTACGTAAGCCACCTTTCGTTCTCTTTACACAAGGGATAACAAAACATGTAGTATTAATTATCGTTGACTTTAATCGAACTAATGAAGTGAGTTTCTTTTTCGCCAGAACCAAACACTTAAGCACTAATTAAAAAAAAAAAAAAAAAAAAAAATACAGAACATCAGGTGAAAGAGTACAATATACAATATGTAAATACTGTGTGTGGCGCGCGCGTGCAATTTCTATAGAAATAACGAAATCGGCATTTTGTGATTGGTAACGCAACATTATGTAAAACAAAAATTCTTTCGATTATTCTGATTATAGTTTTCGCTATTTTTATTACAGAAGTCCTTGTCGTTTCTCTGTGGCGTCTCATTAAATCAGGTGAGCGAGGAAATACATGTTTGCTTGTTTCAGCTCGAACAACTACTTGCTGAGCGGTACCATAAAGGGTGAAAATGGTAATTTAATCTTGCTCTCTACTTTTATCTGTCTCCCGGTGTGGGAAAATGATCTAAACGCTTGTTTGTCCACTGAATTTGAGTAGTTTGAAGGGAGAGGGACCATCTAGAAAATATAAAAGCGAAATCGTATATTTGTTAATGATAATGAATCTTTATAAATTCCTGGAAAAGTCATTTCGCGGCTAATCCCAAAATATGCTACACAAGAAAGATATGTCCGATGGTACATGGCGTCACAATGACATATGGGAAATCCAAGGTGAAAACGAGGCTGCCAAGCTGACACCTTTTTTTTCCAAGGTGGACGCAAGGCAATCTAAAATTGCAAATAGAGGCCGCATCATTTGGGACGAGGGAAAGTAATTTCTCTCCCAGTGAAATAACCAGAGAGCCGGGTATCTCGCTCGATGGTATACATGTGAATAATGTGGGAGGAGGGCCACCTTAAACGACCGCCCTCGTTCCGGATGTCCCTTCACTAATGCAACCTCAGCTCCCACTAACAAGTAGCACGGTGAAGAAAATGGGATTCACCACAGAACGTTTTAAAAGAAAGGTTGGAAAAACGGCATCGCCAACATCGCCCAGCAGTATGTGGAGAGCGCACTGGAAGTCCTTTACTAGATTAGAGATAACAGGCGTAAATATTAACTTTTTTCAGTTTGTTCAAATTAATTAGATTCAGTTCAAATTTTGATAAAGTTTTATATTAATACATGGTAGTGCCCTATACGTCATATTTGATGTTATGATTATCTATTATTATTTACTTTTCAGATGTGACTGACAGAATATCTATTTTCATGCTTGGTGTCGGTGAACTCGCCGGATATTCAATTTAGACAAACATTTTGAATTATTAAAAGAAATATTCCTCCCATCAGTTCGCTGCTGTAAGATAAATGCCCGGTACCTACGTCAAGGGTAGTTAGTAGTTCGGTGACCAAAACCACATGGACGTCCTTCTGCGGCCAAGCAAGGCATGTGACTCAAACCCGATGAAAAATGTTTGGGCGAATATTCTCAATATTTGGGAAATGACTAATGAAAGAACCTCCCAATTGCTAACAGATCATGCTTTAAGGGAATGAAAAGTGTTACGGAGGAATAACGATACATTGTTCTTATTATAAGTATAGCTGCCCCTAGTATTGGTCTTAACCGTTTTTTCTTTTTACAAATAAATCGATAGTAAAAATATCTTAATAAGCATCCTACCAATTAGTCAATTCACTGAAGTCCCCGCAATAAAAAAAAAAAAAAAAAAAAAAAAAAAATATATATATATATATATACTTGTCTATATCTATATGTATATATATTAATATATATTTTGTTCTGTCAACTACATGCTATATATCGCAAGATAAGGGTTTCAAAATATGTAGGAAATATAAAGCCAATGATTCTAAATAAAATGCTAAACCGTTTTAGTTCTTCAGCACATACGCACAATCCATGTATTCACTGTAGCCTGTTTTGCCTAATGTGTATTGAATCAATATATGGTTCTGACGAAAAGAAAACAATCTTATTAATACAAAAATAAGTCAAGATAATATAGGAAAACTTTGATTTTGTGACAAAAATAGAGCGCGAAATTACCTTCCCATTTCTTTAGAATGATAAAAAAATCAAGATATCAGATATACAGCGCATGTAATGGGAGTCAGTTCTTGGACTATATTCACCCTCTTTGGAACCACCCAGTTGCTTGAGTTGAAACAAGCAAACGTGTATTTTTTCACTCGACTGTTCGAATGTGGATCCGGCTCCTCAGAAAAACGCCACGAGTTCAGGAATAATAAGAGCGAACACTGTTTTGTTAGGCATCACCAAGTATTGATTTCTTATTTCTATAGACGCTGCAGTACGCTGTTATATAGTTTTACTATACATAAATACACCTACATGTACAGTACATACAAATATTTACAGATATAAATCCATATATGCATTTATACTTGCTTATATATATGTGTGTATGTATGTGTGTGAAATATAATATATATGGATATATGAAATTGTATTTATAAACATTAATTACTAATAGTAATTACTATAGCCAATTATATTTTGTACATGTTCGAAGATATCACTAATATTTATTTTTTTCACGGACAATCTTGAACTAGTTATTCGAGTTGTATTTAGCATTTACACATCGAGAATGATGTTCCTGGCAGACGCGAAACCCATATTCGGGGAGACCAACACATTGTCACCACTACCCTTTCCTCCTTTCACAAAACACACAACTATTACCCAAATCTTTACCCTGGGTTTAACCCGCCTCCTTTCTCTTGCATCTATTTCCCCCCTTATCCTTGCCCTAACCCTAATGAGTTGACCCCGCCCGAGGATATGTCGAGGTTGACTTTGTTTAGTGTACAAGGGTGAAGGCTTACTTTATTACACCCTCCATACGTAAGTTACTTCCTTGAGTTAAGGAAAACCGTTTAATTTGGTAAAGACTTGGAAAAATGATTTAATTTCTAATATCTGTTTAGTCTTTTTTTAACTTGTTTTATGTACAATACACTATGTATATCACAATTGAGAAACGTGTAGTTCCAGGGAAGTCAATAAGATACATATTTTTATTTTACCTCACCTACAGTACCTGCATAAGATTATCTCTCACACATCAATAAATTGGAATCTTTCCATAAAGTGTTCTTGTACTATAACTACTATTGCCGTTGCACTATCCATAACTAGTACTAACTGAATCTGAAAAAACGACAGCCACTTGACGGGGCCATGGTACATTTTTCAGTGGATGCATGTATCTGCAGTGTTTTCACTTACGACACTTTGGAATGCAAGCAACTGTCTCAAGGGGAGCCGTCGCATCAAAGGGGTCGTCTTGTCAGACAGAGGACAGATGGCAGGAAGATGAAGCCACACAGCATCGAAGTTCAACATCACGTCCTCGGCACCCGTCTCGTTCACATCATCACTACCCTCCTAACGAAGCCGTTGACAATAATGATCCCATTCCCTGCGAAGCCGCCCTCACCATTTCGACTCGCGAATTCTCATTGCCACAACAATGAAAACAATGGAATCGTCATTCAAACCAGCACCTTGCCATTATGGAAAGTAACTGTACTCATTAGCGTCTGATTAATTGTTGCCCTCTGTACACTCACCCTCATCTTATATAGGAATTGCTTTCTCTCAGCCAAAGCACACGCCACTCAATGAACATTCATACTAACTCTGTATCACAAAATTTATCCTTGCCAATTACTGATATAACAACTCTGCCAACAAAAATCATAGACTGTGATTAGACCAAAGTTACATTCTTCCTCCCCTCAAATTCCAGACATCAACTGCTCCTTAAATGGTTTGATAATTATACAAGTTGGATATTTTCTAGTATGGTCCTTCGTTACTAATTGCGTTCCATTTATATATTTACCAGTGGTAGAAAAATCTACAATGTAAAACTAGATTTATTAAGAGTGAGACAACAGTTTCGGAATCCACCTGGATTCCATCTTCAGATCTGAATTTTTGTCTTTCAATAGATCTAGTTTTGCATTGTGGTTTTTTCTACTATTGTAATAATACGGTAGAATGTTTTCCCATTAATTGTTACCAATGTGTACATGTCGTTTTTTCCTGTTTTCTTTAATTAGCAACGCAATTCAAATATCAATTACATGTGAAAAGAGTTTATGCTTCTTTAGTTTGAAGACCCATATGGATATGTACATGTAACTAACTGTTGGCAGTTCTTTCTGTTTCAAATATTATCATTGACCTGTAGACACCTTGCTTTATATAAGCTTACAACCTGAACCTAATTTCAACCAAAACAGCGGCTTTTCTCCTGCTGACAGTTTCCTCGCTTCCCACATCCTCCGCCTTCTCCCGTATGCCGGCCACCCTGCACATAATCCGCCCGACCCTCCGACATGATCTGACCTCCCTTCGCTTCTGTTCATCTGTCCTCACCTGCCCCGTGTTGTCGCGTTGCCTTTCCTCTCTCTCTTTTATACCTCCTCTCCCTTTCCTCTTCAGATCTGAGGATCGAATCCAGGTGGATTCCGAAACTGTAGCCACACTTTCAATAAATCTAGTTTTACATTGTGGGTTTTTCCACCATAGTATCAACACGGTACAGTGTTTATGTATATATATAATGGTAGAAAAACCCACAATGTAAAACTAGATTTTACATGGTGTTTTTTCTACCAGATTATCAACACGGTAGAGTGTTTTCTCCTTTCATATATATAATTAAATCTATATAGAGAGTATGTATGTCCGCGTACAGATATATATGTATGTTTGTATGTATATATATGCGCATATGTGTGTATATATTTATATACATTTATACTTACTCATATATGTGTGCATATGTACATGTGTATGTGTCTACATGTATATAAATATCGATGCACACACTCTTGTTATGTATACTGACAGAGGTGGGTTTATCTTTGTATGTAAGAATATACAGCTGTGTATATATGTAAACAGTATATATATATCAATTCATGTTTATGAATATATATAAAGACATATATCTAGCTTTTTATCCATAGATATGTCTGTATGCATGTATCTGTACACACAGTGGTGTGTGGGCCTGTTCACGCGCGCACACTCACACACACATATGCTATGTATACACGCAGAGGTGTATACATCTGTATTTGCACATATATGTATGGATATACAACGGTGTATATATGTATATAAGTATATGCATGTATATATATAAAGACATATCTATCTTTTTGGCCATACCTGTGTCTATATTCATTTATCTATTCACACAATGGTGTGTCTATGCACACACACACACACACACACACACACACACACACACACACACACACACACACACACACACACACACACACACACACACACACACTACAGAATACACTCCTATACATAATATTTATGTAATATATATATAGTATACATATAATATATATCTATACTTGTAAAATTATATATGTTAGATATATATTACGTATTCTCTCTCTTTATATAATTTAAAAACATGTATTTATATATTATGTATTCTCTCTCCATATATAATATAAAACATGTATTACAAATTCTATAAATTATATATACTTTGCTCAGCTCACATACATATTTGGTCTGTGTTCGAGTGTCTTATGGAACGGACTGAAATCTTTCATACGAAAGATTGAGCGTCATTGCGAGGCCTGTTGGTCTAGGGGTATGATTCTCGCTTAGGGTGCGAGAGGTCCCGGGTTCAAATCCCGGACAGGCCCAATACAATTTTCCCTCTTCACTTCCCTGATTATGATGTCTTTTTAAATAAGGAATCTTATGTAACGCAATCTTTTACCGTCACAGTGCATGTAAGTGCAAGTTTGGTTGACAAGTAACACCAATAGTTGTGACACGTATTATAATAAATGAAGCTTTCAGTTTCATAATAGAGGCCTGTTGGTCTAGGGGTATGATTCTCGCTTCGGGTGCGAGAGGTCCCGGGTTCAATTCCCGGACAGGCCCGGTTTTCTCATGTTTAGTTTAGTTTACATGGAAGGAGAGTTTGGAAATGTTTTTATTTATTATTCGAAACGCGTAGAATGCAATGAATTACGACTAAATTTCTACTTTAATTGGAAAATGTATGTGCCGTGACCAGGATTCGAACCTGGGTTATTGCGGCCACAACGCAATGTACTAACCACTATACGATCACGGCCGTTGCGAACACGGTTAAAAGTGAATATGATAATGATTGGTAACAGTAGGTTTAAATTATCAACTGTAGATCTTGTGTCTGAAATAATTAGTATACCTTTGAGAGATGTCATTACATTCCATACAAGTGTTTGCAGCCTCCGGGCATTACATTTTGTCTTGATCAGACTATTTTCTTTCCACTTACATCATAACTTCCGTTCTGTAACTCAAATCTAATTGTAATAACAATAGCCATGTCTATCATCACTATCCTGTAAAGAGGCATAAAAGGGAAATACACTGGTCTTCACCCAGATGTCAGTTGCATTAGTAGAGGGAATGTAAAGCTATAAGAGTTTCAGTACAATTCTGGACGACACCATTTGAAGGCGGTAATTGTAAAAAGACACCTTTTGGCCCGTAAGGGGATCGAACCCTCGACATCCGCGTTATTAGCACGGCGCTCTAACCAACTGAGCTAACAGGCCATGTTACCGCATGGAGTATAGTCGCCAGTAGTACCATTAGCTTGTGGCCAGTTTGCCCTCTTCACCCTCTCTTTAAAGTCCTCATAAAACTCATATCCCTGCATTTACCCCACCTCAGGAATAATTTATGTTAACAGACTATTAAGCAAAATTTCTGAGATGCTTGTAGTAAGGTTTTAGGTACCTAACGAGGTTTGGGAGGACGAAGTAGTATAATCTCCTGGTATACTTGTATGCCTATGAACGTTGGTAAGTCTTGGACATATCTCACTGAGTAGTTCTCAGTCAAAAGGGAAACTGTTTTAAAGAGGAAATAATGCATAACGAAATATAAAAGAATCTTATTGCATGTTTGTGCAATGAATGTAAAACACTAGAAAAAGTACAGGGGAAAAGTAATTCAATTTCGCCGGGAATTTGCAATGTGCACTGCAGTTTTGTTTTATGAAATGCTACACAGATGGGTCCACAACTGCACAGCCTCAAGGTACCAACTTGTAGGCCTTGGTGACCTCCCCTGTCCTTGAGATTTTGGTAGTATGTTTATGCTTTAGATTAGTATTGGTACAAAAATATGAATATAAATAGCAGTATAAGAAAATCAAGGAAAGTGGTAAACAAGCGAGAGAGGTTGTATTAATAATTGATTATTTGGTTACTAAGCAACTGTGAAGACATGTGTAAACACAAATAAACTAAACTCACAATGGGCATGTCTTGTACGTACAGTACTTACCATCATCTCGGCAGCAGTGGGTAAATATATAACCGGATGGAAGTTGAAACGAAATTGTATCTATATGGTGCATATTTTTCCAGGAAAACAAAATTAACAAACTTTCTTTTGATTAAGGTCAGAGACTTTAAATGATAGCTTCTGTTTGGTATACATTTATAATAAAACAGTGCATATATATATATGATGCACACACACACATACACACATACACACACGCACGCACAGGTGCGCGCACTTGTATGTGCATGTATTTGGTATAAAAGCCTATGTGAATAATTATGTATATAAATAATGAATATAGATATACAAACATATATAACATATGATTGCATATTATGTATATATATATAATATATATATAATGATGTATATATATATGTAACGATTTACATATATAATAGATTTGATTGTATGATATATACACATCAAATATGTATTACACACACATATATAATGAGAATATAACGTTCCGCTGCATGAAGTATGCCTCTCCCAAGTTTCCAGTCTGTCCAAAAGTTGCTTTCTCTGTTTCCAGTTTTGCTTCCCGAATTCCCGAAACGAATGTGAAGAAACGTCTCTGGTGAAATCCTGGACAATCAAACACCATTGGGGAATTTTATGTAATTTTTCACATTTGTATGAACCTGTAGAACATGTGTTGATAATATCTTATGATTTCATGTTCTGTGGACCTACTAAGCCAGATATCGTTAAAATTTTTCTTGGAATTTAATGCTTTAAGATTCGTCTGATGTATCCAAAAAATATTGTTCTGTTCACATATATTACATGTAGGCATTTAGGGAATTAATGATTCCTTTAGTTTTACGGAATTAGCAACTATTTATCTGTGTAATATGTTCAGAAAAAAATATATTTTATTTTACCCAAAGTATGTTTATTTTCCCTTTTTGGGTAGAAACACCCTTACACCCCCCCACGAAATGTCTTGAGGAAAGCCCTTTAATACATAATGGTTATGTTTCATTGCATCAAGGCAGTCAAATTGATCATGGATACAGCTTTGTTTTAAGCAATATATATCGACTAGCTGACTATATGCGAACACACACACACACACACACACACACACACACACACACACACACACACACACACACACACACACACACACACGGCATACATATATAAAAAACATTGCACACATGCAGATGTGTGTGTTATGTATGTTTCCATGTATATATTCCAGTATATATATATATGAATACATATGCATATAACTGTATATGTATTTACATACACATATAAGTAGATATATGTATATTATATATACACACACGTATATGTACATATATGTATATCCATATATGTATGCTACATATTTGCATACATTTACACACACATATATATATATGCATATATATGTGTGTGTATATGTATGTGTGGCCTACATGCATATATTTGTATATGTTAATATATATGTATATATATCGATGCGGCATATTTATGTCAATATGTGTATATATTTGCATATGTGTATATATACATGGTGTAAGTGTTTGTAGAAACAAACACCCTCATGTGTTTGAGGGTGTTGTATATGTAATTGTATATGTAATTATGTTTTGTGTTTATCCATATATATGGAATCTTAACAGAATGAAGCAATAATGTATCTTGTGGAACGTTCAAGATATTGTTTACAGTTTAAACATACAGGCTATGGAAACTTTTTCATAGTTTTGCCTTTTTTGTATTTTAGAAGTACGTTCCATAAAAGTTCGAAAGGGAAAACTACGCGGAATCTTCAGATATGGTTTATAGTGTAGGAAACCTGCGCTGCGGAATATCCTGCTGTTGTTTACAATAAAGGTTATCTCCGCAGCTCAAGTTATTTGCTTTAAAGGCTAGTAATTTTCAGGGATAAATTAAGTAAAAGTAGAATCGACCGTGACAGGACTCGAACCTGCAATCTTCGGATCCGAAGTCCGACGCCTTATCCATTAGGCCACACGGTCTATGAGTCAGGTAGGAGATATGTAGAGTTATATAAACTATATACTGTTTATATGTCAAAGTTGGGGATTTCGAAGGTCTTGCATTAAATATTGCAAGACATCGGTCCAACTTGTGTTTTCTTATTCTCGTTGATCCTGTTCTATAAATTCATAAAAAAAGTAAAATAATATTTCAATGTGGAATCTATTGTCCCGGATAACCATAAATGTCCCATTGTTGTGAGCGTTATATGAAGTTTTCAAAAGACTCAACATTTTGAATAGTTAAAAGATTGAGAAACAGGAAGATAAAACTGGGCCCGTCCGGGATTTGAACCCGGGACCTCCTGCACCCAAAGCAGGAATCATACCCCTAGACCAACGGGCCGCGCTGTTGATTGTTAGTTGGAGTTGATTTCTTATAGCTTAAAACCAGCGGAAGCTGAATACATCGTTATACATGTTCTACCCACACGAACGTAAATGCATAGGTACTCATTGTTTATTCAAAGTTGATGTATATAGCCTTTATTAAGTGGCTGGTTCAGAATAACATTTCAAAATAATTCATATTCTGATGATTTTGATATTTGTCTTCTTTGATCCATAGAAGGTTTCACAGTCTTTGCTCATTCGTGTAATGATGTAGTCGCACAGACTAAACACAGATGAGTGAAATGCGCAGTCGCAATTTGAATAGTCCTATTGAATAGTGTTATTGTAATGAAAAAGTAATTGCTCGATGGACAGCTAAAACCATCATACTGGGCCTGTCCGGGATTTGAACCCGGGACCTCTCGCACCCTAAGCGAGAATCATACCCCTAGACCAACAGGCCAGTTCACCTGATACAAGCTTTCTTATTCACATTTTATTTTACGGTTTCCAACTGCATATTCTACCTCCAGTATCAATTACAATTTAGTGGTATCAGCATCTGCCAACACATGCTTAAGTTGCCCTAGTTCCTTTTAGATAACGCCTTAGTTCAAATTGGAAATTTAAGGAAGTATTTGATAATTCAAAATTATAATGAATTTCCTCATTTTGGAAAATGGTATACTTTTATTAATGGTGTACAAGATAAAAAGAATTACAGCTTCACTGTCAAGTTCAACGGCATATATAAAATTAAAGAAATTATGTTTTACTAGTGTTAAATTATTGTTCTGAATCGGTAGCCCCGGTAAACAAGAGTAGAAGATGAGAGAAAGTGGGAGCGATCATGTAGAATATGCTAGAATATGGTGCATGTAGGCATGTACTTAAGTCTGCATATGCATATTGAATCCGTTAGAATCCATCATAAAACAATCCGACCAACTCTCCCGCTGCATGATATACTTTGATAGACGTAAACATACGCTATTGTCAATTCAGGGCCCTTCAAAGTTCCATATATTTCTGACAGGAGTTTTTCTATTAAACACTGTGCAGTGGTAATGGGATTGTCAGTGTTACATAGTGTGGCACTCTCTATGAGATAATCCTTGAAAAGGACTCATTTACCATAGCTTCTACTCAAACGAAAACCTAACCCGTTAAGAGTACATAAACGTTTAATCTAGGTTCTCAGAACATAAAATCCATATTTTGAAAATTAGTACGGTAGCACATAAATGACATTTATTTAACAGTTGCAGTAATCATCAGCTCTTAGTATATGTACATTTTAACTGTTGATAACTGTAATATATGTAGTATATAATAATTATGACAGTGTTAATACTGTTAATACCATTGCTAGAATAAACGTATAGTATATTCAGACAACTAACGGACACAATACAACATGTAAAAGCGAAATGCGAAGCAGTATTAATTGTTCATGTAAAACCTATTCATATACTACTTGCTCAAGAAAATAACCGGAAGACGAAACTGAACGTGTATCGGTGGCCGTGATCGTATAGTGGTTAGTACATTGCGTTGTGGCCGCAATAACCCAGGTTCGAATCCTGGTCACGGCAAACTTTTATGCGTACACAGAAGCAGCATAATTGAAGAGTTGGAATATTCGGACAAATTTCAATGAGCGTAGATTTTCAGATTTTTTCCCATCCTCGTAGCAGCCTCTATTTCTCTCCGCATGCAAAGTAAATAACAAATGAATCACCTTGTGAAATTCGAATTGCAATATATCGTAATGAGTAATGTTCTGAAAGACCTTGTCTGGAACATCTTTCTGTGTACTATGATACTTTCAAATAATATAACAGAGTCATACATGCTCTTATTAAAATGGAGCATTGTCCAAGATTCGAATCCCATCGCTTAGGGAAGTAAATTAAGGGTAGCGTGGCCGAGCGGTCTAAGGCGCTGGTTTAAGGCACCAGTCTCTTCGGAGGCGTGGGTTCGAATCCCACCGCTGCCAGAGGTTTTATTCCATGAATTTGTGAATACGTAATTTGTGATAAGTGGTCATATTTCAGATTTAAATACATATCAATCGTACCATCTATGAAAATGGTGGATACCTATACTGAAGCAAAGTTTTTATAAATATATAAATATATATCTCTATATATCTATCTTTATTTAGATACCTGTCAAACTTTACACCCAAGTATTAGGTTATGTATTACACATTTTTAATGAATAATCTTATATATTGCATGAATATATTTTGTATGAATAATCTTATATATCGTGTGTGTTTACACACATATGTATTTATATATGTATATATATAATTATAAGTTTATAAATACACACATACACACACACACACACACACACACATATATATATATATATGTGTATAAACATATACATGCCTGTATTTATATATATGTATATATTATATACAGATATATACATACATACATATACATATATGTGTGTATGTGTATGTATATACGAAATTATATGTATATCTATGTGTATATATATTGTATAATATATATATATGTATATAGTATAATATATATATTATATATATGTATATATATTGTAAATATTTATATATTATATATATGTGTGTATATTGTGTATAGATTAACACACACACACACACACACATATACACACACAGATGCATATGCGTGTACAGAAAAATAAAATATATATACTTATGTATGGGTATGCATGTATGTATATATATTAATATTCATATGAAGCATAAAAAATATGTTTACATATATATATGTAAATATACATATACATATGAAAAGGAGAAAACACACTACCGTGTTGATACTATGGTATAAAAACCCACACTGTAAAACTAGATTTAATTGAAAAAGAGAGACTACAGTTTCGGAATCCACCTGGATTCCATCTTCAGGTCTGAGGAGGCAAGGAAGAGGAGGGGGTATAAGACAGAGAGAGGAAAGGCAACGCGGAGACACGGGGCAGGTGAGGACAGACGAACGGAAACGAAGGGAGGTCAGATCAGGTCGGGCAGGTCAGGTCGGGAGGGTCGGGCGGACTGTGTGAAGGGTGGCCAGCATACGGGAGAAGGCGAAGGATGTGGGAAGCGAGGAGACTGTCAGCAGGAGAAAAGCCGCTGTTCAGGTTGAAATTGGGAAGCAGCTTAATTAGGGAAGATTCCACCAATCTGCGGGCGTGGACGTCAGCGGAAGGAAAGATAATCTAGATTTACAGTGTGGGTTTTTATACCACATATACATATATGTAAATATACATATATGTGTATGTGTCCATATTTTCAAGAATATACACATTTGTAAGATATTATTACATATATTTATGAATATGTACACATCTATATGTACTTAAATTTATGAATATGTAGACATACCTACATATCTAATCGGTTATATATATGTATGTGTGTTTATGTATATACAAGTGCACACACACACACACACACACACATGTACATGTATACATGCATATATACATATACATGTATATGTATATTTGTACATTTATACAGAGTATGTATACACATTTCATCCCCTTAAATGTACATTAAATAAAAAAGTCCAAATCTGAGAACTACATCGGGTAAATAAACAATGTGGATCGTAGCGTATTCAGGTATGTTTTAATTGTGTTTCAAGGTTTTAATGAAAAACACATTAGCATACTAATGGTCTCAAGGTTTCTATTGGGTTTAAATGTTAAATATATATTTTTTATTTGTTTGTTATAACAAATTTCAATAATCCCGTTATTTGTTCGATCACAAGCTGACATAAAAATATATCAAAGTCTGTGGTTTCGAAGTTCTACAAAATGCTTATATGTGTCGCTTCGCCAGACAGCGTTTCGTATAACGTTTTGTTAAGTCGGCCGTTCACTAGATTTATTATATATATATATTCATGTAATATAGGTATGTATGCATGATATGTATATATATTTATAAATATACATATACACATACATGATATACATAAACATAAAACATATACCATACACGTACATGTTTATATATGTATGTATATATGTTTATATATATATGTATACACAATTTATATATATACGAAATTATATATATATATATATATATGTGAAATATTATTTTATATATATGTGCATATATATAATCTATGTATAAACAATATATATATACATATACATATAATTAATGTATATTTACACATGTATATATGCAAATTTGTAATATACATATATGAATACATAATTATAGACCTGTAATTACCATACCCATAATATATATATGATTTGTGTATGCGGTATATAAGACGGTAATGATATAGCTGTATGTATATTTAAATGTATGGATGTGTTTTACACTTGATATATATATTTGATATATGCACATACATACGCACATCACGTATACAAATACAGTATTTGTGTGATGTTAGGTAAATATATATTCATTACAATCTGATAAATGTTATATTACAGTCTGATAAATTGATATGATTATTACAATCTGATATATAAATATATATGTATATATATGAGTGTGTATGCAGATGATATATAAAAGATGTATATATATTCTATATAAAAAAATATGTAAATATATGGATATGTATGTGTGTATATATATGGATATATATGTATGTACATTATATGTATATTATTATATAAGAAAAGTGAGCACCAAATAAGTGCGATGTTTGAACACTAGCAAAGTGTTAGGTAAGTAAAGTGAACGCCAGGTAGTTGAACTCCAGGTGAGTACTGATAAATGAAGTACGTGATTCACAAAAGTAAAGTGAATACTGTGTAAAGTTATGAGCTCAAACTAACATAAGGAAAGGGAGTGCCATGTAAGTAAGGTAGATTAATGAAGGGGGTGTCAGATATGTAAGGCAACTGTGTGCTAGGTAAGTAAGGCAGTTAAGTGCCCGGTAAGTAAGGCAATTTAGTGCCAGGTAAGTAATGCAGTTGAGTGCCAGGTAGGTAAAGTAATCATCAATGAATAAAGTGAGCGCCAGGTAAGTAACCGCCAGGCAAGTAAAGTATCTGAGCGCCAGCTAGATAAAGTCAAGGTAAGGGAAGAACGTGATTGCCGGCTAAATAAGACAAGTAAGCGCAAGGTAAGATAGGTAACAGTAGGTCCAGGTTAGAAAGTTAGTTAAGTGAACACCAGGCATGTAGAGTAAACGGCAAGTAGGGGAAGTGAACAATAGCTAATATGGTAAAGTGTGCGTCAGATAAATAAAAGTGAGCGTCAGTTTGGTATAGTAAGTAAACAGTGAAGGTAATTAACCGAGAACCAGTTAAGGGATTAATTAATTTACCTATCCATCTGTCTATGTAGTTATCTATCTATATTATGATGCATATATACACAAACTATTTATAATATCTTGCACTATATATATATATATATATATATGAATAGTTGTATTTGTGTTTCAATATGTTGAAAGAAATACATTATGTAGTAACACTTACACACATACATATGTATATGTATGTATAATCAGGTAGATATGCATATGTTTACACATGTATAGATATGTATTATAAAATAAGTACATGTATCAGTAGTACATATTTGCTTATATCTAAACATATATTTGTATAGAAATGTGTATATGTATATAAACATGTATATCTACATACATTTATATATACACATTATGAACAGTATGTATACATGTTGAATATGTATATGCTATATATACATGTTTATAATGTCTGTACAGATGTTGTATAGTATATATATACATATACATATACATATAGACGCACATGTGTATGTGGTATTTGTGTGTTTACTTGTAGCCTAATGGTGTCTCGGGTCAAAACATACTTGGCCAGATATTGACAAATTGCCTAGAGTTAATTTAAAGTTCGAAAATCTTTTTTTTTTTTATGTCTTAAAGTGTGAATTTATTCCTACTGACAAATCGGCAGGTAGTAATGATAGCTATTCGTTGAGATGAAAAGTAATTTCTAGACCGGGTGAGTTTATGACCAAGGCCTTCTTGGATTGTAGACCGTGAAACCTTTAGTGAGGCAAAACATAAATTCTGTGCTTTTCTCCGAGTTTATTCTGATCATCCGTGTTGCTCCATTGCCAAAGTTATTGGTATTCTCTCATATTCATTTTCCATTGCTATTGGCATTGTTTTATGGCTCTAAATATCTCGATCTGTTTGTTCAAATTACCGTAAAGCATTTATAGACCTTTTAAAGAAGCACAGAAGCAACGGTCACACAAGTCGTAGTACTTGTAGTGTCTGTCAGGTACAGGGTGGGAGGGTATCCCCCCATTGAGAACCATCTTCCCTGAAAAGACTTAGTTGTCTACAGTAACCTGAATAAACTACGCATCGTAGATAGTCGCGGACTCGAAGAGTATCACCGTATTACAAGACTAAACTTATGAGTATTCTACTCATCTTATTAATTATCATACGTCATATAACCGTACCCGCTACCCCGATACCCCATAATTCTACAAAAATGTAGAATCTGCTATTAATGTAATCAATAATGTACAAGAAACATAATAGATCGATGAAAATGATAATTTATCCACCAAGGTGTAAATAAATTCCTAAGTGAGCTCCGTGTCACCAAGGTGTCAGATTGAGTGTTTATTTTTATTCGTTGATCAAATGAACGTTTATCTGGATAATAGTATACATGTTCAAATTAACCTTGACTTTTAACTGCAACAAGTGTCTTTAAAGACAACAACGATATTTCACAGAAATGACCACTGCAACTGGGCAATGCTTTGTAATGAAAGCGTAATGAGTAAAACTAGATTTTTGTTCCTTCGGCATCAGATGTCAATTAGCTTAACATATTGGTAGACATGTAATTTAATGAGTCGAGCCTCAGTTACTGATAGAAAGAGTACAACTTGATCATATTTATTAGGCTATACGATGGTATTATATCTTTACAGTTACCTAAGAAGGCACAAGTACAAACTAGAAAACAGCTAACATCTACAAAGAATCTACCGCACAACTCTATATGGCTACTTGATATATATTACATATACACATACACACTCACTTGTATGTTTGTGTATACACACACACACACATATATATATAAATAAAATATATTATATACACATACAGTATTATTTACACTGTATATTAA
The DNA here is from genome assembly GCF_019202785.1 of Penaeus chinensis. Lineage (NCBI taxonomy): Eukaryota > Metazoa > Arthropoda > Malacostraca > Decapoda > Penaeidae > Penaeus > Penaeus chinensis. Next base: position 9,220,962 of record NC_061837.1, read on the forward strand.
GTGAAGTATAGGTAATTTTTAAATGTCATATTTCTAATATATTTGTATTATGAAATGTATATGTAATATATATGTAATTCATATTCTGCAATATATAGTGTAATTTATATATTTATTATGTATGTACGTTTGGCATATATATATATTATATATACATGTATATGTAAATAGAAATGACGTAATATATATGCATTATATATATGTGTATATATATACTTATTAGATGTACATACACATATATGTATATATACACAATATATATATGGTATATGTAAAGTACACAACATATATATGTGTATGATCTATTGTATATATATTCATGTATATATTACATATATGTTATATGTGTATAAATTACATGTTATTTATATGTATGAGTATACTAAATCTTATATGTAATATATAAATTGTATATATATTTGAGGTATACAATAAATATTAATATATCTATATCTAATTTACTCACTATATATATATATATTCATACACATATATGTAATATATATGTTTATATACATATATATAATATGAATGGAATGTATTTTACAATCTATTTATGAATATGTAAGTATATATTATAATACAATATGATATATGTTCATGTATATGAAATGTAGTTATATTTATGAATGTATGTATAATAAATGTGTATGTAACTTTAAATTTGTACACATATATTATAGATCTATATAATATATATAACAAATGGAATATGTATATGTAAATATGTATATGTTTATAAAAGTGTACGATATATTTATTATGTATGTGATGCATATATTTTTATAAAAGTTTACGATATATTTATTATGTATGTGATGCATTATTGATATACACAAAATATATGATATACTAAATATATGTAATAGATAGATATGTATATAAGTATATGTCACATATTTGTATGATTATATATGTATATATGTGTTTGTATATGTATATGTATGTATATGTACATATGTATTTGTACATATACATATGTAAATAAATCTGTATGCAATTAATGTTATATATTTATTTGATACTTATAATATATAGTGTTTATGTGATACTTTTGCCTAATATATGTATATGCATTATATATATATATATATATTATTTATATACGTATAATATTTTTATCAGTTATGTGAAACATAACCTTATTGCTTATATTCACACAGATTATATATATAATTGTATACATATCGTTCAAGTAATGTTTCAAGCAAGACTCGTTGAGTTTTTTAAAGTATTATGTTTTTTTTCTAAAGTCGCGTTTTACTGTATTGCAGTGCCTGCACTTTGGGCATAATTTCCTATTTTTCTAGTGTGGTGGAAGCTATGAATATTTGAATGTTTAAATATTTTACCCTCTTTCACTCACAGGATCTGAAAAATCCCCAGTGTAACTTTTACTAATCTGAAAAAATTAACATCGTGAGGAGGTGGTACTTTTTTTTTGTAATCTACCATTTGTATCAAATAAACAGTGATATATAACTTGCTTACAGATCATCCAAAAATTCACATATTGACTGTGGGCATTTAAAGTAATTCCAGCGCCGTGTTTTTTTCATTACCTGGAAAAAGGTAGCTACCTTTACCAAATAAATTTCGGAGCTTCAGCCTAGAATTTTGTTATTAAATACGACCATGTACAAATCTTTGACTAATGCTGAAACAATATAATTTAGGTCACGTTGAAGCTCCCATGCAAAGGTGGAGGGGAAGGGATGGCATTGCCCTATTATGTACCCTTGACACTTTAAATGGACTGACATCTCTATGTGACTGAAGCATTTGTCAAAAATTGGAATTTGAGATTTAAAATGTGTTTTAACATTTCTACTAATAATTGAAGAAATTGGCCTGTTGGTCTAGGGGTATGATTCTCGCTTAGGGTGCGAGAGGTCCCGGGTTCAAATCCCGGACAGGCCCAGATGAGGTTTTTCAAACTTGTTTGTTTGTCTGACTTAATTGCAGTGTACTGGCAATCAAATCTAGAAACCAATACAAATACATGGTCATAAAGGCCTGTTGGTCTAGGGGTATGATTCTCGCTTCGGGTGCGAGAGGTCCCGGGTTCAATTCCCGGACAGGCCCTTCAAGCTTTTGGTGAATTAATACACCGGGGTTCTCGCTGTTCATTGTATTGATTTTCATCTGACGCTCAAATGGTTGCAACGCTTCCTCTTTTAAGTTGCTATGGCCCGTTGGTCTAGGGGTATGATTCCTGCTTTGGGTGCAGGAGGTCCCGGGTTCAAATCCCGGACGGGCCCTTAACGTTTGTAAAAAAAAAAAAAAAAAGTTTATGCACATGTGGATAAATACTTGTCCATTTATTCACTGAATACACGCAGGGATGTGAATGCGGAAAGAAGATGTATAAATATGTGTATACTTATTGGTAAACGTAAATATATATATAAAAACATATTAATACATATACGTATTTAGGTAGATTATTATACATTTACACATATATACACAAACATACGCGCTCGGCGCTCACACACAAATACACACATACCCCCCCCCCCCCCACATACATACATGTATATAATATATACATGTCCATACATACAACAGATACACCCCTTATCTCACTATCGCCCTATACATGCACACACCACACACAAGCGTGCGCATGCACACGCACCCTAAACACATACATATAGGCTTGAGTGATTTAGAACTATTGAATTCCACTTCTTGTTTACAGGTATGTTACGAAATTTTATGTGAGTTATCGTTTATTTGAGGTTAGTCAGACAATTAGAATGGGTTGCGAATGGTATTTGTGTTGTTGTCCCGTTTACGTTGACCTGTCACTCAACCTTTGGTTAATGAGGGGGAGTCTGATAGCAATGTATGGTTCATATTATGCAAGCACCATAATTAGTCTAGATGAGGTCTTAATTTTTCTAGATAAGATCTAACAGCTAACATGGTGTCATGTCACTGGAGATATCAATAGGCGAGGTGCTGATAGTATAGATGAAAAGAAGGGATTAAACTACTGTACTTGGTGACATGACTTTTATACCATGTCCAATGTGTTTCATAATCGCTTGGTCACAAAGGAGTCGATTACTTGTTTTACATTTCTCTCACTGTTTTCCTAGATTTCTAAAGGTTTTCTTTATTATTATTTGTTGGCATAGCGGCAAAATAACCATAATGTCAATAATATTGTGATGTGTACAGCAAAATTCACTAAAAAACATAGTGAACAGTACCTGTAGTAATGGTTAAATCTGATAGTCAAATACCATTTACCCGACGGACTCAAAAGCCTATTTGACATTTATTCAATGGTTGGATGAGTAAGATTAAGTGGCAGCAGAAGACATTTGAAACACATTTGGGCAATATGACGGACATTTGATATTGAACAGATCAGAATTACTTAAGAAATTTGCTGGAAGTGAAAGTATAACTGGAAAAATAGATTTACAAGATGAAAGGGAATCGGAAGCCTACGCAGAAAATGAAATAGCCGGATGAAGATGAAGAGGAACTCAGTGGCCTTACGGAGGTGAGACCTGAAGCTCAGGAATCACAGATTATAGTCTTAGGATGAGCAAGGGCAACACCATAGGATAAACTGCATCGCCCTCATCAACGAACAGGAAAGAGAACTTGTGGAGTAGCTGCACAATCCATTATTTAACAGCAACCTGTTCAAGTTATACAAAGACGTCCAAAAAGAAGCAACACCTGTATAGCTTCAGTTATGCTGTCCGGGATAGATTTGGAGCCATTCTCTTCTCGTTTAACATTTGGCCAGTATTCATATTGTCGCTTTATTGCTGGGTAACCTCAAAATTCAAATCCCAAGATTGATTGCCGGGCAGGCATCGTTATGATCATGAAATTTCCATCCAGTACTCCTTCAATATTTGTATAAACTTCGTGCCAAAACATAATCAGGGGAACAGGCCACTTTAACTGGCAGGCATTCAAAATGGCGTTCTCCTTTTTATCCGCTGGGTTCCATGACTGGGGTAAAAGGTGCACGCTGACGCTGTTAAATGCTTTATACAATAAAATATTCTTTGTTGAAGTTACCTATCCTGACACTGCTCAATCTAGGTGACGACAGGTGCCTCTGATTACACCTATTGCTACGTCACACACAGCTCGGAATCAAAATTTATATTGATGCAGTGTCATATTAAAAAAAATAAAAAAGAAAAAAAATCAGCGCTTTAGGTTCTAAGACAAATATGATACGGGACCGGAAACAGTTGACAATAAATCCCGACAGGGATTTTTTGTCAGCTGCAGCATTGGTCTATTGCAGCATTGCCGAGGAAACTTAGTGTGGTGATAGAGCACTAGGATCAGTAAACATCGAAATAAAGGCTCTCCACCATAATTATTTCCAACGCCATGATGGTATACGTAAATCTGAGAGCGACCCATGATCGATTGCAAACACAGGTAAAGATAACAGAAGGTGCATACATTGCGAAGGAAAGACTAAACATGAGTAATTGATATGTGGGTAAACAGGTCACGTATATCAGATGAATATCATATACATAAAACACACGGACACATGTACACATAAACATATAAACATCGTATAACGAGTGAAGGTCACGGATGTCAGGTGAACCTTTAGCTCTCTTCAAAGACATAGACACACGTATACATATATTTAGACACTTAATATGTCTGTATACGCATAGATTATATATACATATATGCGTGCATGTATTAAACATATATTTTATGGATGCATATCATATATATATATATATATACATATATATATATTTATACATATATATACATATATATATACATATATAGACATACATACATACATGTATATATTTATATGTACATATGTTTATATACATACGTATATATATATGTACACATACATATGTACATATAAGTATATCTACGTATAATACAGATTTGTGTATATATATTTTTTTATAAATATTATATATATTATAAACAAAAAGCATTGTACATATATATGATATATATATATTTATATTACATATGTTATAAATGTCATGCTTATATTGTGTATGTGAGATACCTATCATATATGATGCACATCATATATATATGTATATATATATTTATATGTATATATTTTATATATCATGTAATATATTCATATATGCTACACACACACACACACACACATATATATATATATATATATTATATGCAGCATATATACATCTGTTCATTAACATATCTTTATATGTATGTATGTATGTAATATATGTATGTATGTATGTAGTATAATGTATATACTGTGTATACGTACACAATGTATATATATATTCATAATTAATTATATTTATGTATATATACGTATAACTCTTGTATATAATTATAAATATATAAGCATGTATATTATATATGTAATCAATCTATATATCTCAAACACGTACGAGCAGCAGGTCGGGGATGTAAGGTGAGTATTCAGTACCAGTCAAATATATGTTTTGAAATATGCCGACACATATTTTAAAAAAAAGTAACAAATGTGCAGGTAACGGATATCCTTTGAATCATGGGCATGGATTTTAGTATTTTGATAAAGATATAATCATACTTCTCTATTTATTTGTTAATGTTGACTATATCCATATATATATATAACTTATATACACACATACAATATATATATATATATACACACACATTAAAACACGCCCGAGCGTTTCTCTACCTACACATTCTGTAACGCTGTTACACTGATTGTTTGCTTGAAGTATTAATTCTCTTTTGTCATATATTTTACTCAGTATTTTCATTACTTATAATATAAGGTATAATATATGATACACAGATAAACTTGGAATGCGGCCTGTCTTGTTGGTAAGTAAGAAAGTGATGCAGATGAGAACCCGGGTAAACGTATGCAGCCGTAAGAGTATTTAAAGTGAGCGAGATACGATACTCAGGAGAGGACTGAGAGGCTAAATCAGTCAAGAAGTTAAAGGCTAGAGATGATAGCCCACAAAAACCCGCACGGCACACAGGGGGCAAGGATTATTATCCGCAAACCTTTCAGTGTCGCCATAGGTCCACTTACCTCGCGGCTATTTGGAGCATCTTATGACTTTCCTTCTTGCCCTCCCCGTCTCTCTCCCTAAATTCTTCCTCTGTGTCTCTTCCCCCCTCCTTCTTTCTCGCCCACACACCCTCATCTAGACCTACACACACTGCACATAGATTACCAATTGCTATGTATATCGCAGATTTAGTTCTGTGAATTTTGTTCCATAATATTAACGTTTGCTCTTTGGGAAGCCCTTCTTAGTTTGAGGTTTGTATCACCTTTGGCCAAATTGTTCCGGAATTCTTTCAAGGTGGAAAGTAGTTTGAATTGCCATTGATGAAAATGTACAATTATCGTTAAGTTTTTCTTAAGGATATTGTCCTTTTGTAAATATATATGACCGTGTGGCCTAATGGATAAGGCGTCGGACTTCGGATCCGAAGATTGCAGGTTCGAGTCCTGTCACGGTCGATGACTTGTTTTGCAAATAAAACTGGCTCATTGTACGCACTTTACACTTCGGAGAACAGTTAATTATATAAATCGCAAAAATATTGCGATCGATTGTGCTTACGCAATACACACTTAACGGGGGACGTAGTAAACCGAATCTTATATAAGAGCAAGATATACATTTGAAGATTCTTCAAATGAAGATGAAGAATTCAGTGTTGGCGTTTTCTTTTTGTTACACACACCTATCTTGGGGGAGGGAGGGGGGGTACGAAAGTTCAATATAAAATCAGATTTCTGTATTATAAAGAGGACGAGGTGGCCGAGTGGTTAAGGCGTTGGACTGCTAATCCAATAGGGTCTCCCTGCGTGGGTTCGAATCCCATCCTCGTCGAATCGTGACATTTTTCTCCTGAGATACAGTTAATGTCATTGCATAGCAAGATAAACAAGGCCGAATAATCAAAAGATGTTTTGATTCACTATAGCACCAAAATTATATTTCGAGTCATTTACGCAGCATATATACCTTTGAAATATAGACAACAAAACTGGTCGTAATTTCCATTCAAGAGCGGGTGGGGGTGTAGCTCAGTGGTAGAGCATTCGACTGCAGATCGAGAGGTCCCCGGTTCAATCCCGGGCGCCCCCTGGTAACCTTTTCGTATATTTTTTATTTGCAAATATAATATATATGTCGGTACACAATATCAAAAGTAACGAAAATATGGCATAGCCTGGTAATTTTTCTTAGTAAGTGCATAGTGAACAGAAAGGACAGAATGTTCAATAATAAGAATGATCCGAATTTTAAATATTAAACACAAAACATATTACGGTTTATAAACTATGATTATAATGCTGAAAAAACTTATTTAATTTAGATATTATTTTAAAGCTGAACTACATTATGAGTGTTTTAATGTTGACAAGACACCAGAGTTATAAATGTCGAACTAATGACACCTTTAGTTGAAATAATTTGATTAATATACTACAAAATATATGCTGAATATAATATTTCAGTACACATTTGATCGCTGTAATGTCTTTAATGTCACATTAAAGATACAAATAGTACTCACCACCTAGGGGCACGACAACTTCTTTTCATTTGCGAGAGGCACATAGACGGATGTCTTTGAAGCTTACAGGAGTTAGCAAGAAATTACTGACGAGCTGGTACATGTATTGATATATATTATGTATGTAAATATGTATGAATAGGCTTGAAAATATAGATACATAAATGTTTATATTGATATATAGGTATGTATTTATGTAAGTATACTATGTGTATATATCTATATACATGTATATATAATATAGCTATAAACATATATTTGTTTATATTTATATAGAAAATTATAAATATATACGGGTATACACATATATATTTACACAAATACTTAAAAGTATATACATATACATATAAATACATACATATGTATATGTATATATCTTTATATATATATATACACACTATATATATATATATATATATATATATATATATATATATCAATATATATGTAAATATATGTGTGTATGTGGAGGTGTGCATATAGTTGTATAAATGTATGATATATATATATATATATATATATATATATATATATATATATATATTTGTGTATATTCAAAAGCATTATGAATAAAGTCCTGTAATTCTAATGGGTTTTAACTTGTGATCTATTGGCGATAGCTTTATAATTTTATAGAAGCATTGTATGTCTAATTCTATATCATTGCTGTTTTAAAGTACACTTATATTCTTTGGTTTACTGAGCTAAAATCATTCGGTGCTGTATAAAGAAGATTTAGAAACCAGGAAAACAAAGATGCCTCTCACAGGAATTCCATGTGGTATTGGATGAAAAAATGTAATGGAAGATCGGGAAGATTGTGTTAGTAGCAAGACTAGCCTTTGTAGAAAAATAATATTTTAACATAGAAAGGACATCTTTAGAGCTTAGTCTTTCAGAATCAAATGTGTCAAAGGTTTGTGAACAAAAGCCTACAGAAGTCAGACGCACATCAAATATTAGCCTCAGAGATGGACAAATTTCTTGGCCTCTGCTATCATCGTATTTTACGGGGAATTCAACTAAGCCAAAATCAATAAATGACACTAGAGTGATTAAGGGCGTAGCTGTTAATCAATTGCAAAATATATTATCCTAATATTAAAATCTTATCGTTATATGATGGCACGTTGGAAATTAAGTAAACATTAAATACATTTACAATGACCCTGTATTATATATCACATATATTTAGGTGTATATGAATTATGCATATCTATATACATATTACATGTATGTATAATATATATATTTATATATATGTATGTATGTATACATATATATTTGTCCACACACACACACAAACACACACACACACACACACACACACACACACACACACACACACACACACACACACACACACAAGAACACACAAGGATACACACGCACACAAATATATATATAGATATATTGTATATGATATATATACATATACATATATATTAATACATATATAATATGCATATGTGCATACACACACACATATATATGTATATATATTTATATATGTAAAGGTTTATGTATGTGTATACACATATATTATGTATACACACACATTTATATCTTCATATACACAAATATGTGTATACATTATATATATATGTGTGTGTGTGTATACATATACATATATATACTCACACGCGCATGTATCTATCTATATATATACATATATAATGAACTGTATATATGCATTCATATATAATATATATGCATATGCACACATATGTATCTATATACATGTATATACGAGTGATAGTGGTCACTTGAATTGATTTGCCAACCTTTTAAAGATAGCTATTTTAACGATTTTCATTTACGTCTAGATATTGCATTTTCTTTCATTTATTTTAATTTATGTACGACCTTTCAGACTGCAAATCACTTTACAGTGTGTTTAACAAGTTTATACACCAGCTGTACATGATAGCTTATCGAAAATGGTTGATAATATATGTAAATGAGAAACAATTGTTTAAGTGTGATTCCACTGGTGTGAACAGAGTATATCACGTCTTTATTACTACCTTGTGGTTAATACTTAAGGTTTGAATTGGAGTGAGTGGATCAGAACACTGACGTTAGTGGCAGCATACGAGGGATGCTCTGTCAGGAAAAGAATTCCTCTGGCCCGTAAGGGGATCGAACCCTCGACATCCGCGTTATTAGCACGGCGCTCTAACCAACTGAGCTAACAGGCCCTTAATTATGCAAGGACTTATTTGAAAAAAAAAGAAAAAAGAAAAACGAATAGTAGAATGAAGCCAAGGACTATATAGTCTATACTACTCAGATGTGGGTTCTCTGTCCATGCATCACAATCGAATCTTTTCCAAGGCGTTTGCAGATAGAATATCAAGATTTTATAGAAGTATTGTCCATTTGTGGTTATCTAAATGTTAACCACATATATTGTGAACAGTTTGAAAACCTGTAAAGCTAACTCCTAATAGTCTGACTTCGGGTATATAAGTACAGTAGAGTCATAAAAATTATATAAAACTGTGATCTAATCTAATGCAGAGCTATAGAAAATTAGGAATTGACCAGTCATCGAAGACCACACGTGTACAAGCTTTCTCTTATTACATAAATACAGGATTGTGTGTGTTCGTTTGTGCATATGCGTGCACGCGCTTATTAAAAGATAAATGCTATATATTTTATCAACTGTATGCCTCTGTTACTAAGGCAGCTACCGTACCTCTCCATCTTCTCAACGACCTCATGACCCTTTTTACTTAGACTCGAACCCTTCGAAACATCTGGTTGTGAATGTTTTAGATGTAAGGCCCAATATCTGGTGTGGATTCTATTTGTTGCCGAATAAGCTCTATCGTAACATTAAACCAATATAGAATGAGATTTCACCAACTGATTTTAGGTTTACTCATCCGGCTATTCATTAGTGGTCTGTCTAGGAAATTTCTTACTTGGTCCACCCTAAAGGCCCGTGAATCTGAGGCTTTGCATGGATCGCATGCATACGGAACGCCTCTCTGGCGAGAATGATAGCGACCTTTCCTGTCATGATCTTAGACTATGGAAGATCTATACAACTAGAGGATGCTAGTGTGACAGGGCTTCAAGGCCTTATCACATTAGCTAGGGCTCTAATTAATTACTTGGTAAACCTTCCTCAAAGAGTTTTACAACGTGTCCAGACTTGCCTAATGGTCTGTATTCTTTTCTTGTGAAATGTGCCTACTCGCAGTCTCGTAACACATTTTCTGAAACTGCCGAATATATCGACAATTCTGCTGCTCCGAATGTTATTTGATATTTTGGAGATATATTAAGATTGCTGCAACAAGGTATTACAGATGCCTCTGGAAGTGAAGTCTGTTATTTAAACTAGGGCCTTGGGACGATTGGTGCAAGATACAGCGAACTGCCCCGACGCAAGACGATATGCAACCACTGCGCATCCATTAATTGGCGGGCAGACTTTTCGTTCCACAGCTTGACGTATGTATATATGCATATATAGACATACATATTTATACATAGACATATGTATGTATACATGAATATACACATGTATATATACATATATACTAATGTACATATAGATATACATATATACATGCATACGTTTAGATATACATATATATTTAGAAATACATGCAAATATATATTTAAAAATACGTGTACATATACATATATATACATATGTAAATATGTATACATAAACATTTAAATGTGTAGGCGTGTGCGCACGTGTTGTGCCCGTATGCGTGTGCTTGTGCATGTATATGTGTGTGTGTGTGTGTGTGTGTGTGTGTGTGTGTGTGTGTGTGTGTGTGTGTGTGTTTAATATGTGAGTGCACGTGTGCTTGTTTGTAAGTGAGTGCATATGCAATTTATACATATATAGAAATGATATGCATATAGATATATATAGCTATATATGAAATAAATATACACAAATAATTTTTAATTTTTTTATTTGATGCTCAAAATGCAGTGTATATAGGCCTGTTAGCTCAGTTGGTTAGAGCGCCGTGCTAATAACGCGGATGTCGAGGGTTCGATCCCCTTACGGGCCACGACAGGTATATTTTGGCCATCGCTTACACATAAATGTTGGTATATACATGTATATGTATAGCTTATATATGCATGGGTATGTTTCTATATGTATTTATGTTTATTTATGTATATGTATATATTATATATATATAAAGGCATATACTTATATATGTTAGATATTCTCTCTCTGTCGCACTTCCTTTCTCTCATTAATATATATGTGTATATATATTACATATTTTCTCTCACCATATATATATATATATATACTTATATATATACATATATATATACATATATATATATACATGTAGTTAGACATATATGTATGAATATATATATATGTATAGTTAGACATATATGTATGAATATATATACTTATACATATTTACATACATACTTATATTCATAAAAGTACATACTTATATATATTTATATGTATATATATGCGTACACACGCACTCCATATATATAAACTCTCTCTCTCTCTCTCTCTCTCTCTCTCTCTCTCTCTCTCTCTCTCACACACACACACACACACATATATATATATATACATATATACATATAAAGACATATGTGTGTGTGTCTGTGTGTTATATATGTGTGTGTGTGTGCGTGTGTGTATGTGTGTGCGCACGCGCGCGTCACACATATTCATATATTTATAATTATGTACAGATATATATATATATATATTTGTTTATATATGTATGTATGTGTGCTGCACAATCTATATATATATATAATATATTATGTAAGCATTATGTACAGATATGTATATTTATTTATATATGTATGTATGTGTGCTGCACAATATATATATATATATATATATATATATATATATACACACACATAGACATATATATACATATATACACACACTATGTATATATATATATGTACATTAATAAAATATGTGAATATATGTATGCATAAATACGCATAAATTTATGCATGTGTATATATATATATATATATATATATATGTATATATATTTGTATATATATGTATGCGTGTGTATATTTTTCTATACATATTTATGTAATTTATACACACACATATATATATATATAATATATTTATGTATGTAAGCATGAATAGTTTACATATTTGCATAAAGCACATGTACAAATTTTGCACATAAATATATTTATCATTCTCACTTTGAACGTTGTCATTTTTATGTCATACTGGATAATTGTAGCATCAAAATAATAGTGGACACAGGCCGCATGGTGGTCTATACTAACACACACACCCTTATATTTATGTGTGTATTTGCTAGGGTATATATGTGTGGGCGTGTGTATGTTTTGGCGTGTGTGTGTGCGTGTCCTTGTGCGCGTGTATGCATGCTTGAAAAACCGCGTTAGTCTGAGAACATGGTTGACTATAATGCAATTGAAATTAGCAGCAACAACAATAGTTATAAATGCGATAAAAAGATGCTAACGATAGTAAGGATGAAAATGATAACAATAGAAGATAAAATTACATACACACTGTGCTTTAACTTGTTAAAATTGCCAGAAAACACACCATCGTCTGCGTGGGGGCTTTTTTGTATTCATTCCAACGCTTCCAGCTTAGCCTTTGGTTCAGGTAGCAGTTCTCAGCTTCCCTGTAAGTTTGTGTTAACATCATGAAGGATACAGAATCACTCGGAAAATGTTGTTGACTGTAGTACGACTTGCCTGTATTGTTGGCGTAAGTGATTCTGGTTCCGTGTCGAAAGTGTTCGACACGACAAGGTCTACACAATTCATCAAATACAATGTTTAAGAAATATACTACACGCTCTTGAAAAAAAAGGATTTGTGAATATAAAGGTATCATATAATGATTCCTAAGTACCCTTATTTCCATGAATCCACGAAAATTTCCGCTAAACATTGCACCATCTGCAGTAGAGGTAAAAATCTACAAGGATGAGAGTGTGTATTTTTGATTTGGTGGATCTTTCGCAGATTTATGAGAACAGACAACCTCAGGAAAAGCACATATTCGTCATTTTCGTAATATGTTGTTGCAGTTCTGTGTGACCTCTCATATTCACTTAATTACATCTAATTTTGATGTTAGAGCAGAACAGTAAAGAAAACTTTGTGATTTGTCTAGCATGTTGTGGCTAGTAAAAACGTATATTTGTTAGTGAGGTTTATTTGGACCAAGACCTAGGATAAACATATTTCATGAAATACGCATATTATAGTCTCCAGCATTATGAATGATTATCTAACAAGTCTAGACAAGTTGTGAGTAATGCTTTGAACCTATTGCCTGCTGGCCTAGAAGGTTTCGGATCAGAGTATTCTCTGAAATCTGAACGTTATTACTGAAGCGAGATGTATTAATTTTTTTTTTTGAGTTAATTGTCTTGCTCATCAATTATTAAGGGCCTGTTAGCTCAGTTGGTTAGAGCGCCGTGCTAATAACGCGGATGTCGAGGGTTCGAACCCCTTACGGGCCAGAGGCCGTACACTTTTGGCCAAGCTCCTACGCCCTGTTCACAACTGAAACATCATCTTGCTATTAATATGTTTAGGGCCACCAGTCCCTTAAACACGTCTTAGCTGTGGCACTTACCTATTAGTATCAGGACATTTTTACCATGGTAGTATGTATAGCTGTATAGCTCTCTTAGAAAAGATCAAGTTCAAACTCAAACCTTAGTCAACGACAGTCAATATTAATGTCTGGAGGCTATCCGTGCCTATGGTTGACATCAATTTCCACACTTTTCTGCCCCACAAAATTCTGGGAACTAAACAAATCCCATAGGAACATACGAGTATATATAAAGAAGCCGTAAGAATGTTATGCTTCCACGTAGAACATAATTATCCATTTCTAGTTTGGGATAAACCATATCCTATCCGGACACAGCAAAATTATATTAAAGCAAGCATCAACTGTTTCTCCGTAAAGCCTCCAAATCTTGATTCGTTGAATTAAGAATAATATAAATCCATACTATCCTGCGGAATCATTAATTACAAATATCTACTTTATGTTTTTCTTACTGTTTGTCAAGAAGTGTTAATCATGGTATTTAACGCTATTAGACATGAAGCAGTGTAGAAGCCAGGGACGCGACAAACCCTTATTTACCGGATGCATGCAATAATATGACGGGCCACGTTCTGACCCCACCAGCATCGTGAAGATATTGGAATTATAATGCGTGCATTACACACAATCATGTTACTAGATGTTATTTGCCAACTAATTACTTTGAGAATTAGCAGTCGTGTTGTTACGATCTAGTTTACATATTCATATATTAATCAGTATTTATCTTATTTACATACATTTATTTATAGTGGGATTGACCATAATATCGCTAGTTAATTGTCTGACATAGGGAAACCATATGGCCCGGCGTATTACTGATGTTAGATATTTAGGAAAGGTCTCAAGATCCGAGCTGACCCATGTTTCGGTGGCTGACTCCATGCGTGCTTCTTGGCTGACTCCTACCTCGCTGGCACCTAGCTTTCAGTCAGCCACTCTGCCATGTTGTATTTATGTGTCTTTGTGTGTGGTCATTCTCAGTTAAGTATTTTCTTTATTATACTGTAGGATGTTTAGGCTAGGATTGTATTTTAGGTTCTGTCTATAATATATATTAGAGTATTAATAATGTTTTGTATATATTAAAAATAGTTTTGTTCTTTCATGTATTTCCTTTTACCCGGACAATATTTTGATCTTGCTATGGGCAACGGATAATACCATAAAGAAACATCTTTTGTTTAGATAACCTCTCACATATACTACATGGTTAATGACATTATTTTTAGTAAACATATAAAGTACTAATCAGTCACACTTGGAAAACAAAATTAACGATATATAAATCATACGAAATAACAGCAGTAACTGTACCCACTGGTGAATATGTACTTTCAAGGATCTATATATCTGTCTGTATCTATAGATTCAAAGAAATGAAATGTACCCAGGAGTCAGTGTCGCCCTAGTACTGTTTCCGTCGTTTTCGCTGGCACATTTTCGGCTGGTTCTTTTTGTTCAAAGCATAACCTATTGATAATCACTTTAGTAGTGCAAAACAAATCTGTTTATGTTATGAAACGATTCGAAAAGACAATCTGAATTTTACGTAATGTAACATATATGGTTAATTTTTTTTATTTTTTTTTCACTTATTATTAAAACGTGTTCGTCTTTGTGAAAAGGTCTGGTCAGACCTTTAGTTCCAACAGTGACCTCAACCACTCCGAGAAAATCCGTTAGAAGTAGGTCCAAGCTATCCCCCCCTCTCTCTTTCGCTCACATACAAGGGAGTTCTCAAGGGAGGTTGAATGATCTATAATGATCTGGTGGATGATCAAGGAAACTCGCCTTGGTTTATTTATTACCGAAAGCATAGAAACGAAGCCCACCGCGAAGGCTAGGCTAAATGGGTAACGGCCTGGCATATGTACAGAGCAGAGTGTACATGTACATGCTGAAGCCGGAATAGTTCTGTTTCAAGTATGACTTTCTGTACATAATACTACACACACACACACGCACACACACACACACACACACACACACACACACACACACACACACACACACACACACACACACACACACACACACACACACACACACTCACACACACACACTCACACACACACAAACACACAAACACACAAACAAACAAACAAACATACATACAAAAACACTCGTAAACATACACACGCGCACACACACACACACACACACACACACACACACATATATATATATATATATATATATATATACATTTTACACACACACACACACACACACACACATATATATATATACATTTATACGTACATGTATGATTATACACAATGTTTATTCGTAGGCAAGTACTACCCTTTGACCTCTTACACTAGTCATTGATCCTCTGAAGTAGGGCACTAAATAGGCTTCTGTCACTTCTAAATAAGTCATCATACATACAGAATGTTGCTGGTTTTGTAGAAATGTCCATTTCTAGACGCTACAGGAAACTTAGCGTATTCACGATCGTGAAGGTTCACATGCACTTGAAACTTGACTTCGATGTCCGCTGTCATCATAATACTCCTTGCTTGAATAGACCTATTTGAAAGCTGAAAGTTATTAGTAATGTAGTAAACATCTAAATCCCCCCCCCCTTTTTTTTATAGACAACCATTTTCCGGTATGGCAATCGTATGTAGTGTATTATCAAAACCATTTCTTATTATCTTATCGTAGGTCATCATTTCTGACCTTTAACTACCATAGAGTTTGTATGCCTTTTCCTCTTCTTTGACCTGTGTATGTCAGGAAGGTCATCGTAACAATCAAGGGTTCTTCGAGCTGCGAGATTTACTGGCGATGGAAATGATATTTCTTCAGATAGGTTGATGTAGGGCTAACAAAAGGACCACTATATTATACATTAAAAAGTATTGTAACGGCCTGTTAGCTCAGTTGGTTAGAGCGCCGTGCTAATAACGCGGATGTCGAGGGTTCGATCCCCTTACGGGCCAGAGGAATTCTTTTCCTGACAGAGCCTCCCTGATATGCTGCTACTAACAACGCCAATATGCTGATCCAGATGTTTCGTTTAGGTTAACAAATAGTAATTACATATGGAAGAATATACATTATCAGTTTGGTTTCAATAAAATGTTATTCATTTAGGCAGAAGTGATGTTTTGCCTAATAGGAAATATATATATACTAGTAACTTGGAAAGAAATAAAAAAGAAGTCCTGGAGTATCATATACTGTAAAACAGATGGAAAGGAAAGTGAAATCCGGGGAGTCAAGAGAATTAAGAAATAAAATGCAGATCATCGCAAAAAGAGGCAGTGCCATGAGATAAAAAAAGGCACAGTGCCTTGTGTAAGCAATCAGCAAGAACAATAGACACTGGAACAACTATGCGAACGAACTACATGCATGAATAATCATGCATGTAGTGTGTAAAAAGTTAGCCGGACAATGGGGCCAGTCATCCAAGATGGTCAACAGGCAAACATACATCTATCCATCGGCTCACTTGAGTAAATATACTTTTAAGATTCGTCTGGTGATTCAAATTAGAATAATATCTGGTCTTCAAACTAGTTTTGTATTGAAAGGTTCTTTAATGTATCTAATATTGGATAATTTTGTCATTGGTTAAAAAATGAAATATCTATTCCTTGGAAAAGTTTCTTTACTAATGATTTGATACAGAAGTAGAAGTAGGAGATTCAACAGAATTAGCAGCAGGAAATGCAACAGCAATGACAGTAATAATAGCAGCAAAAGAAGTTGTCAGAAAAGTTCATGTTTAAAAATACTTATATGCATTACTTTCTTAATTCAGTTACTGCATTAGCGGTATTTGTTGTTTCATTGCGTTTTGGCCTTGCTTTTATTGAAAAAAAAAACTTCAGTGACCCAACTCGACAATTGTTGGCAATGACGAAGCACAAGCTGCTTGTTTTATTTCCATAACTTATTCTGCTCAGGTGTTTCCATGAATCCGCTAAAATACCCCCTTAGAAATTGACCCATACTCAGATTATGAAACACCGTAAAACTTCAAAACTAGATTAAGCAGACTCCACTAATCTGACAAGAGTAACCATCTTCTGTACTGTAATATTACCCGTCCTGCTGGTATATGATCACAGAATAAGGGCATAAACTATACCTTTGTACATCGCCGCCTTAGCCTACCTTTTTATGTATATAAGTTTGGTTAATCTAAGCCATCTTTTCTGGCGATGAAAAGGGTGTCACCCAAAACCTATCTCGTGGTCGGAGTCGAGACAGGCCACCAAGCTCTACCTCAATCCAGTGGTGTAATAGATTGGTTGTGGTTGACAACTAGCTATATTACTGTATGTATTATTTTCTCTACTGTTACCCAGAATTTTGGTATATAACTTCCAAAATTTTGCTTTGGGATGGGAAGGAATTATAGATACCAAATATAATTATGAATATGTATATAAATAACCGAAAATAACTGGTAGTAGAAATACTTTATGATATGTACATGATATTTAGATAAAAACATTTAAACGATTGTGTTTTCACATGTGAACATAGGAACATTTACATCCAAAGAACAATTCTGGCCCAAGCAGTTCATCAAATGTTATTATGTATAAGTATTGACATTGTCTGGAAT
>NC_061837.1:9244722-9259722 GCF_019202785.1 Penaeus chinensis
TATACCAGTATTGTATCTCAGAAGCATCACAGGTCTTTTGAAAGACTCGTAGGTTGTCGACTGCTGACCTCGCTCGGGCTCTGATCTCATGAGATGTACTTGCTATACATGCCAGGACACGTCTTTTGAAAAAGCATAGTGTGTTTCGTGGGCGTTCTATTTCAACAGATTTCCTAAGTACCCCAGTATCATTGGCTATGGACTCAAATTATGAAAAACAAACCTAAAAAGTTTGGTGGAGACATTGTGTCTGTGATTTTCTTGATATGTAAATTTGTGATAGCACTTGACTGAGGTCTGATTACCGCCTCCTGTTGCCCTTTATGGCGAGGTGGAAATGTATAGATACGAGTGGGTCAAAGTGTGAAATGATTTAGATATGGTGGGCAGAATAATGGGGTTAGGCATTTGAGAACGGAATCGTGTATTAGTGTGAACAGACTTGTAATATTCAAACTTTAGATGCTTAAGTTAGTAATCTATTTAGAGCGCATGTGATCTTGTGCCACCTGGGAATATTGTTTTCTCGCTTCCATCTGAGAGTTCCTCATGTGTTTCTTGCTTATTACCCGGGTGATAATGTGTGTTGAATACATGACTGCATGCACAATTCCCAGAATTACTGTGCATGAACTACCACATTGTTAGGTGAGTAAATTACGCAGAAATACACGTGTGTGCATGCCTGCGTAATTTACTCACCTAACACACACACACACACACACACACACACACACACACACACACACACACACACACACACACACACACACACACACACACACTCACGAATCGACATAAATATTAATTAATACATATAAAAACTTCAAAGATTTATGTAGGAAGATATTTCGATTAAATTATAAGCTTTATTTGGAGAAACTGAAAGTAATTCTAAAATCAGGAAATTAAACAAGCATTCAAGTATATTATGGAGTAAGTATCGGTCCAGTGCAAAGACGGCTTTCCTTCGGGTTGAACGCCTTTAAAGTTGTAAATTTCTCGTAATGTAGGAATTGGCATTACATAACAAAGCGTACATAAAAAAAAACATACATGCATTCGCACACACATATATACACAATGTACACACACACACACACACACACACACACACACACACATACACACACACATACACACACACACACACACACACACACACACACACACACACACACACACACACACACACACACATACACACACACACATACACACACACACACATACACACACACACACACACATGAAGAGAGATGAAGAAAGAGAGAAAGCGAGAGAGCGATATATATACATATATATATATATATATATATATATATATATAAAGAGAGAGAGAGAGAGAGAGAGAGAGAGAGAGAGAGAGAGAGAGAGAGAGAGAGTTAGAGAGAGAGAGAGTTAGAGAGAGAGAGAGTTAGAGTTAGAGAATTAGATAGTTAGAGAGGGAGAACGCGTTGGAGAGAGTATGCTGAGGGCAAGCAAAGAAATTCCAATGGTAAGAAAAAAACGGAAAGGGAAGTTCTAAAAACATTCTGATATATTAAGATTGCAGTGGTAATGATAATGAAAATATTTCCCTCTGGCCCGTAAGGGGATCGAACCCTCGACATCCGCGTTATTAGCACGGCGCTCTAACCAACTGAGCTAACAGGCCTGAAGTTCATTATATTATATTTACATTTTTTTTTTTAATATTGGGGTCGTTATGCCTCAACACGGTGCAAGATGGCATAATGGTTATTATTTGTATTATTTGAAGTGAAGCTTGATGACCGACAAAATACGACGGCAATCGGAATCGTACACGTTAGCAACAGGTTGTGCCTCAGATGAAGTATATACGCAAGAAAGACGAATGTATTGTCAAGTAAAGCCTGGCCGTTTAAAACCTATGTATAAGAAGTGATCAATGTCCCTCGGCCTAAGATACTTTCAACTAGTCTCAAAGAAAACGATTTCTGGGAACTAATATTATATTCATATAAAACTAAAATTAACGTACTTGACGGTCAGCAGAACAAGGATACACAAGAGAAATTCACGTATATAGTTACATTAACTGAGGTCGTACACCTTTGAAAAATAGTCCTACAATTATTTTGTTTTTGTCATGTTTATAATCGGATGATGTATGGAATGATTATCAGAACCATCATTATTAGTTAAACGAGTGGCAGACATGAACAAAGCAACAGATAATAAAAGTCTTGCATTTACAAGTCTTCCGCTCAGCTGAACGGGGACATACTATTTATTGTTCCTTGGCTGCTGTGATTCTCGCCGGTCGAATGACAACTTTTCAGTACCTCGCGGACATTGAAAGTGAAAGCATGTTTTGAATTACTGTTGTTTTTACGTGGTATATTCTCTGTTACGTATTCGTGGAAGTAAATCAGTGTATGAAATAGTGCATGTTTGAAGTACTGAAAAATATGAAAGTGAAATTATGAGAAGTATTTTAAATCACGTCCTTTCAAAACATATAATAAGTAATCAATGTTGCTCTAAGATACCTTCACCTGGTCTAACTTAACCAGACAGAGGCCTTCGCCACATAGAAAATTACTCCTGTGATCCAGTGGTATGATAGCTATACAAAACTAGAATTAACGGAGTTGACGGGTCTGCAGAACAAAGATAAACCAGAAATTCATACACCATAACGTTAGAGTTTGTTGTAATCATTGATGTCGTTCACTTACATGAATAGGCCAACATTTATTTTAATTTCCTCTCGTATACATTTGGATGATACATGATATAAGTAACAAAGACGTCATAATTAGTCAAGCGAGTGACAAAGCGTTTACAAAATCACGGCTCAGATGGACAATGACTTGTTATTTATTGTTCCTTGGCTGTTGTTGTTCTCGCTGTTCGGATAACAGAATGTCGTTTCCTCATGGAGATTGGAACTGAAAGCAAGTAGTGCATTAAATTTGTTTCTACTTTGTTTTTTTCTGTGTTAACCTGTGTGCGGAAGTAAATCAGTGTGTGAAGTAGTGCATGTTTCAATTACTGGAAAATATGAAAGTGAAATAGAAGAAATATTTGGAGAAGCGTCTTCGCCTAACCACGTCTTAACATGTAAGTACAAACAAATCTTCATTTTAAAAACTGCATTTTGTATTCGTAACAACTAACCGGAAAACTTGGATGACCTGTAGCTTAGAAATGCAAGTTTACCATAGAAATTATTATGTGATTTGCTGGGGCGTTTGGTTAGCTTACCTCAGAGTACGAACAACTAGTACTTGAAAAAATAAGGCGCATACAACGTACACCCCAGAAAACAAACAAACAAACAAAACGTTTTCATACGTTGTGGACATATATCTCCTCCCAGAATATACCCTGCTTAGTACCGTAGTGTCGTCAGAGGGTATGTAACTATAGTGCGAATATTAGGTAATAGGCACTTGGTAATCCCCACGATCAGTGTGCTCCATCTTCTCCCATCGCAGCTGCGCGCTAGGTTAGGGAATGTGCCAGGCGCGGGCTTCAAAATAAAGTGTTTCCATTGGCACAGAGGCGTAGAGGAATTTCCCAACTTCAACCTCGTACCAATATTTTTTGTCTCCGCCGTTTCTACGCGAAGTTACTGTGCATCTGAAAATTTGCCCGTGTTTGACCCCATTCTAAAACAGTGATCTTCATTTGATATCAAGTTGAAAGGTAGGTAGGATGTTGAAACATATATTTGTCCATATTCTGATGCATTTTCATGACATCCTGTGCAGTATAAAGTTGATTTTATAACCGCGAACGGCACGATGTCTATGCCGTAGTTTTCAGCAATCCAACATGGCGGACATCGAATGGCTGGAAATATGCCTTTTTATTTCGCCAAAATATCCTGATTAAAATGTGCTACTTCAAAAAAATCAAGCACTAAATCATTTAAGTAACATCTCTTGATGCTATTCCTGGCGATATAAATACAGATCAACCTTTATGTATCCTTGATTTTTGCCGATATTGTTTTGGCGATTTCGATAAAATTTCCTCTGCTAGAAGGCGATCGAGGTCACGTGACCCGAATCACGCTGTCTGATTGGACAAAAGCACATGTGTTAGTAAACAAATGACCACGTGGGCTGATATAGCAAGACTGGGTAAAAAGTCTTAATGAGATCACAGAGTTTTCTCTGTCTTTAATGCATTCTCAATTAAAACAAAGGGCGGGTAATTAGGACCTTCAAATTGAGCTATCTCTTGAACGGATCAATGGATTTTGACAAATGAGGTCTCATTTTCTTCAGGAACTCCTGCTCTATCCAGCCAGATGACAATAAATCTAATTTGTACACTTTGAAAAAAATGTCCAAGTGCCTATAGGGAATCACTCGCATCCGGGAAATAACGTATTAACAAGTATATAACAATCTCCTTTTAAACAAAACATTGATCAGGAATATTTTCACTACAAAAACGATATTTTAACAAATAAGTATTAAATTCTGCGTATGAGTATACTAATGTGTATTAGTAAGGTAGGGTCTTTGTCGTAATAATAGGCCAAGTAAAGAAGTAATTGCAGAAATTAACTGATGGAGATGCATCTCTCAAAATTCAAAAATCAGTCTAACGAGGACCTTTGTACGAAAGGCAATTTTACTAACGTTGCCAATATATAAAAGGCTTTTTTAAGTGAAACCCCCGTCAGCATTAAGCTCCTGTGAGATCACTGTTTCATAAGGTCCTTCATTCAGTGTAAATGTCTTGGCCTTATTGCACAGTTTAGGTGATGGTACCTGCGGCCATTGGAAGAAAGTTGGCAAAGAAAGAAAACAGAAGCAGGCCATCTTCACAGTAAGCGACTACAAGGCGTTCATATTCAGCCCTGAGTATGGCAAACAATATTTAACTAAGTATCTTTTTACAGAAAGAATATTTATAAATAGATGAATTGATGAAATTAAAAAAGATGAATAATTAATTATCTCGTCGTCATACATTATATACTTCTAGTTTAGGTTTTCGAATAGGAAGGTATAGGACCTTAACCGAAGTAGTGAACTTTTATGCACTGACGTCATGCACCTCCGGGACCCAATGTACATTGTTTTTATATTTGTCGCTGATTTTTTAAATTCTCTTCGTACTTGTTATATATCCACAGTATGCCTTCGTTTTCAAGTCCATTCACATATGTACAAATGCATTTACATATATATAATCGGAGATTTAGCCCTTTACATTATCAGTTTCGTCTTTTACATTTGTGATAATCCGCCTTTTCGGTATTGTCTCTGAATTATATACACATTGCATATTTATTTTTAAGTTCTTTTATTTGATCATCTTCAACAGTAGGGACTGTTAACCATCAGACTGAAATAGTGTGTGTGTATTGATAATGGCATCAATGGTGATGATAATTAGAGGTACACCGGATGTCGAATTTTACACATTTGCGATGCGGATGAGGCTATTTATTTCTAATCTTTGCATAAATAGGTGCGAATGTGGATACTCATGGACATCAAGACTTTGAGTCACAGATGATTGAAACTGTAGATTTAAGAGATGAATAAAGACATCGTTAATATGTTTAAGAAATAAAGAAACCAAGAATAAACTGAACAATTTATGCGATGATTAAAATTATATGATGTGGCACCATACGTCTTAGATCAGGTGAAACATTTTAGTTCTGGCTCCCTGGTTGGTATCTAAGTGTGCGTGCGCGCGCGCGTGTGTATGTGTGTGTGAGAGAGAGAGAGAGAGAGAGAGAGAGAGAGAGAGAGAGAGAGAGAGAGAGAGAGAGAGAGAGAGAGAGAGAGAGAGATCAATAGTTCAGAACTTGCAAACATTTATGGTAACTATTATGCACTTAATTTAATCATTATTTATTTGTTTGTTTATTTATGTATTCAGCATTATACTTACAGTTTATTTCAACATACAAACACCGATTATACGGTGATGCATGACACGTTTCATAAATCATCATTGCTGTTCATTTTCATTATTTTAGATGTTTATGTATTAGTTTAATGAAACATTCACAATGAATGTCCGTAAGTAATTACAGTTTCCGATGTTTTAAATAAACCATGGAATTATTAACTTCATATTTGCATACTAAAATCAAAACATATTTATAACACTATACTGCAAAATAATTATCGATACGTAAGTGACTTATCGCATCACGTTTTCCCGCGCTGTCTGTCTTGTTAGGCTAATATCGGCTGAATTCTTCCAAAAAATTACATGAAATATGCTTCTATTCGTTAATACATATTATAAAACGCACACGCACACGCACAGTCTAGGGTGTTTCAATAATTGTCGATTTTCTAAAATTTGCTCGAATCCCGGGGGCAAGTTAAGAAATAGGCGCCTAAGAATTTTCTGAGTTTGGAAATGTATTTTTTTATTAAAATCAAAGAATATCTCGCATTCTCTGTTTTCAATTGAAAGTTTTGATAAAATTATGATTTAGACACCGTTTCGAGCGCCAAATAACATTTCGTTTTCGGTTGTCGGTATAACTATTTTATTTTTAAAATACCTCAATATTATACTTTTCTTTAATATTTTTGCATCAAAATTATTTCTATTATAAATTAATATTATATAAAGTTCTGTAATTGCCATAAGACTAATTTTTCAATTAGTAGGCTTGACTTAACTTTGTGTTCACTCCCACCGAATCGGGCTTTGGTCGCCGAGAGCATGCTTTGGCTCTCGGACTTCTCACTTCGCTTAAATGATTTGAAGTAACATATTTTATTTAACAAGAGGATATAAAAGGAAAGGATTCTAGTAATGATTTTATTTGGAACATTATATATTGCATACAATATAATTTTCATTCTACTCCTTTGTTTACATTGCCATATCTCCGACTACGCCGTTCTCTAGTTTCTGTTACAACAACAATTCTGTTTATGTCTTCACATTTTTTCATGTCTCCAATCAGTCTTTCACAGATTTGATTATGGCCAGGTATTAATGAACTTTTGGGTTTCCACATATCGATTTCATGCATATCATAGGCCAAGTGTGCTTATTTTTGAATAGGGCTGGTGTGTATGGCCATTTTTCACGAATTCCTCTTTTCAAGATCTTTGCAACTTCATCGACGTAATCATGATCAACAGCCAAAGGAAGAAGTGTACCATCTGCATTATACAGATGTCTGTTGATGGACGAGAAGTAGCTGCTACGAAAGCCAAGTTCACAGCCAATCCTGGCATACCTCCTTGAAGTTTCAATAGCAGTTCTGAAAAGAGTCATTCCATTGCTGTTCACAGCAGAACGCCAGCATATGAAATGAACTTTTGCAAAATCAAAAATACTTCTGATTGTTCTTGGATTTTTTTTCAGTGCTTTCAGACACTTAATGGTGTTGTTCTTTATTCAAATCTTGGATTTATTGGGCAAATCACCATCACAAACTCCTTCCAGCTTGGTCAATATGGTGTCAATGGTTAGGCAGATGTGTAGAAGGGAACAAAAAAATCCCAGCCAGCTGGCACCAACTGACAAAAGACATTTCTGCAATATCTTCAGTGTTGCATATAAATCGGACTTCTGCATTGTTAATCTGCTTCCATTTCAGTCTTTTAAATTCCCGTCTTTGCGCCTGATAATCAACACTTCCGAGTGATCCATTGCTTCCTTGTACTTTTGCATCATACCAATCTATATCTTCCTTGAGGATTTCTCGGGGTTGTTTCTTTGCCTTGAATGACACAATCACAGTTTTCGAGAATTTTGTCTTCAGTGTTACATTTCAGATGGAGTCGTAGTACTCTTTCTTTATTTTCTTTATTTTTTCTTTCATATACCAAGGTGATATTGTCTTAATGCCGAATTTGCTATACAGCACAGCAATTTCCGCCTGCAACTTGGATAAAATCTGAGATTCCGTAATAGTCAAATTATTGCATGGCAAGCTATCTTTTGAGCATCCTTTTGGTGTCTGGTTACCATGTCTTTCTAAGTCACAGTATCGAGCAAGAATGTCACTCTTCGTCAGTGGTCTAGGTGGCAAAACATCAATGGTACCAAACTCTTTCAGTATACGTGTATCGGCACTGCGCAAACCACCACGTCGAAGTGCCATATTGCCACTGACGAGATCGTCACCACAATATAGGCATTATGAAGGTAGCACAAGTTTATATGGAAATGCATAGTGACTGGGAATCTTTACGGAAGTCCCCAGGAATCATTCGCAATGACCTAAGTTACCCTATGTTTGATTCTGCCATAATGTCGGATGAACCGAAATGCCCTTCCGTGGGTCATGCGGGTCACAGCTGAGGCCGCCGCACCTCATCCCAGCGCCGGAAATGGTATTATACTTTAATAAAAAATTGCGAATAGTAGATATTTTTTTATTTGTCTAATATTTTGCATGTCGTTATTTAAGCATAGTAGGCGCCTGTTTAGCAACTTGCTGAATGATTCTGAAAAAGTCGGGTTTATTGAAACACCCTGGGGTGTGCGACTGTTACAGTCACAGGGCTTGTTAGCTCAGTTGGTTAGAGCGCCGTGCTAATAACGCGGATGTCGAGGGTTCGATCCCCTTACGAGCCAGAGAGTGTCCTCAATTTTAAGAAATCAGTTTTAACTTTATCAGTGCCAAAAATCCGAGGTCTTTGTTCGAGTTTCATAGTACACAATGGTATATATTATATATATATATTATATATATTATATTATGTATATATATATTAGTACGTATAAATATATGCATATACACATATATAGGCATACATCTATATAAACATACATAATGATATGTATATATATATATTTTTGTACATATATATACATACATATGAACAAATATATATGTGTATATAATGTATTTGATCTACGTATATACAGTATATATATATATATATATATATATATATATATATATATATATATAATTTATTTGTTCTACGTATATGTATATATATCTATACACATAGATGTATATAGATATAAGATCTACGTATGTAAATCACATACATATATGTATATACATGTATATGATCTACACACATATATACATATACATATACATATATATGTATATATATGATCACACACACACATGTAGATTATATATATATATAAATATATATATATATATAAATATATATATATATATATATATATATATATATATATATGGCATGTACGTAAGCACGATTTGTGCAAGTCATTAGACCTATAGACCACGAGGCTGTTTAATATGTGGCTCAAAGTTTTTTAGCCATAGTTTTTAATGAGATATATATATAAATATTTTTTTTTCTAGTATTTAAGGTTTTAAACATATAGAGATTGTATGAATGAATCTTGTTGATTAATTTATCGCAAAGGATTTGCATCGATTTGTTAAGCGAAAACTTGATCTACCCAGTGATTTACCGAGTATACAGTTTTAACTTCAAGGAAGGAATATCGTGGCTATACTCCGTCTACTATCAGGAAAAAAACCCCCCAAAAACTGGCAAGTCACTTTGGTTCTGGATATCTCTGATTCGCTAAGTCGTTGAAAAAATTATCGTGGCGTTAAAAACAACAACTAATAAAAGGCAATTGCATGAAGTTTTAAAAATGGAAAAATATGTAAACAAATGTCAAGTCAAGTGACTAGAATCAAAGGCGCAGTGACAAAACGGATTGGACGTACTAGAGTTAGGTATATAAACAAATGTAAACAATAACCAAACGTCATATGTACAATCAAGAGTAATATTTTATTTAACCACCAATCTATATTTTGAAGTCCGTTTCAAAACGTTAGGGAAAACCAAGCTGTGTGTGTGTGTGTGTGTGTGTGTGTGTTTTATGACCTTTGCCAAAGGTTCGGTAGGCTGCAGGGTAAGGAATGCCAGTTTGTCTGCGACTCATTTATTGGTCTAAATCCCATTCGTAAAATAATAATATGAATTGGTTGCTGCGTAATAACAACAGGCATTTTTTAGTACAAAGAAGAATCACAATAATAGATGTTCAAATCACATTCACATTTCACACATGGTGATAGCTGGACATATCAATCCTCAGTAATTGCGGCAGTCTCTCAGGACCTTTAGTCGATTGTGAAGAAGGCACTTCTCTATAGGCACTTCTCTCGAGGTTTCTTTTAAAACCTCGAGTGATAGTCAAAGGTGATACTTTCCCGTCGGCTAATGAGCTGCAACCCCTATCAATTTAACACTAATTAAACCAAAATAATTACCGATACGTAATTGACTTATCGCATCACGTTTTCCCGCGCTGTCTGTCTTGTTAGGCTAATATCGGCTGAATTCTTCCAAAGATGTTGACAGCACTCTATCACTCACTTAGGTATAAATTACATGAAATATGCTTCTATTCGTTAATACATTTTATAAAATGCAAACGCACTCGCACACGCACAGGCACACGCACACGCACACGCACACGCACACGCACACGCACACGCACACGCACACGCACACGTACACGTACACGTACACGCACACGTACACGTACACGCACACGCACACGCACACGCACACGCACACGCACACGCACACACGCTACACGCACACACGCTACACGCACACCTCAGGTTACAGGGCTTGTTAGCTCAGTTGGTTAGAGCGCCGTGCTAATAACGCGGATGTCGAGGGTTCGATCCCCTTACGAGCCAGAGAGTGTCCTCAATTTTAAGAAATCACAGTTTTAACTTTATCAGTGTCAAAATTCCGAGAAGGTCTTTGTTCAAGTTTCATAGTACACAATGGTATATATAATATATATACTATATATATTATATTATGTATATATATAAGTACGTATAAATATATGCATATACATATATAGGCATACATATATATAAACATACATAATGATATGTATATATATATATGTACATATATACATATATATGAACAAATATATATGTGTATATGAACAAATATATATGTGTATATAATGTATTTGATCTACGTATATATATATTTATTTGTTCTACGTATATGTATATATATCTATACACATAGATGTATATAGATATAAGATCTACGTATGTAAATCACATACATATATGTATGTATATACATGTATATGATCTACACACACACATATATATATATATACATATACATATACTTATATATGTATATATATGATCACACACACATGTAGAATATATATATATATATATATATATGTATATATATGGCATGTACGTACGCACGATTTGTTTAAGTCATTAGACCTATAGACCACGAGGCTGTTTAATATGTGGCTCAAAGTTTTTTAGCCATAGTCTTTAATGAGATATATATATATATATTTTTTTATAGTATTTAAGGTTTTAAACATAGAGATTGTATGAATGAATCTTGTTGATTAATTTATCGCAAAGGATTTGCATCGATTTGTTGAGCGAAAACTTGATCTACCCAGTAATTTACCGAGTATACAGTTTTAACTTCAAGGAAGGAATATCGTGGCTATACTCCGTCTAGTATCAGGAAAAAAACCCCAAAAAACTGGCAAGTCACTTTGGTTCTGGAGATCTCTGATTCGCTAAGTCGTTGAAAAAATCATCGTGGCGTTAAAAACAACAACTAATAAAAGGCAATTGCATGAAGTTTTAAAAATGCAAAAATATGTAAACAAATGTCAAGTCAAGTGACTAGAATCAAAGGCGCAGTGACGAAACGGATTGGACGTACTAGAGTTAGGTATATAAACAAATGTAAACAATAACCAAACGTCATATGTACAATCAAGAGTAATATTTTATTTAACCACCATTCTATATTTTGAAGTCCGTTACAAAACATTAGGGAAAACCAAGCTGTGTGTGTGTGTGTGTGTTTTATGACCTTTCCCAAAGGTTCGGTAGGCTGCAGGGTAAGGAATGCCAGTTTGTCTGCGACTCATTTATTGGTCTAAATCACATTCGTAAAATAATGATATGAATTGGTTACTGCGGAGTAACAACAGGCATTTTTTAGTACAAAGAAGAATCACAATAATAGATGTTCAAATCACATTCACATTTCACACATGGTGATAGCTGGACATATCAATCCTCAGTAATTGCGGCAGTCTCTCAGGACCTTTAGTCGATTGTGAAGAAGGCACTTCTCTATAGGCACTTCTCTCGAGGTTTCTTTTAAAACCTCGAGTGATAGTCAAAGGTGATACTTTCCCGTCGGCTAATGAGCTGCAACCCCTATCAATTTAACACTAATTAAACCAAAATAATTACCGATACGTAATTGACTTATCGCATCACGTTTTCCCGCGCTGTCTGTCTTGTTAGGCTAATAACGGCTGAATTCTTCCAAAGATGTTGACAGCACTCTATCACTCACTTAGGTATAAATTACATGAAATATGCTTCTATTCGGTAATATATTTGATAAAACGCAAACGCACTCGCACACGCACACGCACACGCACACGGCACACGGCACACGGCACACGGCACACGGCACACGGCACACGCACACGGCACACGCACACGCACACGCACACGGCACACGCACACGCACACGGCACATGTACACGGCACACGCACACGGCACATGCACACGGCACATGCACACGGCACATGCACACGGCACATGCACACGCACACGGCACATGCACACGGCACATGCACACGGCACATGCACACGCACACGGCACATGCACACGCACACGGCACATGCACACGCACACGGCACATGCACACGCACACGGCACATGCACACGCACACGGCACATGCACACGCACACGGCACATGCACACGCACACGGCACACGCACACGCACACACGCACACGCTAAACGCACACCTCAGGTCACAGGGCTTGTTAGCTCAGTTGGTTAGAGCGCCGTGCTAATAACGCGGATGTCGAGGGTTCGATCCCCTTACGAGCCAGAGAGTGTCCTCAATTTTAAGAAATCACAGTTTTAACTTTAACAGTGCCAAAAATCCGAGAAGGTCTCTGTTCAAGTTTCATAGTACACAATGGTATATATTATATATATATTATATATTATATTATGTATATATATAAGTACGTATAAATATATGCATATACATATATAGGCATACATATATATAAACATACATAATGATATGTATATATATATTTGTACATATACATATATATGAACAAATATATATGTGTATATAATGTATTTCATCTACGTATATATATATACATTTTTTTTTTTATTTGTTCTACGTATATGTATATATATCTATACACATAGTTGTATATAGATATAAGATCTACGTATGTAAATCACATACATATATGTATGTATATACATGTATATGATCTACACACAAACACACACATATATATATATATATACATATACATATACATATATATGTATATATACGATCACACACACACATGTAGATTATTTATATATATATATATATATTTATATATATATGGCATGTACGTAAGCACGATTTGTTTAAGTCATTAGACCTATAGACCACGAGGCTGTTTAATATGTGACTCAAAGTTTTTTAGCCATAGTCTTTAATGAGATAATTGGTTTTTTTTTCTAGTATTTAAGGTTTTAAACATATAGAGATTGTATGAATGAATCTTGTTGATTAATTTATTGCAAAGGATTTGCATCGATTTGTTGAGCGAAAACTTGATCTACCCAGTAATTTACCGAGTATACAGTTTTAACTTCAAGGAAGGAATATCGTGGCTATACTCCGTCTACTATCAGGAAAAAACCCCCAAAAAACTGGCAAGTCACTTTGGTTCTGGAGATCTCTGATTCGCTAAGTCGTTGAAAAAATCATCGTGGCGTTAAAAACAACAACTAATAAAAGGCAATTGCATGAAGTTTTAAAAATGCAAAAATATGTAAACAAATGTCAAGTCAAGTGACTAGAATCAAAGGCGCAGTGACGAAACGGATTGGACGTACTAGAGTTAGGTATATAAACAAATGTAAACAATAACCAAACGTCATATGTACAATCAAGAGTAATATTTTATTTAACCACCATTCTATATTTTGAAGTCGTTACAAAACATTAGGGAAAACCAAGCTGTGTGTGTGTGTGTGTGTTTTATGACCTTTCCCAAAGGTTCGGTAGGCTGCAGGGTAAGGAATGCCAGTTTGTCTGCGACTCATTTATTGGTCTAAATCACATTCGTAAAATAATGATATGAATTGGTTGCTGCGGAGTAACAACAGGCATTTTTTAGTACAAAGAAGAATCACAATAATAGATGTTCAAATCACATTCACATTTCACACATGGTGATAGCTGGACATATCAATCCTCAGTAATTGCGGCAGTCTCTCAGGACCTTTAGTCGATTGTGAAGAAGGCACTTCTCTCGAGGTTTCTTTTAAAACCTCGAGTGATAGTCAAAGGTGATACTTTCCCGTCGGCTAATGAGCTGCAACCCCTATCAATTTAACACTAATGAAACCAAAATAATTACCGATACGTAATTGACTTATCGCATCACGTTTTCCCGCGCTGTCTGTCTTGTTAGGCTAATATCGGCTGAATTCTTCCAAAGATGTTGACAGCACTCTATCACTCACTTAGGTATAAATTACATGAAATATGCTTCTATTCGTTAATACATTTGATAAAACGCAAACGCACTCGCACACGCACAGGCACACGCACACGCACACGCACACGCACACGCACGCACACGCACACGCACACGCACACGCACACGCACACGCACACGCACACGCACACGCACACGCACACGCACACGCACACGCACACGCACACGCACACACGCTACACGCACACCTCAGGTCACAGGGCTTGTTAGCTCAGTTGGTTAGAGCGCCGTGCTAATAACGCGGATGTCGAGGGTTCGATCCCCTTACGAGCCAGAGAGTATTCTCAATTTTAAGAAATCACAGTTTTAACTTTACCAGTGCCAAAAATACGAGAAGGTCTCTGTTCAAGTTTCATAGTACACAATGGTATATATTATATATATATATTATATTATGTATATATATAAGTACGTATAAATATGCATATAC
>NC_061837.1:9264722-9287222 GCF_019202785.1 Penaeus chinensis
CGACTCATTTATTGGTCTAAATCCCATTCGTAAAATAATGATATGAATTGATTGCTGCGTAATAACAACAGGCATTTTTTAGTACAAAGAAGAATCACAATAATAGATGTTCAAATCACATTTCACATTTCACACATGGTGATAGCTGGACATATCAATCCTCAGTAATTGCGGCAGTCTCTCAGGACCTTTAGTCGATTGTGAAGAAGGCACTTCTTTATAGGCACTTCTCTCGAGGTTTCTTTTAAAACCTCGAGTGATAGTCAAAGGTGATACTTTCCCGTCGGCTAATGAGCTGCAACCCCTATCAATTTAACACTAATTAAACCAAAATAATTACCGATACGTAATTGACTTATCGCATCACGTTTTCCCGCGCTGTCTGTCTTGTTAGGCTAATATCGGCTGAATTCTTCCAAAGATGTTGACAGCACTCTATCACTCACTTAGGTATAAATTACATGAAATATGCTTCTATTCGTTAATACATTTGATAAAACGCAAACGCACTCGCACACGCACAGGCACACGCACACGCACACGCACACGCACACGCACACGCACACGCACACGCACACGCACACGCACACGCACACGCACACGCACACGCACACGCACACGCACACGCACACGCACACGCACACGCACACACGCTACACGCACACTTGGTCACAGGGCTTGTTAGCTCAGTTGGTTAGAGCGCCGTGCTAATAACGCGGATGTCGAGGGTTCGATCCCCTTACGAGCCAGAGAGTGTCCTCAATTTTAAGAAATCACAGTTTTAACTTTATCAGTGCCAAAAATACGAGAAGGTCTTTGTTCAAGTTTCATAGTACACAATGGTATATATTATATATATATTATATATATTATATTATGTATATATATAAGTACGTATAAATATGCATATACATATATAGGCATACATATATATAAACATACATTTTGATATGTATATATATATTTGTACATATATATACATATATATGAACAAATATATATGTGTATATAATGTATTTGATCTACGTATATATATATATTTATTTGTTCTACGTATATGTATATATATCTATACACATAGATGTATATAGATATAAGATCTACGTATGTAAATCACATACATATATGTATGTATATGCATGTATATTATCTACACACAAACACACACATATATATATACATATACATATACATATATATGTATATATATGATCACACACACACATGTAGATTATATATATATATATATATTTATATATATGGCATGTACGTAAGCACGATTTGTTTAAGTCATTAGACCTATAGACCACGAGGCTGTTTAATATGTGGCTCAAAGTTTTTTGGCCATAGTCTTTAATGAGATATTAAAGACTAGTATTTAAGGTTTTAAACATATAGAGATTGTATGAATGAATCTTGTTGATTAATTTATCGCAAAGGATTTGCATCGATTTGTTGAGCGAAAACTTGATCTACCCAGTAATTTACCGAGTATACAGTTTTAACTTCAAGGAAGGAATATCGTGGCTATACTCCGTCTACTATCAGGAAAAAAAACCCAAGAAACTGGCAAGTCACTTAGGTTCTGGAGATCTCTGATTCGCTAAGTCGTTGAAAAAATTATCGTGGCGTTAAAAACAACAACTAATAAAAGGCAATTGCATGAAGTTTTAAAAATGCAAAAATATGTAAACAAATGTCAAGTCAAGTGACTAGAATCAAAGGCGCAGTGACGAAACGGATTGGACGTACTAGAGTTGGGTATATAAACAAATGTAAACAATAACCAAACGTCATATGTACAATCAAGAGTAATATTTTATTTAACCACCATTTTATATTTTGAAGTCCGTTTCAAAACATTAGGGAAAACCAAGCTGTGTGTGTGTGTGTGTGTTTTATGACCTTTGCCAAAGGTTCGGTAGGCTGCAGGGTAAGGAATGCCAGTTTGTCTGCGACTCATTTATTGGTCTAAATCCCGTTCGTAAAATAATGATATGAATTGGTTGCTGCGGAGTAACAACAGGCATTTTTTAGTACAAAGAAGAATCACAATAATAGATGTTCAAATCACATTCACATTTCACACATGGTGATAGCTGGACATATCAATCCTCAGTAATTGCGGCAGTCTCTCAGGACCTTTAGTCGATTGTGAAGAAGGCACTTCTCTATAGGCACTTCTCTCGAGGTTTCTTTTAAAACCTCGAGTGATAGTCAAAGGTGATACTTTCCCGTCGGCTAATGAGCTGCAACCCCTATCAATTAAACACTAATTAAACCAAAATACTTACCGATACGTAATTGACTTATCGCATCACGTTTTCCCGCGCTGTCTGTCTTGTTAGGCTAATATCGGCTGAATTCTTCCAAAGCTGTTGACAGCACTCTATCACTCACTTAGGTATAAATTACATGAAATATGCTTCTATTCGGTAATACATTTGATAAAACGCAAACGCACTCGCACTCGCACACGCACACGCACACGCACACGGCACACGCACACGGCACACGCACACGCACACGGCACACGGCACACGCACACGGCACACGCACACGGCACATGCACACGGCACACGCACACGGCACATGCACACGGCACATGCACACGGCACATGCACACGCACACGGCACATGCACACGCACACGGCACATGCACACGCACACGGCACATGCACACGCACACGGCACATGCACACGCACACGGCACATGCACACGCACACGGCACACGCACACGCACACACGCACACGCTACACGCACACCTCAGGTCACAGGGCTTGTTAGCTCAGTTGGTTAGAGCGCCGTGCTAATAACGCGGATGTCGAGGGTTCGATCCCCTTACGAGCCAGAGAGTGTCCTCAATTTTAAGAAATCACAGTTTTAACTTTAACAGTGCCAAAAATCCGAGAAGGTCTCTGTTCAAGTTTCATAGTACACAATGGTATATGAAAGGAAAACCGCCACAGTAAGAAAATAAAATAAAATTGAAATGTAACGTTTCGAACTCTTCACGAGTTCCTCTTCAGACGAATGATAAACCAAAATGGATACAAGGAGAGAATTTTGACAAGAATATATAGTGATTGAGAGACAGAACGAACGAGAAGACTCAGGTCTCAGGACGAGGGTCAAGGTCGAATAGTCTGGGGAAGGCTTTGCTAACTAACGAGGAGGTAAGGTCATCCAAGCCCCATTGACCAGCACTCAAGTTAAAATTAGGCATTTTTCTAATTAATAGAGATTCTAACATTTCCTTTCGTACGAGTTAGCTGATTTATGAATTCCTAAAACTCACAAACAGGGTGTCCCTCTAAGGCCTATAATTTCGTCTTGCAACTCAGTTACCCGTCCTTTAGACTCTTGGCTAGCGAGGGTTCTATCTCCTTTTATGGGATCATTCTCTGATAGTCATATTAAACATTCTATGGATTTCATGGATAAGGTTAGAAACTTGCCGACGCACGGTAAGAAATTAGTGAGTTTTGACGTAGATTCCTTGTTCACTAATGTCCCGCTTGACGATGTGCTAGATTTCCTTGAAAGAAAACTTTATTTATCTCATGAGAAGATCCCTATTCCGGTCAATTGCTTTATCGAGCTCATCCGTTTGTGTGTCTCGAATAATGTCTTTATTTTTGACGGCGGATTTTATAAACAA
The DNA here is from genome assembly GCF_019202785.1 of Penaeus chinensis. Classification (NCBI taxonomy): domain Eukaryota; kingdom Metazoa; phylum Arthropoda; class Malacostraca; order Decapoda; family Penaeidae; genus Penaeus; species Penaeus chinensis. The sequence continues at coordinate 9,268,386 of NC_061837.1, forward strand.
ATCAATGGTATCGCGATGGGAAGTAGCTTAAGTCCGGTGCTTGCGAATTTATATATGGAGTTGTTTGAATCTGAGCTCCTTCCGTCTATTCTCCCTCCCGACACGATTTGGTTTCGTTATGTTGATGACATTTTTTCTTTGTGGCAAGTAAACCGTTTAGACTTTGACGATTTTTTCGGTAAACTCAATAACCTCGCGCGTACTATTAATTTCAAAGTTGAATGGGAAGATTCAGGTAAATTGCCTTTTCTCGACGTCCTTTTATTCAATGAAAATGGCACGCTTAAATTTTCGGTTTACCGTAAACCTACACACACCGCCAATTACCTTCATTTTTTCTCGAATCACCCGTTGTATGTTAAGAAGTCAGTAGTCTCGTCCATGTTTCTGAGAGCATATAGGATTTGTGATAATGAATTTATCGATCGAGAAATTGACGTCATATTTGATACGTTCTCTAAATTAGGATACCCTCGATTTTTCTTAAAGCAGGCTCATTCATCTGCGAGATGGAAGTTTTACACTCATACCCGTAATACTCAACAGGATAGTGACAATAATCTTTTAATCATTCCGTATAACCCGTCCCTCGATGAGAAAAGACACATGTTTAAAGGCGTTGGAATTGATATTGTTTTTACGTACCCGAACACGTTGCGTAATAGTCTGGTTAAACACAATGCGACTAGTGGTGCTCTGGGGACTTCTCCCGGTATTTATACTATACCCTGTAATGTTTGCCCAAAATTTTACATAGGTGAGACCGGCAGAGCTTTTGAAAAAAGAATAAGTGAACATAAACGTGACGTCAGATATGCTAGAGATTCAAATGCGTGTTTCGTTCATTTGCGTGATGAAGGTCACCAGCTTAACTGGAAAAACGCGAAATTAATTCATAAATCAGCTAACTCGTACGAAAGGAAAATGTTAGAATCTCTATTAATTAGAAAAATGCCTAATTTTAACTTGAGTGCTGGTCAATGGGGCTTGGATGACCTTACCTCCTCGTTAGTTAGCAAAGCCTTCCCCAGACTATTCGACCTTGACCCTCGTCCTGAGACCTGAGTCTTCTCGTTCGTTCTGTCTCTCAATCACTATATATTCTTGTCAAAATTCTCTCCTTGTATCCATTTTGGTTTATCATTCGTCTGAAGAGGAACTCGTGAAGAGTTCGAAACGTTACATTTCAATTTTATTTTATTTTCTTACTGTGGCGGTTTTCCTTTCATATTTGTGTACACGTTACTGTGTTTGTCTTTGTGTCAACAATGGTATATATTATATATATATTATATATTATATTATGTATATATATAAGTACGTATAAATATATGCATATACATATATAGGCATACATATATATAAACATACATAATGATATGTATATATATATATATATTTGTACATATACATATATATGAACAAATATATATGTGTATATAATGTATTTCATCTACGTATATATATATACATTTTTTTTTATTTGTTCTACGTATATGTATATATATCTATACACATAGTTGTATATAGATATAAGATCTACGTATGTAAATCACATACATATATGTATGTATATACATGTATATGATCTACACACAAACACACACATATATATATATATATACATATACATATACATATATATGTATATATATGATCACACACACATGTAGATTATATATATATATATATATTTATATATATGGCATGTACGTAAGCACGATTTGTTTAAGTCATTAGACCTATAGACCACGAGGCTGTTTAATATGTGGCTCAAAGTTTTTTGGCCATAGTCTTTAATGAGATAATTGTTTTTTTTTCTAGTATTTAAGGTTTTAAACATATAGAGATTGTATGAATGAATCTTGTTGATTAATTTATCGCAAAGGATTTGCATCGATTTGTTGAGCGAAAACTTGATCTACCCAGTAATTTACCGAGTATACAGTTTTAACTTCAAGGAAGGAATATCGTGGCTATACTCCGTCTACTATCAGGAAAAAAAAACCAAAAAACTGGCAAGTCACTTTGGTTCTGGAGATCTCTGATTCGCTAAGTCGTTGAAAAAATTATCGTGGCGTTAAAAACAACAACTAATAAAAGGCAATTGCATGAAGTTTTAAAAATGCAAAAATATGTAAACAAATGTCAAGTCAAGTGACTAGAATCAAAGGCGCAGTGACAAAACGGATTGGACGTACTAGAGTTGGGTATATAAACAAATGTAAACAATAACCAAACGTCATATGTACAATCAAGAGTAATATTTTATTTAACCACCATTCTATATTTTGAAGTCCGTTACAAAACATTAGGGAAAACCAAGCTGTGTGTGTGTGTGTGTGTGTGTGTGTGTGTTTTATGACCTTTGCCATAGGTTCGGTAGGCTGCAGGGTAAGGAATGCCAGTTTGTCTGCGACTCATTTATTGGTCTAAATCCCATTCGTAAAATAATGATATGAATTGGTTGCTGCGGAGTAACAACAGGCATTTTTTAGTACAAAGAAGAATCACAATAATAGATGTTCAAATCACATTCACATTTCACACATGGTGATAGCTGGACATATCAATCCTCAGTAATTGCGGCAGTCTCTCAGGACCTTTAGTCGATTGTGAAGAAGGCACTTCTCTATAGTCCCACAAAATTGCGGTTTCTTGTGTTCTCTCTGTCAGAAACAACCGGAACGCTTCTATTAGGTAGTCTTGGATACATTTCCGTACATCAAATGTCTCGTAAGCCTCAAGGTTTTGCGATTGCCAGTCACCTTACTGAATAAATAAATAAAATATAATAAAACTACTTTTATAAAATAAAACATGTATATATGTATATGTGTATGTATATATATGTACGAATGAATGTATGTATGTATGTATGTATGTATGTATGTATGCATGTATGTACTTTATATGAGGCAGCGTGTATTGGAAATCGTATAAAGAATGTGTTGAATTAATTTTAACTAATATATGATACTGACGTACAGCAGGTATGGTATGGACTGGGTATAGATGTGATATTTAGAAACGTAATTTGTGTGAAGGTTGGTTATATAGGATTTGTAATATAGTTTAAATGCATCTGAGTTTTACTTGAATACGTAGGAATGCAGATTGATTTATGTTTAAAGTTGGGAACATTATTATATGGGAAATGAGCCACCATACTGCATTGTGTGGAGAAAACCAGGAGTAAATGACTCTGAGTACAAATATATGTAATTGAATGTTAGAGATTATAGAAAATGTTTAGAGAATTTTCATTGTCTAAAAATACTCCCAAAACTGAAACTGAAGCCGTATCTCCTGGCGTCCCCAGCTTGCACCTTTCAAACAAGATAAAGAAAGATCTTAAAAGTTTCATTTATATTATCTCCCCCCCCCCCCCTCCCGTAAGAAAAAAAGAAAAATAACTTGAGCATTCATGGCCTGTTAGCTCAGTTGGTTAGAGCGCCGTGCTAATAACGCGGATGTCGAGGGTTCGATCCCCTTACGGGCCAATAGGGATTTTTCCCGCCTTACCTGGTGTAGATTCGGGTCCTGCGGTTGTGGATAATTGGCCAAGGTCTGTGTGATTGCTTTTTTTTTCTTGTATAATTACCGCAAAACAAATCAAAACAAAACAGACCATGTTTAAGGCCGACTTATTTCAATTTTGGAATACGATACCCCTTTTCAGTCAGCACAGACTTGTCAACTGTACAAATATTATCAGTAAACAAAAGCCAAAATTCTTTTTAGCATTTATGTAGCAGCATAAATGGTTTCGGGTTTCATATTACAGATGAGCATTATTTTAAAAAGTAAGAGACTAACCCAGTTTCATGACCCACCTAGTGTATGAATTATATTCTGATCATGAACTCAGATGCTTTGAAGATGATTGTTATCACGGAGCAGTGGTGTAGTCTTCAAAATAAAACATCAATATTAATATTGACATATTGTTCAAAAGGGCTTTGCTGTTATGATTGAAATGGGAAATTTGAAGGGCTTTGCTGTAATGATTGAAATAGGAAATTTGATTTGTGGAATTATATGTGTAGTCTATTATTTGGTATTAATATAGCACCATAATAAAATATATTAATAAAAAAAAAAAAAAAATTTCCTCCAAGAACTCTTGGGGAATCAGAGGCCTGTTAGCTCAGTTGGTTAGAGCGCCGTGCTAATAACGCGGATGTCGAGGGTTCGATCCCCTTACGGGCCAGTGGAAAATTTCCTTTTAGATTGTGCTTAACAAAATAATCGACTGTATTTTCTGTAGTCGTTACTTTACCGATTTTATCATTCTATCTTTATATACTTCCGTTGAACAAAAATTTGAAAAATGTATTCTCGAGATTGGGTAGTACTACCTTTGCACAAGAGTTGCTTATTCCATATAATAGGTGATGTAATAACCAATTCTTTGAAAATTTAAATATATAAAAAAAAATGTACGAGTGTAAGTGCTTTTTTTAAATATATACCATTTAATTGCCCTCGTCATAAACAAGCAGGTTATACAGTTAGATCACTAGAATCGTTTACATCAGACATGTGGATGTTAAATTCCATGTAAACATTGTCTTGAAGACGAAGCTGAATATTTGGCATGAAATTTTCAGACAAGATTTTGGTAATTATATTATCTAATGATTAAGCCATGGTTTAAACCAACCAAAAAAAGAACACTTTTGTGTTTATGTTATCAGCATTATTTATAGCTCTTATAGCTCTTTTTTTTTTTGGTACTATCAGTTACTTAGGACTTATCAGTGATACTGACACTGATAACGTTTACTAGCTTTACTAAACCGTCACTAAAACACACACACACGTACTATATATATATATGTTATATACTATATATACTATATATACTATACACATGCATATGTACGAACATATTTATGTATATTTATGCATATTCATATATACATACTATACTATACATATATATATATATATGATGTATACATATACATTGCATACACATATACACTTAATATATGTATGCATATGTACATATATATATATATATACACACATTGTATTAGTTGTATTATATATATACATATACAAATATATACCTACATATATATATATATATATATTTGAAAAATATATATTTAAATATATATATATATTTCTGCTATATATAAACTATATTTCTATATATATGAAATATATATATTTGTGTATGTATATATGTATCTATCCACATGTACACATGTATTCATTCACACACACACATACACATATGTGTGTGTGTGTTTGTAGCCATGTATATATATGTATTCATTCACCCATTCACTCACTCGCTCGCTCGCCCACGCACTCACTCACTCACTCACTCACTCACTCACTCACTCACTCACACACACACACACACACACACACACACACACACACACACACACACACACACACACACCATTAGAAAAAATGTTTATGGATATTTTGCCGTGACCAGGATTCGAACCTGGGTTATTGCGGCCACAACGCAATGTACTAACCACTATACGATCACGGCCACTTTCCGTTATGAGAATGTGAATATATAACGCAATATACTTCACATATCATTTGTTTTATGAATAAGAATACATCAGAAACAGGTATTGAATTAGAAACACTTGGGCTATATGAATATAATGCTGTATGTATGCATACCAGAGAAGTACAGATATGCAACTGTGTATGCAGACAATTAAAACGGATACATTGTATGTAAAGAAGTTGTGGTGTGTCGTTTTTCACAGACAAATTAGCTGTAAAATTATTTACAAATTTACTACCTATCTGCATTAAATACAAGTACATTAGCTGTTGGATACGGAGCAGTGTTCTCAAATGAACCATAACCTGGTCTTGGATACACTCAAAAGCAGAAGTCCGCCTACACTCACAGTTTGGCACATGTTCTTATACGTCGTCCATAGATAGTACAGTATTCATATATAATAAAATGAAATTGAGAAAGGGGAAAGGGAAAGGGAAAGGAAAGACGGAGGGATGCAACAAGATGGGAAGATTGGGAAGCTGGTGGCATGGTTAGATGGTAAATGTTTAGGTTTCATTCCAACACCAATAACATTTTTATTACTGCCATTTACTTTAATGTGGCAGGACGCACCCCCCTTCCCCCCATTAGGACGCACTTGAGTGAAAAAAAGCTATGCTAAAGCAAAATTAACATTAAAATATTTTGTGCTGAAAATAATATGTTAATGTAATCTGTTATAGATATGACGCTTTTATATTGGTCTTACGCATTACGCACACATTGGACATTTTGTACAACGTAAAACTATGGTTATATTCAGTAAACTGTCTTCTTTTCTTTAGCAGTAGTCCTAAGTTAGGGAAGGCTACACAAGAGATGTCGCTATTTAGAAAGTCTTGCAAAAAGCCTTTGAAGATACGAAAGTGTAATAATGATCGCTTTAAATTATTGTTGACGATTGCATTTTTCAGCATAATTCCATCAAAACTAAATTTATAGTTCTGAAACAAGCACAGGTTGCTTCTCATCAAATGGAAATACCTTTTTACGATGTATATGGTAAACGAGTAAAAGGGGTCTAGAGGCAATTTGCCTCTAGACAAGGTGATTCTCAATAGCTCTCCCTAGCCAGTAGTTATTGCTATTTTGAGTATTGGTAAGCAGGTAGGCAAACTCTATTGTAAAGGAGTAACAAATAGAAAAAGATTGTAAGAATATATATTTTTTAGGGGGTTTTCTATATGGACCATTACATGTTCGTGATCTGTGCGTAGTATTAACAAGAGAAGGGGGAGAAAGATTAATCGATTAGATGGCACGTGCATGGTTGTGTGTAAATTGGTGCTTTATATTTTTGTTTCCTTATTTATTAGTATAAGGCCTAAAGGTGGATGATTATTTTTTTTACCTTATAGTAAATGTTGATTTTAAGACAAACATCTTAACAATCGCAATTTCAAACATTTCTTTTGTTCAAGTGGCTAAGTAGAAATGGAGAGTAAAGTAAAACTAAGACGAACTAATAACCCAAATGGTTTAAGTCCCAGTGCGAGAAATATAATTTAGTCAGATTACTCTTTGGTCAGAGTACAAAAAAAAAAAAAAAAAAAAAATGGAAATTACGACTATGGTGAGAGTGGAAGGGGAATGACCCCTTGCATCCCTGTGCAGGAAGGAAAGGAATGCTAAAGAAAATAATTAACATGGAATGGAAGTTGTGGAAAAGTTCAGCTATATACTATAACATGTCTTGATGCAATAGCTAACTTCCTTTCCCTTTCATTTTCACCCTCAGGAAGGCAGTCATGATTCTCGTCCACTGGATTTTTTTCTACATATGTTCGTCATCTCTTATTGTTTGGAATAATTCTAGTTACTGGTATGGAGTAATTGGTTTACAAGGCGATTGATCTCATTATGGGATGTGTGGGTCTTGCACACCATAACAGGACCTGTTTTTTAAATCACGGATTTAAAAAACAGCTTCTCAAGGAGGTCTTTACTTATACTAGCTCACCAACATGGGGCTCAAACCTGTCTCATATTACAGTTGTATCTTAGGTCTACCATTATTGAAGTTAAGTATATATTGAACTACAGCTTGTGAAATGCAATGTTAGAAGCCAACTGAACATATAACTACTGGTCTCAGCCACATGGATGCTGAACTACCAGTGTTGCCTATGAATCTCTAGCTACTCAATTACTCTGTTCTACCATACCATTAGCTTGAGGATATGTAGTATGATGCATAACTGCTTAAATAACTAATTTGAAAATTCACCTCTGTTTTCATCATGTAAATCCCTGGGAGGGCCAAGCAGCATGAAATAATTACCAATGAAGTCAGAGGAAGGAGCATTATGAAAGAAAGCAACCTATCATCTGATTGCCTCCACCATTTCAATCAAGATTTGTCAAACTGTGTCATGAACTCATGACAGAAGTTAACAAACCTCCAATCTGAGGGAAATAGTAATCCCTTGAACGAGAGAACTTACAAAATTGCCAGCTCTGACATCATTAACAAGCTCCAACACCTTAGCTAATAGTGTGTAAGAAATGACTATTTGCTGAATTGCTTCGTCTAGTGGGAATGGAATCCTCCAGCATCTGCAGTTCCATTTACCATAATTAATTTGCTCTGACGCCATTGCAACATTCTATTGATGAAGATCACCATCAATGGTGCCTATTGTAGGACGTTATAAGTCAGAGAAATAAAGACTGTCAAGTGTTTGATGTCAACCTAGGGACGACAGTTTGTAAGAATTACATAATGCTGACTAGAAAGAATAAGATAAAATTGCAGCAACCCAACACCTTTAAGTTTTTTTGTTTTTTTCCCCGATTCTGAGGAGGAAATAAAGTGGGTTACATCAGGGATTCGTCCCAGACGCAACGTTTCATAGAAAAGGGAACAGAGAAGAGGTGTTTTTTCCTTACAGATCTGAGATACCGAAGATTTAACTTTGAAAATTAATGAATCCTGTTCCGTAGTCCTTACAGCTCAATCGTCTTCATTAAGGAGGGTTAACATCAGAGTCATATTGGCAACACCCGAGATCTGCTGTACCAGACCGAGCAATACAGTCATCAATCATAGTCTCAAACTGCAAATTCGAATCCCATTATAATATTATATAATTGCAGGAAACCCCTAAGGGAAGGGAAGAGCGTTCGGGAATACAGCTGAAACTTTCCTGCACAATGTTCTTGCACTATGAGGGCGAAGATGTTTACTTAACGGTAGTTCCAAAGTTGACATATCTCAATACAAGATCCCGTGTAACTAAATCTACAGAACAATCCCGGATAATACATGTATGTATAATATTTATGTCTATACCCACCAATCCCTTTCTCGTCATCAGGGGGGGGGGGGGGGGGCTTAGGAAACGGAGACTGAGGCTCAATGTAGGGATCATCCCTTCCTTGGTCCTCAGCCCACGCCTCAACTAATTTTGCATGGTCTCTTTTTTTCTCCTTACCTTTCCCTTCTCTTCTTCATCTCCTGTCCACTTATCCTTATTCGTTAAGACATTTTTACCCTTTTCGTCACAATACATTATCATAAAGTATATGACCTTTGATGTCTGGCACATCTATTTGTTTTGACCATTAACCATTCTGGAAATCCACAAACATCGCCTCATTGAATCAAAAAACTTCCTCACACGGGGGCTTTGCCCCCAAGCCCCAACCTGTTGCTATATTCTGAAGAGGCCACTGATGTTGACGGCCCAGAAATTATATAAAAAGTGTATATAGATAAATTAAAAACATACATATATATGCATACATATATACAAGCACATACATATTTATGTATATAGAGAGAAGTAGATATATAGACACGTGTATATATGTATATATATTATGTGTATATGTATATGTATACATATATATATGCATATATGTATTTACCTAACTATCTATGTACACGCACACATACAAAATATATTCACTGCGTGTATTTGTGTTTACATTTATATCTCTCTCTTGATGTATATGTATATATTATGTATAAATTTATATGTATAGATTTACCCAAACTTATATTGTATAAATATGTATACATTTATATATATGTATAAATTTACACACACACATAGACATATATATTACAGTCGAAACCGTTTCTCAGTGCCCAATAAACCCCTGTGGATTTTTCTTCCATATTAACGCGCTCGCGCGCGTGCTCATTCACCCACACACAAACACATGCACATACACATACTCATACTTATCTCTCTATATATATGTGTGTATATATATATATATATCAGTGGTCATCTTTTCAGATTCCGTTATTACTAGCTATGATGTCAGTAGCTATAGGACAAGAATATATGGAAAGATTCCCATTTATTGATATGTGAGAGATAATTATATTATATGTAGGTATTGTAGGTGAGATAAAATTCAGTTTAATTCGACTTCATAATTTTTATATTGCTCATTGACCCCCCAGAAAGTACTCCGTGCCCCCCCTCCCTTTCTCTCTCTCTATATATGTATATGTATATGTGTGTACACATATACACACTCGAACACATGTATCCATGTATATATGTATGGATATATACATATATTTTAATGTTTCATACATTATATATATATATATATTTTATGCAATTATTATATGGAATATGTATATGGATATATATTCATTTATTATATATATATATATATATAGAGAGAGAGAGAGAGATTTGTGTGTCATTATGTATATCTATGTTTTATATGTATATGTATCATGTGTGTATCGTTAGGTGTCTTATGTATGTATGTATATATGTATATATATACATTTATACATATACACATATACTGTATGGCTGTGTGCTTATCGATAGATTGATATATGTATATATAAATATGATAGATAATTAGTGTGTATTTATTATAGGTATTGTTAGGTATGACACTGATATGTCTTAGTTATTCTTTTTGTCAGCATTTGACACCATGTTTGAATAGGCAGACAATGTTGGTAAAACTGGTCATTAAATTCGTTACTTTCCTAATCTAAAACTGTATGACTGTATGAATGATTAACTAGTGACACATATAGTATGTGGCCTGTCCCCATGCATAACTATTATGTATGGGGCATAATGAACCTTACAGTCAGTATAAATAAACAAGTAAATGAGAAAATGAAAGAAAGAAATATATATACTCTTAGAATATACATTCGTACTGGAATCCACACGTCGCTTAGAAAACAGACGTTATTTACCGGCCCGTTGGTCTAGGGGTATGATTCCTGCTTTGGGTGCAGGAGGTCCCGGGTTCAAATCCCGGACGGGCCCTCTGTTTTCTTTGTTTTTTAATTATGCTGTTGTTATGCATGCTTCTTAGTTGTTGAGAACGTGACAAGTACGAGTACTTGTGAAAAAAGCAAGGGTTAAAGCGTATATGTATAGTTGTGTGCGTGTAACTGATTCTTCAAAAGTTTTTGCCGTGACCAGGATTCGAACCTGGGTTATTGCGGCCACAACGCAATGTACTAACCACTATACGATCACGGCCACCAACTCAGTATCTGGCGAGGAAATGTCGTATGATCCAGTGAAAAAGTATCGGACAGCAGCTGTTTTGTGCTCATAATGTGACGGTACGATAAAGATATGGCTATACGTGATAGTGGCAACAGTCACAAAGAATATCTAAGAATGTAGGGCTATATATCTTTCAAAGGTGCAGTCTAGAAATCAGTCCGCTATATGTTAGAAGACAGAAAAGGGCAAAAAACGAGGTGAGAGTGGCAAGACAAGTATTATCTTCGTGGTACCAGTTTTATTAAACGGAAGGGGTCTTGAACAAGGATATACAATTTCCTCTCTTTTTTTTAATCAACACTTATCGATAGTGATTGTTCTCCAAAATTCCTGGGCCTGTCCGGGAATTGAACCCGGGACCTCTCGCACCCGAAGCGAGAATCATACCCCTAGACCAACAGGCCGGTGAGCAGAGAGGTGATTTGAAGCATAACTTATCATCCGAAAGGTCTGTGGTGTTACTGCAGTTTTGTGTGTAATGAAGGCATACCGAAACATTGTGAAGGTGTAAACTTTTGTTTGTTTTCCAAGTTTTTAAGTTAAACAGGATTTGCAGCTTATTTTAGTAATGTCTGTATGACCTACATTTTTTTTTCTTTTTGCGAAGACTTTCCTTTGCCACTGCTTACTCATGTGAAAGGAATGTCAGGTGTCGCTCCGTCGGATACAGTATATTTCTCTGGACAGTTAAAAACGTTTTTTTTTCATGAGAAATTCATAGATATTCCCTATTTAATTTAAGTCTCTATCTCTCTCTCATTCCCGATGTCATCTAAAGCCATCCTATATCGCATATGTAACCTTACTCTAATCTCTTCCGCTCACTCCGCTCACTCATCCAATAGATACGATGGAATTGCGAAACCATTTAAGATGTTAGTGTTAGTCCGGCATCAGGTAAAAGCTGTTTTGACATGATTTTTAAGCCTTTGATTGATAGGAAAACAACATAACCATTAGACAAAAGTCCGAGAGCAAACCACACAATCTGAACACAAGCGGCCGGATTAAAGAAAGGAAAAGGTGAAATGAAGGAATAATAAAAAAAAACTCCGTCTCAAGCCAAGGAAAACAAATGTGCCATACACTATATCCAACCACCACGAAAGCTTAGTCAGTGTACCAAGCATGAAGAGTATCAAGTCTTTTGACAAACCAACCAATGCCATTCGGGATTTCTGAGTTCTGAGTTCGGATGACGTAATGAATTGATCACAACTTGCCATGTACACACATCATAATACTTAATTCTGAACGAAGTTAACCTTAGGCTGTTCCTTGTGTGTTATTTTTACGATTGTAAAGGTGTGTAAGAAGGGGGTCAATAAATGTTATCGAGACGTGGAATAACACATCCACACTGATAAAGCTAATAATTTAAGGCCTTTCGTACGAAGTGTACACAGATTTCATGCAGATGAAATCGTTGTACAGGTGGTGATTTGAAGCAGTGTTTTTTTTTTTTTTTTTTTTTAATTATTTTTTTAAGGAAATAAAACCTTTGGTATTGTCACAATGTTCTTGGTATTGTAACTGTTCTCATCATGAAACGCTCTCAAGTTTATGTAGCTGTTAGCGTAAAGGAGAGTGAATCTGTATGGGGTCTGTTAATCATTCGTGTTCAGTGTATAATGTATTGGGCTGAGTATGCTCTCCAGAGACACTCCACTTAATTCAAAGAATTAAAATGCAGCCTGCCATTTTCGAGTGAGTCCTTATTGTAGTAAGATTAAGCTTATACTTCGGGTCAGCACGCCACACGCCTCTACTTCTTTTGTGATCTGGACAGCCTTTTGTCGTCGGTAATTGTTCTTGTCTATATAGTTAGCCATTACGTTAAGTGCAGCTTGTATCGAGTGATGCGAGCTGAGCCAAATTGTTTGTGTGAAAGGAGTTTAAGGTCATCGAGAAAACAGCGTGGCCATGAGTTTAATGGTATTTTCAAAAATAGCGTGTAGCATTGTAAAGATCAGTCAAAGCTTAAACGAGGTCATCAGGAAAATGATTAAGAGCGTGGTCGATCTGTTAGGAGCCTGGAGACTTCCGAGAACTCTCATGAACTTCGGTTTAACTTTCTCACACGATATAGAGGCACTGAGTTTGCAATATGACCAAACAGATTAAAAGCCCAGGGTTAGCTTCTGCCCTATTTTCCAGTCTCCGGTTTTCGATTAATTGAATATTATGATACAAAGTAGATGGCGAGATCGAAATCTTCAACCTGCAGTTCAAAAATATACTTTTAACATCAACGGATATGGATTTTGAAGACTGTCGATGACGTGGCCTCAGAAGATAGATATGCTTGAACCGATAAACCGATGTTTTATCCCTATTACTATAAGCACGCGCGCAAGCGTATATTTAAATGAAAATTTGTGAACATACTTGTGTATATATGAATATATATGTATATATAGAGATAAAAAATACACATACATAATTTTATATATACACATGTGTGTTTATTTGAAAAAAAAAAAACAATAAAAAAACATACATATATATACACACACATAAATACATACATACATACATACATACATACATATGCATATGCATACACACATTATATATATATATATATATACTGTATATGTATAATATATAATAGATATATATATGTATATTATATATGCATATACCATGTTTGTGTATGAGCATGTATTAAGTGTTTATTTATATCCCACACACACACACACACACACACACACACACACACACACACACACACACACACACACACACACACGATCCTGATTTCACCGCAAGGAAAGGACATATAGCCTTGGTCGTAGGGGAAGTCGCCACAGTGGCACAAGTTATATATATATATGTGTGTGTGTGTGTGGGTGGGTGGGGGGGAAGATGAAACCTAAAAGTGGGTTTCAGACTGCCCTTCCCATATATATACCATACACATTTAAACACACACGCGGGCGCGCGCACTTACGAACATATACACATACATATACACTTAAATGTACTGGGAGTGTATTGACACACTTCCTATATCTGAGGCTAATTCCCATCACCTAATTCTTCGGTCCTTTCTGGCACTTACTAGATTCTTTTCCAGAAACTTCTCTGTAGACAAAGTGGCAAATGATCCTCGTAATATGCTACTGTTTGCCGAAGACGCTTAGCCTAATTCTTCGTTTAATTTCTTTTTCACTTTTTCATTTGGTGTATTTGCCTGTACGAGTTGATCTAGAAATACATGTTCGTCCACTACCTCTAACGCTTTATCTTGCATACAGGGTAACTGAACTATGCAACGTATATACTTCCTCTGTTCAAATCGTTCATTAATTTTTGGAGCTCATTTAGTAACTCATTGAGAACAATATCGTCTGCAAATCTTAGATTGTATAGATATTCGTCCCGTATTTTGATATTGTTTTCCCTTCATTCTATCTTTGATATTTCCTTAAAGTAAGTCGTAAATAGTTTTGGTGAGATGGTGTCACCCTGTCTAAAACCTTTTTTAATAGGTATTTTATCGGTTTCTGTATATAACTTGATGATTACTGCTCTGTTTTCGTATATATTTTCCAATATTTTACAATAGACTCCCTCTAGTTTTCGGAGAGCAAGTTCTGCTGTTAATTATACAGTCAATTGGCTTTTCATAATCGACGAATGCCATACACAGTGGTTTCCTAAAATCGTTTATTTTCTCACTTATTGGGTTAGTGTGTGGATATGGTGTGTTCTTGAGAGTCCCTTACGGTAGCCTGTCTGTTCTCAAGGCTGGAGATACGAGTTGCGATGACCTCTGTGAACACTTTGTAGTTAAACAATTGAAAGCTTATGGGTCGGTTATTCTTTAGATCCTTTTCATCCCTCTTTCTGTTTATTAAAATAATTGCTGCATTTTCCCAAACTTTCGGTATTTTACAGTAAGTTCGTCATCAAGAAGTGAGTATCGGCTTTGGATGGTTAGTATATATCCTGGTCTTCAAATTAGCTAGATTAAGGAGCAGCTTTCATATGGGTATATTCCGTTACCCTCTGGGGTGTGATTTGTTTTTCGCCTCTGACTATTCTATGGTCACTACCATAGAATAGTCGCGCCTGTTTGTAATTGTAAATTTCGGTTTAAATGAAAGTGGCAACTACTCTGTCCAATTCCGCTCTAGTCTTTTTTTTCCGAAAACTGTATTAATGACACCGTGGGATCAAACCAACGCAAAATTTACAGAAACATGTACAAGTATGTATAAACGCACACACAACCAAACACAAACTGCTGCTGTTAGTAACAGCAGCAGGCAAATCTACCTACCACTTCCAGATAAATTCCCTGAATACGACATATTTGTACATACGTATCAGCATATCTATATATATCTTGGTATTTTCATCTATACTAATATATATATCTTTCTATCTATCTGTATGAGAAAAATACGGACGCACATTCATACATATCTGATATCGAGAATAAGAGCGTCGTTTTATTGCCAACTGAAATTAACTAATATAGTCTAGGTAGATGTTACATGTTTTCGACAAGCTGTCTGGACCAGCATCCGTATCAGTTACATATTTCAACATAGAATGTAACCTTAGTATATAATTAACATCACATTTAACTAAAGGTTTCATGTAGAGGACAGCATCGGCCTGTTAGCTCAGTTGGTTAGAGCGCCGTGCTAATAACGCGGATGTCGAGGGTTCGATCCCCTTACGGGCCAGAGGCTTCTTTTGTTGGATTCTTTAATGATTTGGTTACTTCCCATGATGGTTGTAAAACATTACATGTACATAATTCTAAGGAGTTGATTAAAGGAGGAGGTATAGATGTTTGTTAATTAAATGTCCATTTCCTGCAGTGACACATTTAGGATTTATAGTATTATGAGATTATCTGTTTTGGGTCATCCATATAAACGCACACGTACACAAACACACGCACATAAACATATATGTGTACAACACACATATTTACATATATATATATATATAAAGATATATTATGTGAACATGTATATACACATACATATATATATACATATACATTTACACATACATATACATATTTATGTAAATATTTTTATGCATTAATACATGTGTATGTATTTGTATAAATAGATGTATAAATATGTGTTTATACATTTATATACACATAATGGTATACATATACATACATATGGATATACAGTATATATGTATGTATATATACACATATTTATGCAGCTTTATGTGTATAAGGGATGTATCTTTAAGCAGATAATACGTTTATGGTTATGTTTGGAATATCAAGATGCTGGGCCAAAGTCCTCACTAGTCAGAAATCTGTGGCTGATATGTTGATGTTAATATCTGTGTATGTACATTATATATATGTGTATGTACATTATATATATGTGTATGTACATGTATATATATATATGTATATATATGTATATATATGTATATATATTTATATATATGTATACACATTATATATGTGTATTTATATATACACATATTTATGTACTTATATATATATACGCGCACACACAGGTATATATATGTATATATATGTATATATATGTATATATATGTATATATATGTATATATATGTATATATATATACTTTATGTGTATATACATACATATATGTATATATATGTATATATAATTATATAAATATGAATAAATTAAATATATATATGTATATATAATTATATAAATATGAATAAATTAAATATATATATGTATATATATGTATATATATGTATATATATGTATATATATATACTTTATGTGTATATACATACATATATGTATATATATGTATATATATGTATATATATGTATATATATGTATATATATGTATATATATGTATATATATGTATATATATGTATATATATATACTTTATGTGTATATACATACATATATGTATATATATGTATATATATATACTTTATGTGTATAAGGGATGTATCTTTAAGCAGATAATACGTTTATGGTTATGTTTGGAATATCAAGATGCTGGGCCAAAGTCCTCACTAGTCAGAAATCTGTGGCTGATATGTTGATGTTAATATCTGTGTATGTACATTATATATATGTGTATGTACATTATATATATGTGTATTTATATATACACATATTTATGCAGCTTTATGTGTATAAGGGATGTATCTTTAAGCAGATAATACGTTTATGGTTATGTTTGGAATATCAAGATGCTGGGCCAAAGTCCTCACTAGTCAGAAATCTGTGGCTGATATGTTGATGTTAATATCTGTGTATGTACATTATATATATGTGTATGTACATGTATATATATATACTTTATGTGTATATACATACATATATGTATATATATGTATATATATGTATATATATTTATATATATGTATATATATGTATATATATGTATATATATATACTTTATGTGTATATACATACATATATGTATATATATGTATATATATGTATATATATATACTTTATGTGTATAAGGGATGTATCTTTAAGCAGATAATACGTTTATGGTTATGTTTGGAATATCAAGATGCTGGGCCAAAGTCCTCACTAGTCAGAAATCTGTGGCTGATATGTTGATGTTAATATCTGTGTATGTACATTATATATATGTGTATGTACATGTATATATATATACTTTATGTGTATATACATACATATATGTATATATATGTATATATATGTATATATATGTATATATATTTATATATATGTATATATATGTATATATATGTATATATATGTATATATATGTATATATATGTATATATATGTATATATATGTATATATATGTATATATATGTATATATATGTATATATATGTATATATATTTATATATATGTATATATATTTATATATATGTATATATATGTATATATAATTATATAAATATGAATAAATTAAATATATATATGTATATATATTTATATATATCACATTTCTCTATATATCGATATATATAAACATACGTATATAGAGAGATATGCGATACGTATATGTATTATACACCATATACACACACGTGTATATGTATATAGGCACATACATATAAGCATACGTATATTTACACATATATGTATATATATATACTTTATGTGTATATACATACATATATGTATATATATAGAAATGAATATATATATAAACACACACAAACATACACAATATATATACATATACATATACATATACATATACATATACATATACATATACATATACATATACATATACATACACACACATGCATTATATATGTATATATAATTATATAAATATGAATAAATTAAATATATATATGTATACATATAAACACATGATAAATGTTTATGAAGATGCGCTGTACCTACATTCTTAGGACATCAAATATCTGGCATGCATAGTTTGACTGCTCTAATCCCTTAATTGGGAAGGTAAATTGACCTACTTAAGTTGTCTGTTTTTGTAAATTCATACTTTTCAGATGCCAAAGCAGGGCCTGTCCGGGAATTGAACCCGGGACCTCTCGCACCCGAAGCGAGAATCATACCCCTAGACCAACAGGCCGTATATCTGTAAGTCAGCTTAAGCATGATTATTTACATATTTTTTCATGTCACGTAACCAAATTGTTTTAGAAAACGTGAGGTCTACCCACTTTTATACTGCACCTGACCAAACATCTCTATTAATATTCTCGGTAATTCTTGCATACACATGCATTTACAATACAAGTAAACTGAATAGTTTATTGTCTTAAATCTTCCCCATGATTGTATTTGTTGTAGTAACTAAAATGATCCTTAAAC
>NC_061837.1:9292222-9314722 GCF_019202785.1 Penaeus chinensis
TGGAAACGCAATAGACAAATTTCATTATGGGGAAATCAGGTGAGGGCTGTCGTGACTGAGTTCATGTCAAGCCATCTGTGTGTAACAGAATTCATAAAACTACAGTGTAGTCGCGGGTTAAGAGGTAATCTAATTTCATTGTTTTCGCATCAGTTCTACACCAGGTAAAAAAGGTATATTAGGAAAATTTCCCATTTAGATAGGTAAAAGCCAAAAGTTTCTTGTGTGTAAACATTTTTATTTAAAAAATACCAAAATCATACAGAATCGATTATCTGACAACCGTTTCCCGCTAGCACGCCCCAGTTCTATATAATAGTTTGGTAAACCTTCATACCTGAAAAAAAAATATGCATTAGGAATTATTTCACGAGCTTCACTATGGCTAATCACAATAAGCAGTTCGAAGTGAACTTATCATCAATTTTGTACTTACTGTAATTTTCGTATATTTTTGAGCGATATTTCTGGTTGGTCAGTAGTTACTTTTAGGCAGAAATCAGGTCAAAGGGTTGGATTCTACTTATGTATATACCCTCCATTTCCGTTATGTATTGTTGGAATCTCTCCATGTTTCTTACTGATGGTCCGACAGTCTTTGGGAAGTGGGGGAGATACAGAGGCAACAAATATTGTTTCACTTGAATGTTACAATCTATAGTTTTTAGTTGTATTAGAAAAAGAAACAAAACACATGATAATTCTGCCTGTAACTTCTTAAAAAAAAGAATTAAAAAAAAAAACTAACTCAATCACAGCCATCATTTGTTGGAAATTATTGACCAATTTAAAGGTCAACAATTTGGCTTGCTTTAATATTAGGATCTCGTATTTAAAAAAAAAAAAAAAAAAAGTTATTTATAGTTTATTATATTTAAGGCAATGAGAAAATGTTTAATTAAGTCCTCCTTTATCTGAAATGGCGACAAAAAGGTCTACAAGATTAATTACCTGCTTAATTTTATCACTGTTGTATAATGTCAGCTAAACGTCACCAGTTATA
Organism: Penaeus chinensis; assembly: GCF_019202785.1. Classification (NCBI taxonomy): domain Eukaryota; kingdom Metazoa; phylum Arthropoda; class Malacostraca; order Decapoda; family Penaeidae; genus Penaeus; species Penaeus chinensis. The sequence goes on from NC_061837.1 coordinate 9,293,226, forward strand.
CGATCTCTCAGCATACATATACCAAAATTGTCTTATGACCATCCTTATACCTTTACTATCCCAGTCATAATTAAACTAAACATTTTCAATTCGATTTTCGGTATTTTTTCCTCAACATGTCTATATGACGAGGTGGCCGAGTGGTTAAGGCGTTGGACTGCTAATCCAATAGGGTCTCCCTGCGTGGGTTCGAATCCCATCCTCGTCGGGACTTCTTATGAATGTTCGCAGATAGTTCCGAGGCAGTTGAAGTGGCTGGCGGGGTGGCTATTAACTGAAGGGAATATGAAACTAAAAGGAAACAGGAAAAGGTAATGACGGTGTTTTATTCATAATCTTTATAAATTAAATGTTACACAGGTTATATATATATATATATATATATATATATATATATATATATATATGTGTGTGTGTGTGTGTGTGTGTATGATATGCATATGTATATATATGTAAATATATGATATAATCATATATATATGTATGTGTAATTGTTTTTTCTTTTACACGCACGCACACTTTCACACGCACGTACACTTTCACACGCACGCAAACGCTCGCACGCACACACACACACACACACACACACACACACACACACACACACGTACGCACGCACACGCACACACGCATTATGTGTGTGTGTGTGCGTGCGCGCGTATTGTGTTCCTAGGAAGAATAGGTAATAAAAAAAAAAAAAACTTTGTGATGTTATTGCATATTTTACTAGCAGATATGAAAATCATTGTGGCTTTGGTGGACGTCTTATCAATGACACGCACAGTGACACTGACTCTCTCTCTCTCTCCTTTCGCCCCCCCCCCCCTCCACATACACGCACACACATAAACACGCACACGCACACGCACACACACACAGACAAACACACACAAACAAACCTACACACGCACCCACACACACGCTCGCGCGCACGCACGCACACACCTGCACATACATATATATATAAATGTATATATATAGGCTTTTTTATATTCATTTATATATGTACATACATGTACATTTACATACATATATGAATATACACATACATATACATACATATATCAATATACACATACATATACATGTATATACATATGTATGTTTAAATAGATATGTGGTTATATATATGTATACTTGCAATATATATATAGATATAGATAGATGTATGTGCATGCGTGTGTGTGCATGCGTGCATATGTGTGCGTATGTGTGTGGGTGTGCGTGAGTGTGTGTGCGTGTGATGTGTGTGCGCGAGCGCGCTCGTGTGAGTTTATATATGATATATATATACATATTTATAAACACACACACATCTATATACATATACACACACACATATATATATAATTATATACACATGAATATATACAATATATATATATATGTATGTATATACACATGTAAGTTTCTATAGCTATATATGTATATATGTATACATACATGTATTACACACACATACACACACACGGGTTTCTGTGTGTTTGTGTATGCATGTATATAAATGTATGTATATGTAAATGTATACGTATATATCTATATGTGTATTTATGTATAAATATGTATACGTATGCATGTATATCAGCATATATATTTATATATGTGTGTATGTGTATGTATATATACATGCACATATACATATATACACGCACATATACATATATACACACAAATATAAATAGATAGGTATATGTTTATACACACGTATTTACAAGCACACGCATATATGTATGTATATATATATGTGTGTATACATAAATACGTATATATACATATATACACATTCATACACACATATATATCACACATACATATTTTTAGACGCGCTTTTGTATTTTGTATATAGGTAAATGTATGTGTATGTATTTGTATATGTATTTGTATGTAATAATGTAACCGTGTATATGTATATATACACTATATATTTGTGTATGCGTATTGAATATATGTATAAATGTATTTATATGTGTATATAAATGTATACGTATACATACATAAGTGTATATACGATATATATATGTATGTATATGTGTATAATATATGATATATAATATATATACATTCATATATATGTACACATAAACACATATGTGTGCATAAATACAAATATTTATATATGAATATGATTATATGTTTTTATTTATGCCTATATATATCATATTTGTGTATGCATATGTGTATGTGAATGTTTGTATATACATACACAAATGTTCATGTACACACATGTATATAGATAGATAGGTATATGTTTATACACATATTTACAAACACACGCACACACCCATATATATGTATATATATGTATATATATGTATATATATGTATATATATGTATATATATGTATATATATATGTATATATATGTATATATATATGTGTGTGTGTATTTATATATGTGTGTGTGCATGTATATGTGTATACATATATACGTATATATACATATATACGTATATATACATATATACGTATATATACATATATACGTATATATACATATATACACATTCATATACACACATAGATATCACACATACATATTTAAATGTATTTCTATATATGTGTATATAGGTATGTCTTTGTATATGTATGTGTATGTAATTATATAACCGTATATATGTATATGTACAATATATATGACTATATATATGTGTGTGTGTTTATGTATAAATGTATTTATATGTGTATATAAATGTATACGTATACATGCATAACTGTATATATGGATATATATACGTATATGATTGTATGTGTGTGTAATATATGATATATAAAATATATGTATATATACATATACATATATATGCACACACATACACATATGTGTGCATAAGTACAAATATTTATACGTGAATATGATTATATGTTTCAATTTATGCCTATATAAATTATATTCGTGTATACATACTTATATCTGTTTGTATATGCACATAGAAATATATACTGGCGCTACTACATTTCTATGATAATATTTTACTATTTGCAATACATCCACATAAAACAGCTACAATATACTATATGTCCTAAAACGTATAGTATATCACACAGATACACAGACACACACACGTATCTCTCTCCCTCTCTCTTTATATATATATATATGTATGTATGTATGTATATATACGTAATTGTTTTCGTTTATTAATTTGCATGAAATATTTTATTGGCTGGCCTGTTGGTCTAGGGGTATGATTCTCGCTTAGGGTGCGAGAGGTCCCGGGTTCAAATCCCGGACAGGCCCAAATTTATGTCCAAAACTTATAATGTAGTTATTTCCGGCAATCGCACACAATGCCTCCGAGACGGTTGAAACCCTGGCAGGTGAAAACTTCGAGGCCGCGTGTAAACATGACAGCGTGCTCCACGTGCTGGTAACCGATATGTTTCCATACCATAAGGACTGAAGAAGTCCTGGCTTTAATATAGACGTGTATTGAGTAATGAGACCTTAGTGATTTTTCGGCCCAGTATCCAGCCATCACAATGTAAAGTCTATGATAAGAAAGTTTTGAATTATGCTGACTGAGATAATATAGATATATCTGTTTCTCCGGCGAGATAGCTAGTCTTGGTATGGCACGATATACATCATCCATCTTGAGGTAAAACTAAGTGAAAATTTAACTTTCGCCGTCTCCAAGGAATCGTGCTATATTCCTGGTAACAAGAACGCCTGAGAATGATCCCTCGAACTATGAAACTGATAACAAGAGGGATCTGGCATGGGCCAGAAGGTATATCTTTGTCACAAAGCACATTAAGCTTCTAACCACAACTCTCATGACCATGTCAGACCAGAGGAATGTTTTTTTTCTAGACGAGTGTTTTTAAACCTCGGATCTACCTACTCTTGGCGATATGCAACTTTATTCCAAAAGGTACACGACAAAAATGAACACATACATAGAGGCCTATATGTACATACATTCACACAATGCATAAATTATAATAATTCAACTTCAACATTTTTCATTTCACGTGAATAACAAGCAAACATTGTCATAAAAGATTAAGAATGTGAACAGAAATGGGCTTACAAAACTGTTGGCCACTGTTTATACCATACACATTTTCATCTGCACTGTCGTAAATGCAACTGTTTTCATCTGCCATTTGCGAATGTGTGATAGGTAGCAGGAGTTAGAAAGAGGTACAATAGACTAAAAAGTTTGGAAAGCACTCTTCCAGACCATACAATCAAAAAGAGCGGGCATCAGTAATGGACAAAAAGTCGTGGGCTAGTCCTTCCATGAGCAAGCTTCCAACATTGAACTGACATGAACTAGCATTGATTTTCTATCTGCCTCCTTTATGGTGGAGGTATGATCATTATACCGAAGGTCGTTTCCTACAGGAAAATAAACTCTCTGAATTCTAGACGACAGGAAACTCAAGATGGCCCTTCATATTTCCAGAGGCAAAGGTCCCATGAGTCTTAGTGAAAATGAAGATCGCTCTGGTTGGCTCCTTGAGCTAATTAGAGTTGCCGTCAGGTAACCTATAAGGCCCTGCGTAATTAGTCATAATCCATACAAGATACCTAAGGAAGTCAAAAGATATTCCGAGAACTATACCTTATGTCTGTCCACACCCTGGCTATCTTAACTCTCAGGAAGTTGAATATAAGCTGAATTACTTAACTTCAACTCAAAGCGCATCCTCTCAGTCTTTGTCTTGCAACAACTCAACCGTAAGTTGGAGCATGGGGAAAACGAAAGAAAGAAAAAAAGAGGCAAACAAAAAGATCTCCAAGTACATTCGTAGGTGCCCATCACAAAGGAGCAACAGTAGGGATTCATGGGCCAAGGGCACAGGGAGAAACATCTATGTTACCAACACAAGGCCTGCTACAAAGGTATTACCACAGGCTTTGCAAAGGAATAACTAAAATGATTCAAATTTCTATGAACATTGAACATGTTAGACTTTGAAATGCATATATATATATATGTGTGTGTGTGTGTGTGAAGTACGTCAGTCTTGTTGGAAAAAAGTTTGAAGCCATTGATTTGCCTAAATAAAATAACAATTATGGTTTCAAGGGCCTTCTGTCACTTGATTCCATTAACCAGTATAAAAGGTATTCGTCGGTGATGAACAGTATTTCTAGTCGGTGTTTAGACCAAAATGTACCATTTAGAAATTCGAGCACGTTTCAAAGTCGATCTAGACAAGAGAAACGATGCAGAACAGAAATGATTTATCTATACATAATCTATATCATTTAATTCTCTAACAACAAAATTATTGGAAAATGAACTATTTGTTCATGACAATTTACAGGATCATGTACAGTATACATTATGAAAACATGCAGTTCAATCAAATCAATGGTATATAAAAATTTATATGTGCTATGGTATATAAAAATTTATATCACTTTCGCATGATCATGACCATTTTATTTTTTTGTGTGTGAAATTGTCGGGTTTTTTAAACAAATTATGTGCTGCATCGAGGCAAGTATTTTTCCGCAAGGGTTTAATCAATTTGCATATTCTTTTTAAATTTTGAAGAACCTAGACTTGTTAAGAAGCTCCTCAATTCTCATATTGTTTTAATAACCTCGTGTAAAGGAAGTCATCTCGTATGAATATGATGTTTTATGTCTATTGTCATAAAAGATCCATGTTCTCTTATTTTATATTTGTTTTAATATTACATACAAATGTACATATTTTTGCAGTATCAGTTTTACCAGTTAGTGGGAAAAAAATAATGCTTTGATGCTATGATACATATAGCAATTGATCATATTTTGTCCAGCTCCTGAAAAAGGCATACCGTATATATATGTATATACATGTAAATATGTACATATATATTTGTATATACATATATATTTATATATGTAAACAGAGTATACATGTATATATACATATACATACATACACATGTATACATATATTTTTATATATTTAGATATCTAAATATTTACACACACACGCATACACTCACACAATACATGTATACATATATATATATAAATAATATATATATATTTATTTATGCAGAGTATATATGAACATATATATGTAAATGTATACATGATAAGCGCGTGCAAACAAACACACACACAAATATTAAGTTTTCACAAGATTTCAGCAATGCAGATACTATTTTTCATTATGAGGATTTAGTTCCTGGGTGTGAGATCATGAATAATATGGGATACAGAACAATACAGAATTCAACTCCTGGTATTGAATATCGAATAAGAATGACTTAACACAGATCTGCACCCATTGTATCCATCAAGGTGCCGTGATCGTATAGTGGTTAGTACATTGCGTTGTGGCCGCAATAACCCAGGTTCGAATCCTGGTCACGGCAAGAGGAGCAGTTTTGTCTAAATTCAAAAATAATTATGCAAAGAAAAAATCGAAATGAGATTAGGTGCTAAAACCGAAAAACGTGTTGCAAAGGACAACTGGCATATGAAAACCATACAGGAGTTACACACACGCACACGCACATGCACATACGCATCGCACACATGCATGCACACACACGCACGTACACATATACGCACACGCACACATGCATATATATATGTATATATATGTATATGTATATATATGCAAATAAAAGTATGTATATATAATATATATACACAGATGTATACGTATTCACACACATGTGTATATATATAGGTGTATACATATATATGTATTTATATGTATACGTATATATATGTACACATATATAAGTGTGTACGTATATATATATATATATATATATATAAGTATGAACGTATATATATATAAATATATAAATATGTATTATATATATTTAATATATATATATATATATATATATATATATATATATATTACAGTCACACACGCGGGCACTCATACATGTATATATATATTTATATATATATATATATATATATATATATAGATAGATGTATGTGCCTGTGTGTGCCTGTGATCACACACACACACAAACACACACATATATATATATATATATATATATATATATATATATGGCGGTATATACGTATACACATATATGTGTGTGTGTGCGTGTAAGTATGTGCATATATATGTATATACATATGTATCTATGTATGTGTATAAAATGGATATGTATATATATATGTAGAATATATATATATGTGTATATATGTTTATATATATACACACACATGTATATATATAAACATATATATGTATATATATAAATATATATATATATATATTTGTGTGTGGGTGTGTGTGTGTGTGTATAAATTGATAGATATAGATATAGACTCAGACATACCCGCGAATACTACCTATAGTGGCAAACACCTCTGTACAATACACAGATTTATCTTTAGCGTCCCCGGGTGAAAATATAACAGAGAGAGAGAGAGAGAGAGAGAGAGAGAGAGAGAGAGAGAGAGAGAGAGAGAGAGAAAGAGAGAGAGAGAGAGGAAAGGTAAGGATAGGAGAAAAGAAAAGGGAGTTTTGAAAATAACAAATTATATATGAATATGAAACAAGTGCCCGAAGTAAATGAGAATGTAGAAAGTTAAGATTCATAAAACGTAATTAGCGATATATTTACCTTGTAATTTATAACATCTCATTTTGTTTATATTTTTTATTTGTTTAAAATTTGTTATTTTTAAGCCTAGATAGCTCAGTTGGGAGAGCGTTAGACTGAAGATCTAAAGGTCCCCGGTTCGATCCCGGGTCTGGGCAGTTTTGTCCTCGAGAAGTAGACTGCTGTGAAATGATTGTCAATTCACGGCTGTCTAAAGGTATCCATAAAGCTTTCACACAAATTTAAATATAATATGCATAAGTAACTAACTAGATAATACATACACATGCACGTATACATACACATAAATATGCATATATAATATATATATGTATATATATGTATATATATAAACTCTCTCCATACTTACATATTTATATATACACATACATATATAAATGTATATATGTAGAGAGAGAGAGAGAGAGAGAGAGAGAGAGAGAGAGAGAGAGAGAGAGAGAGAGAGAGAGAGAGAGAGAGAGAGAGAGAGAGACATATTATATCTCTCTCTGACACTCTCTCTTTCTTTCTCTCCTCCGACTGTTCCTTACTACCCCCCTTCTCTATTTTATATACGTATACATATAGATAGATAAATAAATACACACATAAAGAGAGAGAGAGACGCACACAATAAAGACTATTAGTCTGTTAATTTAATATATCAGAATATTCCACACGGGACACGAGTTGCTGTAACTACCAAATCTGAACCTGGTGGATGGGAGACAAGTTGAACTCTCCGCCGACTTGCACTGCAAACTGATTGACTTTCTCCCCCCCCCCTCTCTCTGTGCGTCTTTCTCCCCTGTCTCCCATTTCTCATCTCTCTCTCTCCCTCTCCCTCTCCCTCCCTGTCTATCAATCTCTTTATCTCTTTTTCTTTACATACACACACATGTATGTGAATATACATGTGTGTGTTTTTATCAGACGAATAATTAACCGAAAAATCAGTAAACTATTCGTCTGATGAAAAACTCGTTAAGAGTTCTAAATGTTAAGATTTATTTTCATTCCTTATTGTGTCTGTTTTCCTTTTCATATATGTGTGTGTGTGTGTGTGTGTGTGTGTGTGTGCGTGCGTGTGTGTGTGTGTGTGTTCGTGTGTGTTCGTGTGCTTGTGTGTGGATATGCATATACGTATACATATACATACACTTACGCGTGCGTTTTGTACTGTTGATGAATGTGTGTAACCATATGCATGCATAGAAACTTTACGTTTGCATTTTATGGATGGTTATGCATCTATATTAATATAACTATAAAATCACATCCCAGCATACTTAAATGTATATAAATAGGTTATAGCATTTAGTAAACATGCATATATGCAAAATTAATCAAGCATACAAACAAGAACAGAAAGCATCATGTTGAATAATTTGTAAGATAGTATTATTCATTACACTGCGATTCCTCATTTTAAATGTCGCGATGGTGGTATAGTGGTGAGCATAGCTGCCTTCCAAGCAGTTGACCCGGGTTCGATTCCCGGCCATCGCAAATTTTAACTTAAATCGGCTTTGCGAACATTATTTCACAAGCTCGCGGCACTAATTTGCTTGACTAAATGGAATAACTAAAAGCATAAAAACACTCAAGAAGTATCTTTCATTGAGACTAGAGCGGGCGAGCCAGAAGCTGGTGGTTGTTTTTTTCTCTTGATTTTGACTCGAATTGCAGAAAGCGTGCATGTGGCATATTTCGGTTAGAACTTTGCCGTCTATATGTTGCCTCTTATAGATGAAGCTTCCTCCAATTCCCATGCTCGTTGTCGTCGTTGGTGGTGGTGGTGGTGGTGGTGGGGGGCTGGAGGACAGAGACTGAGGCCCAATGTAGGGATGACCCCTACCTTGGACCTCAGTCCTCGCCTTAATGTTGCATGTTTTTTTTTTTTTTTTTCTTTCCTTTTTCTTCACTTCATCCCTTTCTTCTGTCCACTTATCAGTATTTTTTACCGTTTCCGCCACAATACTTTGCCGTAGTGCTATATGAACTTCGATCTCTAGCACATTTATTTGTTTTAACCATTTACCATTAACCGTTATAGATGAAGAGCCTCGGTTTTACAGAAATCACTGATTAACTCACACACGCACTTACTCCCTCACTCCACACACACACACACACACACACACACACACACACACACATAAGGATATCATGGTTCAGGAGAACAGTGCACAAAATTTAGTTTTTTCCTTCTTAGTTGGAAGGCTGAGTGGGCACAAACCCTGAGCAGTCTGCCACGTGGTCCTCGCTGGGATGGTATTGCCATATGAATGGTCAAAGATTTCTTGAAAGAAAACATGTTTTCCAGTTTTTTTTCGACACATTGGTGCTAGATACCCCCACCCCCAAACCCTGGGTAGGTCTTCTCTATAGCCGGACGACCCGACAAAAAAATTAAACCAAGATAAAATTGTAGACCTTTTAAGCGGTTTTCGGCTGTAACATTTCTTGTGCGAATAACACATTTTCACTGAAAACGGAAATTTTCTTGGGCTAAACGGTAGATCCCTTTACTCATACAAACACATACAGTATATAAATATACATATATATACATATACATATACATATATATGTATATGTATATTTATATACGTACACATAAACACGCGCGCGTGCACGTACGCACGCACATGCACACGCACAAACCACACCTTATAGTCCTAATTGAACTAATTTATGAATGAGTTTACCCTGTCATTTACCTCGTTTTTCATTTTCAATAACGCAACCCACGGTCTTATGAAGCGCTGTTTTTGCTAAGCTGTCTCCACTCTTCCGTCGAGGGCATTTTCACCACCAAGCTTCTTTATCCTAAGATCTTGTTCTGTCTAATCTGTCTCCTCGCTTCTTTCTCGGATTCCGCTTTTCCTACCTCTTTCTAGATCTTTTGCTATTGTTATTATTTCTCGCCCCTCTTATTCCGCCATTCCCGATTTTTATTCGGCTTTGTGACTCCTATACAACAACCTTGACAAACTCATCTCTGCTGCATTCATTGTATTTTCTTGTGAATTGGTAATTGGCCATATTTTCGATGCATTAATAATATATTGCAAGTCTGTCTGGCGTTATATTACTTATAGGACCCTTAAAACATTGTATAACGATTCCTCGCGTCAGCGTGTAAAAGTAATATATATATGATTATATATACATACACGGTGTGTATATATATATATATTTATATATATATATATGAATGGTGAAAACACTCTGCCGTGTTGATACTATAGTAGCAAAACCCACAAACTAGTTTTACATTGTGGGTTTTTCTACCATATATATATGTATATATAAACATATTTGTATAAACATTTATATATGTGCATATACATAGACATATACATGAACATACGTATGAACATTTATATATGTATATATAGATAGATAGATAGAGACACACAGACACAGAGACAGACAGACAAAATGACACACTATGCATATATATCTATATGTATATATATTTATATATTCTTTATTTGTAAATATTCATTATGTGTATATCAGAGACAGATAGCCTGGGATGAAACTAATAATATACAATGCATGACTTAGTTTCAGAGTAGGATGCGAGATTTGACTCCGAACATGGAGCGCTTTTGGGTATCTGCTTGTTGCATATATACATGATGCACAATGGCGCAACAGTGTCCACCCACTCCCTCTTAACATCACTCGATATCTGTATCAAATCACAGGACACGGGGTTGCCATCGACTTCATCTCTGCAATTTGCAATGATCTCATATATGTAGATGGATAGAAAATAGATAATTACAGAGATACTTATAAACAAATTTATATATACACCTTTGTATAGATAGAAATATATATGTATATATATACGCATACATTGATGTATATATGTATATATATGCATATATGTATATATATTCATATATATGTATATATATGCATATATATACACATATATGCATATATATTTATATAACTTCATTCATTCATACATACATACATACATACATACATGGGTACACACACACATACATATATAGATATTTACAAACATCTATGTATAACAATATACATATATACATATTTATTTATAAATAAATACATTTATTTATTCATTCATCTACACACACACACACACACAGGTATTTATATGTTTGTATATATGCATAAATGTATGTATGATATATATATACATACATATATGCATATAAAGATATATGTGTATACAGTATATATATATATATATGCATATATATACACATATATACTGTACACACACACACACATGTATATTGTATATACACATGTATATGTTTACTGTATATATATGTATATATACACATGTATATATATACATATACAAAGTTTCTGTGAAATAGTGTGAAACAGTTTTCCATTAAACATTTTATAGCCGGCAGCAGTATCGTTGCCCGGTCAGCTTTTGGTAACATTCTCGCCCGAAAATCTTAACGTCCAGGTTATTTATGCATACCAAAGTATTGTGTCTGCATTCATGTTTACGGCTTAAAGGTTTGCTTTTGAAGTAAATATATCCTTTTTACATCAGTAGATTCTGAAATGGTTCATAATCTACTGGATAAGTAACATACAAATTATGTCTACAAGTAATATATATTTATATATATTATATATATATATAAATATGTACACACACACACACACAGACATATATATATATATATATATAAATGTATCACCTGTAGGCATACGTGTATGTTACTTCGCAATCACAGAGGAGGTTATTGTAGAAAATGTTGTATATTAATGCATAAATTCACAGTATAGCATTTGAGAGTTACACACACACACACATATATATACACACACACACACGTGTGTGTGTGTTTATATGTATATTTGAATAATTCTATGTTCAGAATCTGTGTATGATTTAAGATTGCATAGATGAATAAACGTTTCGAAGTTGCAGTCAATGAAGACTTGACTGCAACTGACTATTACTCCGTGTGACAGGAAAACAAAGGAAAATATTAGGAATTAAATGCATCGATACCAATTTGTCACTCGTAATTCAGTGAGTATGGAACACGGGATTCGAATCCTTTGGCATATTAGACTGAGATTAAGATTCTCGAAAGGAGATCATTTTGCTTTTGCTTTTTACTACTTCAAGAAAATGCACCTTTCGACGAGGATGGGATTCGAACCCACGCAGGGAGACCCTATTGGATTAGCAGTCCAACGCCTTAACCACTCGGCCACCTCGTCTGACAATCAATGAAGAAAGTGTCATTTATTTTTTTTTATTCAGTATATTTATGCATACATGCATATACATTCATATTCACACACACACACACACACACACACACACACACACAATCATATATATAAATGCACACACATGTACCTTAATACATTTATAAGCAAAAACATAAATGTATATGTATTATATATATATATATATGCATATGTATATGTATATATATAATTCAAAATTACGGAGGTAGTGGGCAATTCGCAATTGCAATCTTACTTTGAGTATGTACATTTAAAAGGATAGAAAAAGACACTATTCATTATAATAATAACATATATAATGGAATATATAAATGAATATGCGACTGCTGTGGATAGTAGACACTAGAACTGAGCAGAATCTTATGAGTTGCCATAACATTTAACTATGCTGACATTGACAAAGTCCCCCCATGCCCCGCGTTTTGTACTGTGAACTTACACATAATTTCTCAGGAAAACGCGCTTATCTTTTGATTTCAGGAAAGCGAGGTACCTGGACACCCTACCCCTATGGGTAGGGTGTTGTTGCAAAAGCGCAACAACTTAGAAAATATAAACAACATCAGGTGCTTAGCAGTTCAAAGCAGCATAATGATATTTAATGATACTAAATGACACCTCACATATTGGTAATCTATACGGATTTCAAAATTGAAGTGGGAGATTATCTAGAAACATGAGAGAACATTTCAGTTTCACTGTCTGATAATGAACCAGTACAAAAAGATCACCATCAGATGTGGTTCTCTTTGAATATAAAGAAGCTGTAGTTTTATATGTTGCTGGATGTGCTGAACAGAACAAGGTTCACTGCATTCTAAGCTATGAGGTGTTACTACCATTTGACGATAGAATACATTTTATCTACATAAAAAAAAACTTTAATAATTTTGCAAGGCAAAATATTTTGTTTAGACAGTAACATATTTAACAGCTATGGGGCTAATCATATCCACACATTAGATAAATTAGTATGAAATTCTTCTTTAAGTATATCAAGAAATCAGTTACCTGGTACTGAAGTCAGAACAATCTGATTGTTATCTAAGCATAAAGGATAAGTAAAACAGATATAAATTCATGATTATTTTGTTGAAATTAGTTAACATTTACATTGGTTCAGAAGGATAAATACTATTCATTATTTTGGCGATTTTCTAATTAAAATTATTTACTGTCAAGTATACTTATAAATGTGTATTTTATGCATATACCAAACCCAGGAATATACATTTTTAACCATGTAGTATGTTGTTTTCATGTATGTTGACCTGTAGTGATTAGAATAGGTGTAGTACAACTACTTCAGAATTAAAAATGGCAAAAGATAGTGTACTGTAGCATTTTACAATTCTAACTTTAAGTATTCATTAATGAGAAAACAAAGTGCATGCAGTGTCACGACTTCTACACAGTTGTGCGGCGCTGGCACCAGCATTTCAGGATGGCTGCACGGGGTCATGGGCTCGCCGAAATATCCTTTCATGATACAATATAATTTAATCTATCATTTGCAGAATTCCTTCAATTGCCTCGACATTTACTGCAGATCTTCCTGCTCTGCATATCTGTGTCCGTGTAAGTTACGGAGCAACCGCCGAGAAGACCTCTATTACATATTTCTTCCAAATACTGGCAGGATAACTGGCATCAAATGATATCTGTGATACAAATCGGGGAAACATTGAGGGCATATTTCTAGCAATAAAATATTAGATATCAGAGAAGATTTTAACAGTTAGGTGATCGGCTTTCATCTCAATTGACAAGGTATTGTTTGAGGACTGAAAATCGTTTTTAAAAGATGGTTAGATGGCGTCCTGCATGAGGGTTGTCAGTTGCCTGGGTTTGGTAAAGGCAAATACTGACCCTGACCCTTCCATCAGAATATATTTTACATATATACATATACACATACATACACATACATATGCTGCAAATGTGTGTGTATACTTAAATATAATATACTTAGGTATATGTATTTGCATTGGCATATATGCATGTATTTTTTTATATAATATATAAGGACATCTATTTATACATACATGTGCATGCGTATTTATATTTATATCTACATATAGAAAAAACAAAGACCATAAAAGTGGCTTTCACTCTGAATTACATACAGTATAGCTGGAAGGTAAGTCCTGCCGGGAAGAGCAGGATGATAATACATTAGCAGTCTTCTGAGTGTCTAAGCTGCTACAGAACAGGTTTCACATTACTGTCAACCATTCAATAGCTTATTTTTATATGTTACTTTTCGATTAGGTTTCGGTCATATTCCTCTTATAATATACGGAAGTAAATGTATGTATACAAGTTGGATATATTCAGTAGTAAAATAGAATTATAAAGAGTTTAACATGTGTTTGAAAATGTTAGGGGTGTCCTTATAAGGGGTTCTTGCAGATCTCCCCTTATCACCAGCCCTTATTTTCTACCCTAGTCATATTCCCAGCGCTAAGCTAGCTTGACAAATGTTTAGAATGTTTGGAATGTGTTTAATTATGTACAATTCTGAAAAAATGGGGAAAAAAGTGAGCATGGAAGACGAGGTGGCCGAGTGGTTAAGGCGTTGGACTGCTAATCCAATAGGGTCTCCCTGCGTGGGTTCGAATCCCATCCTCGTCGAAAGGTGTATTTTCTTGAAGTGGTAAAATTCTTTTAATTAAGGAATTTTTCACTATCAAGCAAAATGTATTCATCGTTCTCTCAAATTGCTGGTGTTCAAAGAAGTGTCCTGGACATATAAAAACAAAAGACTCAACCAAAGAGAACTTTTCGTTACCACCGTTACAGAAAACGGCTTTTAGGGTGTCTATACTATTCCTTTATAAGGAATACATAAATTGCTTCAGAACACTTCTTTCTCAAGCGCATTTATTTCATAAACATCTAGAACGAGACTAGCTACTTAATTACTTTATCGATAAATATAAATCAAAACTGCTTTATGTGGATGAGCATTATTTTCTTACTGATAAGACAGCTGTCTCAAATAATTGTTCTGCATGAATTCAAAGCTTTATTAATTATTCCATAATGCATACATATCTGACTTCGACAAAATGAAGAAAAATATTAATCCATAATATCAGTTACTGTGGTACCAGTGCTTCACAGAGCAACCAATCACGTTCAAACTCATATTTCAAGTATTAGCTTTCATTTTCATGTGGCAGATCAAACATAATAAGCAACCTACGCGTTAATGAAATATTAAGTAATCATAATAACCTTAACAACAACAACAACAACAACACTAGTAACAACAACAATAATAATGATAATAATGATGATAATATTTTAAATTATTGGAGATGCGGGGTATCGATCCCCGTACCTCTCACATGCTAAGCGAGCGCTCTACCACTTGAGCTACATCCCCTCATATTAGTAGAGAACCATTGAATTCAAGGAATTTTCTTTGGTTGTTTTTTCTTATGTTTCAACCTCTATTTCTACCTATTACAGTTAACCATATTTCTACTTCTATTTGCTCATTTCTTCATACAATTTTACATCTTGCTCTTTCTTTTGCACACACGCGCGCGTGCATACATAGTATATATATTTATGTTTCTACGTCTGTGTCCATATACATATACACATGATATATATATATGTATATATATATATATAATAATAATACTTATTTTATTTCTAATTGGTTGTGTCTGTTTATATCTTTCATCTCTTTATATATATATAAAAGTGCGTATGTATATATATATAATTTATTAATGATTGTGTCCGTTAATCTCGTTGCTTCCAATCTATATGTGTGGATATATATATATATTAATGTTTAAACGATAATTTTTTTTAAAATGGATCCTAAGAACATATTACATATTTATAACGTTTGTAGAAATAAAAAGTAAATTACTGAAATCCATGTAAACACTGTAAACAGGTGCAGTCTTTTACAGCAGCTCGTTCATGACAGTTTAATCAAATATGTTTTCCACATGCTACTTACTGGCAGTGTTTTACATACAGCATAATATGCCACCTATGATCAACCACATTTTGCCATTAAACCCGTTGTTAGTCGTCTAATCTAAGCATATTGCCTCATTATCTTTAGTCAATGAAAAGTTAATTGATAATGGTTATACATGTCTATTTGAGTATGTGTTAGGTCTTTGGATAAACACAGCAGTCTCTCAGTAGGAATTAGTTCAACAAGCATATCTTGTTAAGAAATGTGCAGATCATCATGCCTTAAAATACCTTCTCATTGGATGTCTTCCGAACTACCGCCCTTAACTTTATCTGGTCGTCCTTTTTTTATCCAAAGGTAACGATGAAAAACATTTCGAAACATTTGAAGTCAAGGTAAATAAACACCATCCTACTGGATTAAGGTAAAAGGATTCTGGGCAAAATTTGATACAAATATACGTTAAATGTAAAGCTTACACATGACTTACATCTATAAAAAAAACCATATTTAACTAGAAATAAGTCTTGTAAAATATGTAAGTACTTGAATAACTTTTACAGAATGCGTAGATATATATATATATACATACATATCGTGTATGTTTATTTATATTCATATGTGTATGTGTGTGTGTGTACAGATCGCATATATATATATATATATATATATATATATATATATGTATATATATTGTGCATATATATAGATATAGACATATTTAAATCTAAATATGTCTGATATATATATGTACGCCTAAATATATATGAACATGTATATATGTTTGTATACATAAATGTGTATAAGTACATATATATGTATAAATATATCTAATATATATACACATATACATTTATACATACATATAGTGTGTGTGTATGTATGGGTGTGTATATATATATCAATGTGTCTGTATGTTAACATACACACATATATATGTGTGCATATAAATATATATATATATTTATTGATACATTTACAATATATATACACATATACTGTATTTGTATTTGTACATATCTATATTTATATACAATCACCCGCCAACATCGCTCCATCCACATATGCTTGTGACTGTTTGTATATATGAATATGTATATAGAGCCATCCACAGATATATGTGTATAAATATGCATATGTATATAATATATATACACATACATATGCATATGCCTGTATGTATATACTGTATATATACATATACCTGTATGTATATACTGTATACATACATATGCCTGTATGTATATACTGTATATATACATATATATATCTATGTGCTTCTATACATGGATAATTATCCTTACATAGTATTCAGTATATTCATTCTTGGTCTCAATCTATCGTACGGCATCCCCGACTACAGCATGCGATGGTGGTATAGTGGTGAGCATAGCTGCCTTCCAAGCAGTTGACCCGGGTTCGATTCCCGGCCATCGCAACAATTGTTTTACTTTATTCACCTTTTTTTTTTTTCCTAAAAAACTAAATACCGGTTGTTAACACTTCATATAAGAGCGTTCTAAGCAATAGTTTTAGGCCGGTTAAGATGAGATCAAACATTTACAGTTTTAAAACTTTAAAGAGAAAAAAATCGACCGTGACAGGACTCGAACCTGCAATCTTCGGATCCGAAGTCCGACGCCTTATCCATTAGGCCACACGGTCATATAAGTAATAGGAAATTACCAAAATTGATTAAGTCTAAGGATTCTTCGTTTCTGATTTCAGAAAGACACTGTATATATATATATATTTAAATTCATATATATAATAAATAAGTAATATGTTATTTACCAACACATTTTAAGGAATGAACTTCTGAGTTACATCAATATCTATTCAGATTTTATCTATTGTTAAAATAGATACAGATCTATGGTTTTCATTCCTGCTCATGAATATTAGTAAAAAGTTGGTTCATCTGAATGGTGTCTAAAGTAAACATGACACAATTATTAAATGGACTTATTCTCAAATAATAACTTTTGTTCGACTTGTCTACTCTCTGCTTAACTGTATCTTTTGAGTAATTTCAAGGAAGAGGGGATGTATCAGTTTCTGTATTTATGTTACTTTGTTACTTTCAACAAAAGCGTGGGGTGTTACGGAGGAAACGGAGAAATGCAAGAGTATCACCTTTACTAACTTCAGTTTTCTATAGTCTACATTGGCTTACGATTTGTTTTTACTGTATTTTCCTCATCTTTTGAAACGGGGGGGGGGGGGGGGTGTACGTAATGACACTATACTTCTTCATATCTTATAAATCAGCAAGAGGGTAAAGAGAGAACAATCAAATCCTAAGTGGTTGTTTAAAGGTGAAGAATCCCAGCTGTAGTCAGTGTCCCCTGGCATCGGTCGTAGCTGTAGGAGAGATCTGGTTCCAACTGGCAGCTCTCCTAAGGTGCCCAAAGCACCTAACTTCGATATAAGGAGTTATCTAATTTTTGTGTACATGCCACCCAAATCAATTGTGAGTTTTAGGTACGTCAGTTTGTACATTTGATGTAAGCTGCTTCAATACGTACTATCCTATGGCAGGTTATTACAAATATAAGAAAACAAAAAAAGAAAGGAAGAAAGAAAAAGAAAGAAAATTAGTTATCCTTCTGTAACATGCATTTTTGATCAGTTACCTCTTTTAGTATTTCAGAAAAAAAAAAAACTACTTTAGGTGATTCATTTAGCCCCCTCCAGGAAATACGAATAGAGGGTAACAATAACACCATCGCGTGCTCTCCTCCTCTACATTTAGTTAATTAACAATAATAGCTTTACGCAAAACCACTTCTTATAGAAGAGAAAGCAGTGGAGATGCCTTTAAGTGACGACGGCTTCGAACTGGTCGGTCGCTGAACACGAGTAAAGCCGGAGAAAAAATTCACGCTTCAGTCTAATTCTGAAATATCAGCTTTACGCTGTAAGCTTTCTTGTAATGCTTGTATAGTTATTTGTTAGAATTACGGACCTCGTTAGTTTGGATATTCTATAGTTTCGAAACTATGGAATTTACATATTCATATAAATACATACATACTGTACACACAAACACATACATAAACATACTTATAAATACATACATGCATATATATATATACATACACATACACAATATATACATATACATGTATATAAATATATATTTCGTGTTTTTGTGTACGATATATATATACACACATACATACATACATATATTTTTACGTTTTACCTAACAACGAAAATAAATATTGACTTGTTTCATATTAAAACCCCTTTCTGAACTGCAAGAAAACCATCAATACAAATTTCATTGGCAATTACGCACGGCGCAGTGCTGGAAAATCGTGGTTAGTTGCAAATACTACATCCACACGAGCTACACAGTGAACACTGGAAACTTGTATAGGAATTGATTACTTTATGAAAAGTGACGCCCAACGTGGGGCTCGAACCCACGACCCCGAGATTAAGAGTCTCGTGCTCTACCGACTGAGCTAGCCGGGCACGTATATTCGCGGATAGACATGAGTTGAAACGAAGCGCTTAGAAAATTTTACAACTGCATTACGTTTCTTACACTAATTACCTCGGGTTATAATGATTACAAAATGATTCATAAATTAAAAAAAAAAAAAATAAAACCCAGTTTTGTGCATAAATATACATGTTTATCACAATGTATATATATATATACATATACTCACATAAATACATATAAATACATACGTACTGTACACACACACATACATACACACGTATACATATAGGGATGTTATAATATATATATATGTACATATATGTATATAAATTCGTGCAGAAATACACATTCAGACATATACAGCTATCCACGCAGACGTGTGTATATATGTATATATACATTATCATACGCATATATATATATATATATATATATATAGGCTTGTGTTTGTGTGTACACATACATACATACATACATACATACACACACATTATATGCATTTAAACACACACATATTTATATATATATTTAGCATACACACATATGCACATACATATATATATATGAATAAATATACGTACATATTTAGTTATAATCACGTAAACACATAGATATACAATAAAAGATAATTTTTTATTCCACTTTAATCAGTTTTAGTGATCTAGGTTTTAATGCGTACCCATGATACCTATACGATTATTTTTCTCAATACTGCTTACCCACACCTGTAGTCAATATCTGATCTACTATTGAAAAACTATTTACACTTAAACATATGTATGTGGTACGTACAGATCACGAATATGAATGCGCTGCTTTTCATATTTTTTCATGAAAATGGATAATAAAGGACCTGGTAATATGTAATCAACACAAAAACTCTAGAAAAATGTTTGCCGTATCTGTATACATAACGTGAAAAAGTAAAGGATACATAGTATGGTACATGCATCCATGTACAGATGACGCTTTCTTGTAACGCTCATTGGTATGTATACGAAACAAATTTCTTCACAAGTTCTTTGTAAGAAATTGTATTTCTGGGCTCTAGTACATTGAGTATTCCCAAAACCATATATTTCACAAACACACTTATATAGTATCTATATGTATACATATATATATATATATACGCATGTGTGTGTATGCGTACATTACATATATATATTCATTTATATATATGTATATAAATATTTGTATATTCATGTTATGTGTGTGTATATGTATATATGTGTGTATATGTGCATTTATACATATATCTCTATATAGATATAT
>NC_061837.1:9324722-9327222 GCF_019202785.1 Penaeus chinensis
ACAACAGTGAATACAACAAACTAGAATAATCAAATCGGACGCTGGGAAGCCTATGAAATGCTAAAGCGTATTTAAACTTCAGAGTATATAGGCATATACACACGCACACATGTAAACCTGATTTTGCAAGCTACTCCAGGGTGGTCTAACAAGTTTGGTGCTGTGCCATGCACATCACTAAATTTAAGTCGAGGGCAAACATTAAACGTATATATATATACATATATATACATATACATATATACACATATACATATAAATATACATATACTCCGTATTTGCCGGCATATAAGGCGCACCCCTATTTTACAAAGATATTTAGTGGAAAAAAAACAATCTTATTATGTTTCATCATACATTTATTCAGTGATATTTAAAAGTGGTTTTGTAAGGAAAAACATGTATGACTATCTGCATCAATATTGTGGCGTTATGGTCTTGTTGACATCCACTCATTGCAACTGGCTGGCAGGAGGGAAGTTTAACATTTCTTTCAAACTTGCAGGTACGTTATTCATTTTTCATTGTTCTTAAAGCAACACCGTCGTTGAATAAGGGAATAAACTGCCGGCGTATCGTAAGCAATTTTTCATAGCTGATTATTCGGTTTATTATTTGTAACACAATTTACTGTAATAATGTGGGTTTTCAATATTCTATCATTAGCAACAATTTCAGTGCCTAGTAAACTTAACCAGTACCGGTATGCTTATCCGGCTCCCTAGGCTACGTCGCTCGGTCTCCCATCTCCCATATATATATATATATATATATATATATATATATATAAACACACACTCACACATATATAAGTCCACATACATGGAGGGAGGGAGGGTGTGTGTGTGTGTGTGTGTGTGCGTGTGTGTGTGTGTGTGTGTGTGTGTGTGAGAGTGAGATAATTTTGATTGAATATATACTTTTATTGATACAGTGATTATACGCAGAGCCTAACTTGGTGCAAGTAAAGTACCAGAACAAGGCTCGGACGTACGTAAAGACCAGCGAGATAATTTCGTCGGTGCTGAACTCGCATCCCCGATTTGGAAGGGCCTTAAGTTTTCCTTATCTTTATCCTTGCGGTCAGAGCCTAGGGTATAGAGAAAGAGCGATTTACAACGTGACTTACGGTAAGTTTCGAGTTGTTTTGAAACCAAAAACGCAGTGTCAGCAACTTTAACAAGTACCATTCAGTGCGCAGGAATCAGAAGATTAGAGAGATATCAGACCGAAGGTACTTTACGACAGGTAGCACCACTCCGTCTCGATGAAAATCCTAGTAGGCAGCTGCCCAGCCAAGCCCCACCTCTTCGCCTCATTCATTGCAATAATGAACTGTTTTTTCTTTTTTCTTCTGATTATTGTTTTACGAATGCCATTACTGTAAACTATTTTCAATGAAATCATACCGAAGAAACACGGCATAAAATCACACATATTAACTGGGATGAAAAAGGGGTGGAGCTAATGACGTCACCACACAAGGCAACGATAATACTCAATAAGATATCAGATACAGCTAGATGCTGAATAATTTTCATAATTTACTCAATATTGTTATAATTAGTAGAAGTAAAACAAAAAATCCACCCTTTTATATACTATAATGAAATGTTCCATACCATCCCATGCCAATTTCACTTTTGGGTTCAATAAGCTAAGTGACGTTTTTTTTTTTTTTTAAGGATCATGGTTTGACCATTCGAAGTAAATACGAAATGTAATGTATAAACATATACACAGGTATACATACTTATATGTATATATATGTATATATGTATGTATGTACGTACGTATATATAATTACACACATTTATATATATGAGAAATATAACTCTAGAAGTCATATGAGTTGATTTTATGAAAAATATCTTTAAATTCTATAATGACATATCATAATATCATATAGTAAAATCGTTTATATCCTATTAATAAAGTAACAGATGCTGCTATAGAGCTTAGTTTGAAGCACTGTCGTAACTTATGCAAGTCATTGTCATTATGAGGAACGTTTATATACGTATCGCCCCTGTATGTACAGAAAAGTATTTACTCTGCGGCTTAGCGCTACTTTAGATACATGTGCAATGACATGGGTGCTCCAGACCACCCTTTGCTTTACGAGGTTCAATATATAGTGTAAGGTCTCCAGTGAAGTTCACCTTACTGAGATACGAGACCGTTGCTCAGGTTAGGAAGACTTTTTATCTTACCTTTATCAATTTATATCCAAGTGGATCTGTGTCATCTTGCATGGTATTGTGTTTTGGGGTGGGTATTCAAACTGATAAGATAATGCGCATTTTGGAGCATTATAAAAAGACTGATTATTATATCAAATTGTTGATAATACAATGATCATGCAAGTTTGCAATTTTGCCTTTGGATGAATGTTCCTCTCTCTCTTAAATTGCAGTTACAAAGGTAAAGCTTGTGTTTAATTTTTTACAGCAGATAATCCTTTTTCTTAACATAGAAAATATTAATTAGTATCGTTCAT
>NC_061837.1:9337222-9339722 GCF_019202785.1 Penaeus chinensis
CGAAAGAGGAGCGAACTCTTGTACAAGATTCAGATTGTGTTGCTTGGATACAGTGAAGGCAGTGCTTAAGGCATCCCAATTAAAAGACGTGGAAGACTGCACCAAGTCACGGAAGGGCGTAATCTCTACTTTAATGCAATATACCCAGGTCACTTGCTAAAGCCAAACCATGAGCAAGCATTTGTAATGTCCTGAGGGGTAGGGACGTCACGAATGGCTTGGAACATGTCAATAGAGGGCATAATAAATATCTTGGTGATGGTGTGTCCTTCAAAATTCATAGAGGTCCTGCAAAACACAAACTTCTGGGGGATGAATATGCCTTTATTTGCACACACGGTAAGGTAATCAAATGTGCGTCAGAACGCATCTCAGAGGAGTATGTCATCGACGCACTTGACCTTCCAAGGGATATCACAGATGATTTTACCAAATCTGCAAGTGTAAGCATCAACAGCTGTGAGGTTGCCTTGGGGTGCTCATAGTATTATTGTCCAAATTTTGTGATAAATATGGCCTTTCGGTTCTCAAGTTTTCCGGACAGATTGTGTAAGATTGAATGGACATAGTGTATTGTGGGTCTCACAGAGACAGTTCTTGTTTAAAGCTCGAAGGTCCACTGTGCGGCAAGACTGACCATTCTTCTTGGCCACAACTACCATACATGAGCAACAAGTAGTGGGGGTGCCCATGGTACCCATAGCCACATCACAGTCCAGGTCCACTTTAACCTGCTCCTTCCAGTGGTGTACACCGAGGTAGATGTGTGGACATGAGGAACAGCACCTGGGTTCAAGTGAATCATGCTGAATGCTGATATAGCAAATTGTTGCGTGTTGAGGTGCTCATCAGTAGGGAGGGGAAGGGAATGGCTGTAAGCCAAGATGGGGTTAGTGTGCAATGAGATGTAGGTGGTGAGTATACTAATGCCAGTGACACAATTGCTGGAGGACCTGGAATGGGGAATGGGAAGCTGGGGCATCATTAAGAGCTCTACATGCTGAGAGGCTTAATGCTTTATTGTTGGCTGTTGATACACCAAATGTGCGAGTACAAAGTATCGGGAAATAGTACAAGATTTATATGGACGACATACCATGTGCTCTCCAGCGAGACTGTCCATCTTGACCACGTGTTATCTGTAGTCCCTTTGTATATAGCTTCATGTGTGGACCGTTGTGCACTATCATCAGGAATGGTTATGAGTGCTGGGATGTAACCAAGGACGTGTAGAGGAAAGGTTTCTTTGTCAGTATCCCCAGCCACATGCACCACCAGGCCCAATGCTGTGGCAGCACATGTTTCAAAGTGGTTCACCTTCCAACATAAGTCATGGGTCTTTCCCCGAGCTGGACAAACAGACTTCTGGGTGCCTCAGCAATGGGAGGTGGAGCCACATCCACTGCACGAAAGTGAAGATGGTTTCTTGTTCTCAGGGATGAACTTGCTGAAGTGCTGAAGGAGTGGGGAAGCTCTACCTACACGAGGATGGTGGAGTGGCGATGTTTCCATAAGAATAAGTACCATTCAGTAACAAAGAACTTCTGTTGGTTTTAATAGGCTACCTAAAAGCCCACACAATGAGCCACAACTGCTGCCCTTGTTGGGAGGGCATGGTCCTTAGTAAGTAGATCTTACTGAGGTTTGTTTACATCATAAATCAAGCTACTCTCTCGTTTCTCGCAACGAGCGTATTTTCGAAATACTTCCGAGATCGTAAACACGTCTCCGCACGAGAGACATTAGCTAATGCCCGAATCCACTCGTAACGTTCATCGTGGCGACTCTCCTCCGCTCATATCAACCTCATAAATACCTTCAGGAATGTGCAAATATGACTTTTCTTTGTGGAAATCAATTAATGTGTAGGAGCAATACATTTAGGAAGCATACTAACAGAAAAAACAATATGACTAAAAATAAAAATGGACTTTACCGATCCGCGGAGGCCGCGGAAACACTTCATGTGGGCCTAATATAAATCACTCAACAAGTTTAGTTTATCATGAATTAAAGGAGTTATGACACATCATCAGGTATGAATTTTGATTGAATATGTGTAAATGCCATCTGTATGACTTTTTTTTTCTAGAACAACAAATTATATTAAATATTCAGTAACAGAGGTTATCAATATATAAGCACACTTAATACACTAATATAATGTTATTATGGAAGCAAGGCATTAACTTCCTGATGAATAATGAGACAAAATAATTATAACAAATTTGTTGTAGTGTATCATTATCTCTTTATGAAATTATAATGAAAGCTTTGAGTGATGTTAAAAAAAAAGAAAAAGAGAGAAAGTGATAGAAACACAAATATGTGTGTTTAATATATATATATATACATATATAAGTATATATATATATTTGTGTGTATATGTGTATTCATACATATATATGTATATGTATATTTATGTATGAATGTGGATATATACATATATATGTGTGTTCATGTATATTTTTATATTTATTTATGTATATTTACATGTATG
>NC_061837.1:9357222-9359722 GCF_019202785.1 Penaeus chinensis
TCGTCTCTCCTGTCTTATTCATCCTCTCTATCTTTCTGTTCCACTCTTTCTCCCTACCCTTTTCTGTCACACCCTTTCTTCCTACCTTTTTATGTCTCATCCTTTCTTATTACTTATCTTATTCTTACTTAATTCTTTCTCTCTACCTTTATCTGTCTTATCCTTTCTTCTTACCTTTCTCTGTCCCGTTTTTCTTCCTCCCTCTCCTTGGCCTACTCTTTCTTTTTTCGTTCTCCCTAATATATCTTACCTTTTCTCCCTATTTCTCTCCGTCCTGTTTCTTCTCTTTACCTTTTTCTATCTCACTCTTTCTCCCCCCCCCCCCCCCCTTTCCCCGGCGTACTCTTTCTCTCTCACCATTTGTTATGTCCTCTCTCCCTACCTTTCTCTGTCTTGTTCTCTCTCCCTCCCTTTCCCTGGCCTACTCTTTCGTCACCCTTTTTCCATCTCACTCCTTCCCTTTCTCTTCCCCACTCGCTCCCTTCCCACCACCTCCTATTTCTCCCACCTCTCTCTTCCCCACTCGCTCTCTGTCTAGTTCTCTCTCCCTCCCTTTCCCTGGCCTACTCTTTCGTCACCCTTTTTCCATCTCA
Organism: Penaeus chinensis; assembly: GCF_019202785.1. Lineage (NCBI taxonomy): Eukaryota > Metazoa > Arthropoda > Malacostraca > Decapoda > Penaeidae > Penaeus > Penaeus chinensis. The sequence continues at coordinate 9,357,816 of NC_061837.1, forward strand.
CTCTTTCTCCTTACCTCTCTCTTCCCCACTCGCTCTCCCTTCTTTTCCCTCCACCTACTCTTTCTTCCACATTTCTCTTTCCCATTCGCTCTCCCACCCTTCCCTTCGCCACGAGACCCCACCCATCCTCCCTGAAAGATCCTATCAAATTTATAAGCCTAGAGAGGTTCGCTCCTCCACCCACCCTTTCCTAACCGTGACCTTGCCCTTATAAATGGTCTTGTCTTGCCTCGACCAGACTGTTCTTGTGGTTGTCTCCCCTCTAGGGCCGGTTGGGACTATGGCCACAAAACCACGTGGGGGAAAGGGGCAGGAGGGAACGAAAGCTGTGGATGGGTGGGGGGGGGGGGAGGAACACGAAAAGGAGAAACAGAGATGGGGACTATTTATCTTCTTTTCTGTCTGCCTATCTACGTATCAATCAATCAATCATCAATCAATCAATCAATCCACACACAACACAGACGCACACAGACGCACACACACACGCACACACACACGCATACACGCACACACACACGCACACACACACACACACACACACACACACACACACACACACACACACACACATATACATACACACACACACATATACATACATACACACATATTTATATACATACATATATATATATATGTATATATATATATATGTGTGTGTGTGTGTATGTGTGTGTGTGTGTGTGTGTGTATGTATGTATGTATATTTACATATATATAGATATATATATATGCATATTTATTTATATATATATGTATACATATATATGTATGTATACACATATATACATATACATATATATAATATATGTAGATACATATATATGTATGTATACACATATATACATATACATATATATATAATATATGTAGATACATATATATGTATACATATATGTGTATGTATACATAAATGTATACATATATATGTATATACATATAAGTATATACATATATATATACACACACACACACTTATGCGTTTATATATATATATATATATATATATATATATATATATATGTATATATATATAAACACATACGTATATATATGTATATATATACACATATATATACATACATATATATATATATATATATATATATATATATGTATATATATATGCACACACACACACACAAACATATATATTTATATGTGTGTGTGTGTTCATATGTGCATATATATATATATATGTATATATATATATATAAAACACATATATGTATATATATATATATTTATATTTATATATATTCACACATATATCTGTCTTCCTATCTATATATCTATCCAACTACCTACATGCACACATGTGCATATATATATATATATATATATATATATATATATATATATATATATATATATATACATATATACACACATACATACATACATACATACATACATACATACATACATACACACACATACATACACATACATATACATACAGAGAGACGTCATGGCAACTCAGTTATGTAACTCCCGCCCAGCCCCTTGCCTCCCTCGTGGGAATAAATCCTCCTGGCCGCACTCACCCATTTCTCCCCGGCTTCCAAACGCACTTTCCCCCGCGCTCTGTATTTCCTCGTTCGATGCTGAGCGACTGAGCCCGGGATTCCCTTGCCCTAGCCGCTGCGAGGCGAGGACCGGTAGGCGCGAGAAGGATGTGGTCACATGCGGCGCCGCGGGCCGGGCTGCAGGCCTCCGCGCCGTCGTCCATTGGGAGCCGCAGCCTCGCCTTCAAAGAATTTTATTACTCATGTCTCCAAGCGCGTTTTCAGTACGCGGTTACGATGGAGAGCTTCCGGCTGTGCAGTTCAACCTAACAGATATTCTTATTTGTGTGTTAGCAATTAAGGAAGAGAAAATATTTGTTTTTTTTTTGGCTCTCT
>NC_061837.1:9367222-9372222 GCF_019202785.1 Penaeus chinensis
CATATATACACACACGCACACATACATGTGTATATATACATATATATTTCTGTATCTATCTATCTCTGTATCTATCAGTGTGTGTGTGTTTATGTTTGTTTGTATGTGTGCGTTTATATCTCAATGTGTGTGCGTATATTCTATATATGTGCACATAAACGACGATCACAGATCCGTCAGGTAGCGAGGGAGATGCCCGCAGGTGGAAGCGCAAAGGCTCAGTCCATACGTAAGGATTCTTGCAGGTAACTATAAGGGCGCTTGCGGGCATGCATGTATGAGGGCGCGTGCGGGCGTGTGTGAAGCGCGTGCGGGCGTGTGGGCGGGCAGGCGCGGGCCACACACGTGCCGCGGGACAGTCGGTGGCCAGACACCGCGGCGGCAGGAAGGCGCCCTCCCCCTCCGTCACGCCGTGTCTCCGTCACGTGGTGTGTGGCCCTCCTGCGTCCGGCACTGCCATCCCCGGGCCGTCTCCCAGACACAGACGTCCCCTGGTCCTCCCGTGCCCCTGCACCCTTGCTCTGTACCCTCACCACATAGTGCCCCCTCCCCCAAGTGCCCACACCCGCTGTGCCCGCTGCACCCGTGCCTCTCGATCACTGGTGCACGCCCTGGCTGCATCGCGCGCTGGCACCCGTGACAAGTGGTCAGAGTGACCCTTGCTAGAAGGCCTCATGGTTTACGGTGCCACGAATTTTGTCCTGTCGAGAGAATGATACAGTTTCCCTTACCATCACACGTTGGCACCTGTGCCCGGCAGTGTTTCACTGGTGTTTACTTGATATCAGTGCCTTGGAATCCTGGCAAACAGTGTTTCTCTTATTACACAGAAAACAACATCCATGTATTAAGTGTCTGTAATGTCTGTAACCCTCCCTAAAAGTGCCCTATACTTTTTCTCTTAGAAACATTTATATTGCCTTATGCACAAAGTCGTATTTTTTCTATAAAGAGACACCATCTTAAAGAAGACATTATTAGCTTTATCAGGAAGCAGACACGCTTTTCTCATACGCACACAAACAATGTTCTCACAACCATGAAGAAAACACACAAAAAAACATTACATATTACATGCCCATGTCATCTGCCGACACAAAGAACACTCATCCCTTAGCATGATGCTTTAAGGTAGTCATTCAACTTATACTATCTGCTCTACCAGAGATACAAATCCTGTGTTATTTCTTTTTCTTTTCTCGTGTCCTCACATTTGTTCAGATATTTTTCCATTCAGTTTTATTCTAACTTCCAAGTCGCCATTCAGGAACAGTTCTTTACATTAGCGTAACTCTATTAGCTCTACACCTACACCTATACACCAGCGTTACAGGCTCAATACATGTGTCGACACCTGCGCGAGTGTCTCCACGCATCCACAACCTTTACACTTTAACATTTTTTTTCACCTCTAACTTGGTCTTCGTAGCTCCACCACAACCTCTGCGTCCCCATTTCATCCTTTACACCTTTATACGTAGAAACCAGAACATCTAGAATGAAGCTTTTATATCGCCATCACACATCTTAGCTTCGGATTCCTAATTTCAATAACCATTTTACGAATGCCTTTGTGCCTGTTTTACAAAGTCTACACCTTCACAGCAAAATCAACTTTTGTTACAACCTTTCCATATCCACAATATCTACAACAACGTACACAACACAATCCCATAGTACATAGCTATGCATTGGTATGTTAGGTACCTTTGTGCGCCACATCATCCTGGTATTTGCGAGGCTAATTTTTCAAAATCCATGAATGAGTGTGTCATATAAATCTGTGTCCTATTTATTATCTGGAATTGCGTCATTGGGTGCTACGTGTGAAGCAAGTTGATTTAGATTTTTATGCGTGATCGAAAGTGTTATTGAGCGCCTATGAATGTGTATGTGTTTTTGTTTACTTGCGTTCAATGCGTGTGTGTGTGTTTGTTTCCATGCCCGTGTTCCTGGACTTGGACGTAACGTGTATGTTTTTCTTTGAACTGTTTATACCGCGCATGCGTGTGTATACGTGTGCATCTATTTACTGTTCTGAAGGTGTGTATATGTATGTATGTGTACGTGTGCTCATGCAAGTATATGCGCGTGCATTTAAGTTGATTTTGGCCCTGCGTTTGGTCGAGGTGAGGACGGGGATACAGCCATCATCGATATCTAGACCAAAGTTGTGGATGCGTGGAGCTCCGTCTCTCTGTTAGGGAGGATGGAAGAGGGAAGATGCAGATGATAACGAATGGAGAAAGAGGAGAAAGGAAGTAAGAGAAAAGGGGAAGTGAAAGGAAGAGGAAATAGAAAAGAAGGAAGAAGAAAGAGGAGAAAAAGAGCTGAATAGATGAAGAGGTAGAAAGAGAGAGAGGGTGAGGAAGGAAAAGGGAAAGTGGATATAAAAGATAAATAAATAAATAAACAAAAATAAAAAAGACATATAATTCAAAGGGCAAAACTAGAATACCAGTGACGCTAAAACTGATCTGTAATTCTAGTGTTTCATATCCCAAGTTTAACTCTCTGAAGTACTAATAACCTTCCCAACCAGTAAATATAAAGAGTGATCAAGCCTGCAACTGCCCACACTTAATATTTTCTCTCCCTCTCTCTCTCCCTCTCGCTGTGTCGACTGGGGATATTTCGAAGGCTGTGTAGTGAGGGGCTTATTGGAGCAGCAAGAGCGACAATTAACAGTCGGTATATGAGTCAGAGTCAGGAATCAGTGTCCCAGCGGCTGAGTCCGATGATCATGTCAACAGCATTTAAATGTCAGTATGAGGCAGTGTCAGGAATCAGTGTCCTAGTGGCTGATTTAAGTTCGAGAATCAAGTCAACGACAATTAGCAATCAGTACAAGAGTCGATGTCAGTGTCCTAGCGGCTGAGGCGAGTCCGAGATCAGATCGTCCCGGTACGCTTGTTTCGCCCGTCGCTTTATTGACTTTCCTCAGCCTCTAAAAGGAACATCATTTCCATATGCATCCGGCGCTGTTTATGTGAGCTGGCTTGTACTTCGAGATATTGCTTACGTGGATTTGAAAGGCGCTCCGGGTTACGTCGATACCACGGACGGGTATATGTTTTCATGAAGGACTGATCCGCGTGGCGTCTTAAAGATGAATTGCTACTTAGATTTACTTCTGCGGGATGAAAACATTTCGCTTTGATGTGAACATTTTCAAAAATACATTTCCTATTCATAGCGGCTTCCCTCCTGCGCTGAGGTAAAATCTAGCCAGTGCTGGACCCTTCCTCCTTCACTCACCACTTCGCCTACTTTCCCCCCCTCTCGTTCTTCTCTATTCTAGTACCATACCCTCTATTTCGTTCTTGTGTTGTTCTCTCTCTCTCTCCCTCTCATTCCCTCCATTCACGTACGCCCGTCCATCCCAATCTCCCCGTTTATAAACAACTTGACAGAGAATATGACATCACCAGACGCCAGGTAATGTCACGGGGTCAGTGTGAGCCGAGCCGCTTTGTAGGAGAGAGATCAGCGCCGCGACGTCCGACTTGGGCCTCGGCGATCGGAAGATGGTCGGGGTGGGGGGGCTCGGGTCGTCGGCCGAGAATGATGGTCGTGGGAGCTTTTCTGTTTGGTGAGGGGGGTGGGGAGGAGGGAGGGGAAGAGGAAGGAGGGATGGAGAGAAGGAGGGAGGGAGGGGGTAAGAGAGAGAGAGAGAGAGAGAGAGAGAGAGAGAGAGAGAGAGAGAGAGAGAGAGAGAGAGAGAGAGAGAGAGAGAGAGAGAGAAGGGGGGGGGGGGGGGGGGAGAGATCATTGTCTAGGCTCGTTAGGATGCATTAATGATACGTTTAGTTATTTAAAAAATATCATAATGTGTATATAGTGCTCTCCTCACATACGCACACATACATGCATATATATATATATATATATATATATATATATATATATATATATATACATATATACATATATATATATATATATATATATATATATATATTCACAGATACAGGGCAATGAAAATAGTTCAATTGTCAAAATGACCGCATTTTTGTTACATCCTTCGTATCAGAGTTGTGGCAACAGTGTGGAATTGCGTTCTCTTATGCGAAATCACATCGGGCCACCCCTCAGGAGAGCCGAGCGAATGATGTTCACAAGACCTTAAACGTTCAGCTAAATTATGAAATAAAAAACGCGAAGTGTAAACATACACAGAATCAGACTATGTGTGTGTGTGTTTGTATGTATGTGCACATACATGTATGCATATATTTGTATATGCAAATATGTGAATGTATGCGTAGATAAATTGCAGTCCATCTGTTAATTCCTCTCCTTCTTATGTTAATTTCAACTCTATGAATGCATGTGTCGCTCTGTCAAAGCTACCCCAGGTACAGGTACCTCCACAGTAGGTGCCTTCTGTTAAAGACATTGGGCGGTAAAGGTATTCCCCTGGTATGGGTATCCCATGCTGCGGACGCGTGCACGTGATTGCCACTTGCCAGTTTCTAGCCAACGCTTCTCTCACGTTGCCATAGTAACCGCCGTCGAGGCTGTGAAGGTGTGGTGGTGGTGGTGGAGCCACCGCTGTACTTGTTGCTGCTACTGCTGGCCTTCATAAGAACAGAACGAGCGAACACGTCCCTTTACCCTGTCGCCCTGCTAAGCCCATGCCGCCAGCTAGCCGCGAGGGGAGACGAAGTGGGCGTAGCAAATTGTTTTCCGTTCGCCATTTGGCCTGGAACCCACCTCGACGCCCGTGTCAGTGACCCACCTCCTTCCCCTTTCCGGTCTGTCGGCGGTGTTGGCGACATACTTAACGGAGAGAGAATGAGGAAGGGGGCGATAATCAGGGGATATCAGGGGTGCGGTAGGGGGCAAGGGTTGGGTGAAGAGATGGACATGGGCGTTGATTTGTTAGGTGATGTGCCCGGTGATGGGTGGATAAATTGTTTACAAGAGGATAAATGGTGGGGGAGGCGTTTATGGATGGATTTTAGCTGATATATGGGTAAATGAGCACGTGACAAAGG
>NC_061837.1:9382222-9387222 GCF_019202785.1 Penaeus chinensis
GTTCGCTTTTCATGGCGAATTGCTCAGTATATGAAAGTAGGAATAGTAATAAAAATCACCATACACATTCTTATAGTAAAAAAAAGAAAAGAAAATCGTAATATATTCTTGCGAAAAGTGTGTCATAATATCTTTTGTGATATATCGTTGTGGACGTTACAAACAGCACAGCAACGTAAAAGGTAATGAATAGATCACACGAGTCACTGGTATCCGCACCACAGTTGCTGTAAACAACCTATTTCCAGCAAGGCACACAGCGTATCAGTTGCGAGTGTACGCTTATCCCCCGCCATTACACACAGTGCAGAGGTTGATAGTCAGTGATACAATCGTCTTCATGCAATGATACGGTCCCCTTCGCTTGAGTAATGTGGTCCATATACTTAAAGAACACATCACGCTTCACTTTAAAATAATATAGCCGTCTTCACTGAAATACATAGCATCCTTCACTTCTGTGGTACAGGTCCTTAAACCTCAATAATACAGCCCTTTTCACTTCAGTGATATAGACTCCTTCACCTCAGTAACACAGCCCAATTCACTTCAATAATACAGGCCTCTTCACGCAACGACATCACTCCTTACTCTTTATAAAATATATCACGCAGTAATACAGCCCCTACACTTTAATAATACAGTCTCCTTCAGTTCAGTAATACAATTCCCTTCACTTCAACAATACAGCCGCCTACACTTCAGCAATACAGCCCATTCACGTCAACAATACAGTCCCTTACCCTTCAGTAACACAGCCCCTTTCCCGCAATAATACAGTCCCTACACTTCAGTAACACAGCCCTCTTCACGTCAACAATTCACCCTCCCCTTCACTTTAATAACACAGCCCCCTGTACTTCCACAACACAGCCCCCTCCCGCACGGTGCCCGGCGACCGTGAAAGGGCACAAAAAGGCCCGAATGTCAGCCCGCTCTTGCACGGTGCCAATCGAGCGGCCATCAGTCTGTGGTGCCGCAGGCCTGCCAGTGCCAGATTTCTTAATGGAGTCAAAATAGTTCCCTAATGTTGCCAATGTTTCAGGCAGAGGTGCCAAAGTGCTATGTAGGGAGGAAATATTTCCTGCCGGGGTGCCAGCGTTGCTCCATATAGGTAGGCTAGGGGAGGGAAGGGGAAGGGGAGATACGGGAATGGATGGCGATAAAAATAACGATAAGTATATGTATGTGTATGTATGTAAATGTTTACGAATATATCGTATATATATATATATATATATATATATATATATATGTAAATGTGTGTATGTGTAAATGTATGTCAAAGTATATATGTATGTATATACATATATACGCATAAACTTATATATATATACATATATATTCATATGTACATATGTATATACATATGTATATAGATATGTATATAATATATATATTATATTTATTATATATATTATATGTATGTTATATATATATATATATATATATATATATATATATATATATATATATATATAACATGTATATATGTATATATATATTATATTATATATATACATATATATTATATATTCATATATATATTATATATATACATTATGTGTGTGTATACATATTCATATATATATGGATAGATAGATAGATGTGTGTTATGTATATATATACATATATATATTTATATATATGTATATAGATATAGATATAGATATGTATATATATATAAGAGAGAGAGAGAGAGAGAGAGAGAGAGAGAGAGAGAGAGAGAGAGAGAGAGAGAGAGAGAGAGAGAGAGAGAGAGAGAGAGAGAGATGACACAGCCGCAAACTAAAATCCATGAAAAGTCATCTTACGTTCAGCGATTACTGCGCGGTAATCGCTCACGAAGGGATGCATTCATCAAGCGAGGTCGGGCCGGACGCGTTTCGCCTCGCCCTCAGCCACGAAGCCGCCGTCCAGATCCCGCGAGTGTTGGTGCCCAGTGTGTCACCCTTCCGGACATCCTCCCAGACGCGTTCGTAAACACGTTCGACCCTGAAGCCCTCGGGATGGGCAAGAGTTATTTCCTCTCTGCCCTTGGGGTTAAGATGAAATGCGACTTTACTTGCTTGAACATCTAGATATTAAAAATAAAGAGTTTGATATTCAGTAGAGATCGACTCGGATTGAAGATAAATATACTCTCAACGTGTAATTTAGCGACAGTTATAATTTGCACGATGACTGTTGACTCGATATGCGATTCGAAAGTCTTATCTCCTGCGGAAGTCAAGTCACTCCTCATGCTTCTTAATGTCTTCTATAATTATTCAAGTGTAAAATCTGTTGGGGTTTCGCTGTGACGTCTAACTAATGGCTGCAATCATTATGTGTATATTTGTGGATGGTATTTCTCTTCTCAGGATCTTTTCGGGGTTTAATCCTTCCCTCCCCCCCCCCCCCTTTTTATAAATGATTTCGACACAATAGTTCTTTCTCCATTTGTCAGATTTTGTGATAATTCAATTAGCCTAAAAGTCACAGCTTTAGATTCCCTGTCCAATATATTCCTCGTGCATGTCGAGTTGTCGCGTGAAGTCTCATAATGTAACCACGGAAGAGCAAATTCATTAATCCATTTTGCGAAATTCGATCTAAGAATCATTAAAAGTTGCTGCTAATTGTGTTGTATTGGAGATTTTTTTTTATTCGGATATTTCTACAGAAGCGATAACTTCAAACCGTCTTACATTTCAAGATATAGTCAGTAAATCACCGGTTAATCATAGCTTTTGGTGATATATTTGACAATTAAGATTTATTCTCCTGCGCTAAATCTTAAAGAAGAGAAAGATCCTGGGAATTCACGTCTTTTCCGCTTTATGTATTTTAATCTTGTGCTTATTAGCCCCACGTTTGTTAACTTCAAAGTGGCTATTTTTCCCAACTTTTCTCTCTGTGTGCAATCTCCGCACAAACTCGACATGTATGAGTCCATTATCGTTGTTGACTTTTTAATTCGTTTGTTTATTCATGTATTTTCGCTGAGACAAGAAAGGAACACAAAAATTCCCATTCGGTATTCTCGTTAGAAGAGAAAGTACGTTCTATAAGGTTGATATTTATATTCATATTCATGTATATACATCTGTTCATGAGTCTGTTTGTCTATGAACATATACACTTTATCGCAGTGGCTTTTTTATGTTACCAGTTGATTCATATGCTTTTATTTTTTATTTATGTTTTATCTTATCTTATTTTTATTGTTTTCTTTGTTACTAAAATAAGAGAGAGAGAAAGCAGAAAGATGATATTATAATTTCCATTCTTCGGAAGACTCGCTGCTTTAATATTAAGAGCCGTATCCATATACATACACCCATTATTATCTCGGGCTCTTTAATTCACCACTTTACTCGCGTGTTTTTCGCCCTCCCCCCCCCCTACCACTACCCCGTCACCATCAGAAAGTAGGAAGAAACAAGAAGAAAAGAAACGATAAAGACAAGAAAACAATCAAACAAAAAGAGAAAGGAAAAGAAAAGAAAAAAGAAAAAAGCTTAGCGTCGTCAGCATGCGTTGAGAAAGAAAGTCCCCGCTGTCGGATCCATAATGATTGCGGCAAAGAGCCCCAACACCAGAGCCATTATCCTTACCGGGCGCGGCGCTCCCCCTGCGGCAGGAGCAAGCAGTTGGAGCAGCAGCAGGAGCAGCAGCAGGGAACTCCTCGCGGCCCTTCCACCATGTTCCGCTTTATTAAGACCGCCATTCGTTTTCTCGCGTTGCGGAAACGGACAACTTGGAACAAATCTTGCGGAAAGAAGTTCGGTCGAGTGTTTGCTTGACAAGTGGCGTGTTCTGTGAGTGTTCATCATAATGAAGTTTTTTTTTCTTCTCTCTCTTTTCACTCTTTTTGCCTTTTTTCAAAAATCGGAAATGGAGGGAGTAGATATTCTCATTAATGTTTTCGTGGGAACTGAGCTCGTTGTTAGTAAAGGGGAAGGGTGTGAGAATGCTACAGACTTTTTCTTTTATTTTTCAGAATTTACCTTTTCATTGTTGAAATTTGCAATTCTATGAAGTATTTAAGTACGGATGCTACTGGGACCGAATCGGAATCAGCAAAATACAGTTATAAATGAGCAACGTTATATCACGTTCTCTCTCTCTCTCTCTCTCTCTCTCTCTCTCTCTCTCTCTCTCTCTCTCTCTCTCTCTCTTTCTCTCTCTCTCTTTCTCTCTCTCCTTTAATTCATCTATCTGTCTACCCCTCTTTTTGCCTGTCTGTCTATCTATCTGCCTATCTGGCCGTTTTCCTTTTTCTCTCAATTTCCTTTTCCAGCGTGTCTGATTGCGCCGCGGATATACCATTAAGAGCATAAATTCCTAAAATAAACCAGTATATGAAACGTTAAAAAGTTACACGTGAAAATTCCCCTTCATCACGACGACATGCACCAGACTACGTGATTTTACTCGATGTGATGCAACGGCAGATGGGCCTGCGTGTGTGCCAAGTTAACAATCGTTATTCATGGCAATTGCAGTCGTAAATTAAGATACCTTTGGAGCCATATTTGCTTGAAGGCTCGATGACTCTCATTACTACGGAGATTCGGCGGTGGGTGTTATTTCAACCCCCCCCCCCCCCAATAAAGACAGTCGAAAATGGGTGAGAAGTGTATCACTTCCTTACGAAGTGAGTGAATGAAAGAATAGACGAAATACATTGATAACTGAATAAATAAGAAAATTAATGAATTGATAAATAAATATAGGTTTAAGTATTCTAAATACTCCTAATAACGGACTATTATTATCATTATTATTATCATTATTATTATTATTCTTATTATTATTATCATCATCATCATTATTGCCTTTACTATTATCTTTATTATTATTATTATCATTATTATTATTATTATCATCATTATGAATATTATTATTGTTGTTGTTATCATTGTTTTCATTGTTTTCATTATTGTTATTACTATCATTATTATAATTATTATCATCATCATCATTATCATTATCATTATTATTGTTGTTATTGT
>NC_061837.1:9402222-9409466 GCF_019202785.1 Penaeus chinensis
ACTGCCAGACCTGAAGAGCCTTACCTCCTTTACCCTCGCTTTCCCTATTTCCCTTCCTTCGCCATCTTGTGCCTCTTCTTGCTCCCACGCTTGCTTTCCTTTCGTTGTCCCCGGGAGTAAGAGATGGGAAGTGGAGTGCGACGGAATGGAAGGAAAATAAGCAACGAGGAAAATTAACGGTATGTGGACGGAATCTAAAGAGAGAGGAATAGGCTGGTAGAGGAAAGGAGAAAGAGGTGCACAAACGAAAAGGAAGGATGGATGAGGATAAACAAAAGAGGGTAAAGAGGAGACAATTAGGAAAATGGAGGATAACAAATGCTTATTTTTAAGGTAAAAGATTTGGGAGAAAATGAAGGGAAATAGAAAAAAATATCCCAGGAGACAAAAAGGAATATATTATAAGAAAAAAAAGGTACGAAAAACTCCCCTTTTCACATCCTACAATACCCCCCAACACCCCCCCCCCCTCCAACAATGTCCTCAACACACTGTCGCTTCTGTTCCGGCTGAGGTTCAATTCGTGAGTTTTTGGCCGCTTGAATGCAACTTTCTGCCTCTGCCTGCGTGTTTCTCTGCTTGCTCGACGCTTCCACAAAAGACACGTGAATCATGGGAATAAAATGTAAAAAAAATATAATCAATATCCGATCGAGGAAATCGGGGAAACTAGAACCCTCCAAGTGCCCAATGCGGACGAATGCTTGTTAACAAAAGGCTTTGTAATGGCGCAGTGTGGAGCCTCCAGGGGTGTCCAGGTGACCGCTGCTGCTGCTGGATATCCTATAAGGGAGCGAGAGGAATATTCTTAAATCAGTTTCCTTCTTATCCTTTCAGACAGGATTATGAGCCTGCGAATTGCCCTTTCAAAAACTAGTAGGGGGAGAGCCCAATTCACCGCGGAGGAAATATTCATTGCACGAACTCTTGTAACTTCTGATCAAAAGTCTTCGCGAAAAATAGATTCCCCGCCTTTTTTTTTTCTTTCTGTCTCTGTCTCTATGTGTGATCCTGTCTGTCTGTCTGTCTGTTAGTTTGTCTTTCTGTCTGTGTTCCTGTCTGTTTATCTGTCAGTTTGTCTTTCTGTTTGTGTTCCTGTCTGTCCGTGTGTCTGTCAGTTTGTCTTTTTCTCTTTTTTCTGTCTGTCTGACATACTACCTGTATAGCTGTCTGTCTGTCTGAGAACAAAACAGAGAGAGTCCGAAAGAGGGAGAGGACAAGGGCAAAGGAGACCTCTAAAAGATCCAAATCAAGGTTTTACTTCCCGACGAAAATGAATCTCCGACGTCCCGGGCCCGAGAAGCCTCCCGAGCAGCAGGCCAGGGATCGGCGCCGAGGCTTCCGACCCAAAAGGAGCCCGCGGGTGTTCCATGGAAGTAATAATCCATCAGAGGGAGCTCGGACACCCGGCCCCTCACCCCTTTGATCGCCGATGACGACGGAGCCTTTCATCTTGCAGCCACTGCGCCCTCTCCCCACTCCCTTCTCTTCTCTCCCAAGTTACTATGCCCTCTCCCTTCCCCCTCTCCCAAACCACTGTGCCCTCTCCTCTCTCCCCTCCCCCTCTCCCAAACCACTGTGCCCTCTCCTCTCTCCCCTCCCCCTCTCCCAAACCACTGTGCCCTCTCCTCTCTCCCCTCTCCCTCCCCTCTACCTCATTTGCCCAGCCCACTGTGCCTTACCTCCCCACCCTCTCCCCATGCCTTGCCCAGCCACTGGGCCTTTTCCTCTCTCCCTCTCCCCTCCCTTGACTAGTCACTTTGCTTTCACTCCTCTCCTTTTCTTCGGCCAGACCTTTTGGCCAACCGCTCCCCTCTCCCTTCCTCAAACCACTGTGCCCTTTCCCCTCGCCTTCTCCTCTCTCTGTCTCCCTGACCCGTCTTTGCTTAGCCATTTCTCTCTCTTTTTCCCTTTTCCTACCTTGCCTTTTTCCCGTACGACTCAGTTAACCCCCTCCCTCCCCTCTAGCTCCTTTTCCTTCTCCCTCTCCCTCTCCCTCTCCCTCTCCCTCTCCCTCTCCCTCCCCCTCCCCCTCCCCCTCCCTCCCCCCCTCCCTCCCTCCCTCCCTCCCTCCCTCCCTCCTTCTCTCTCTCTCTCTCTCTCTCTCTCTCTCTCTCTCTCTCTCTCTCTCTCTCTCTCTCTCTCTCTCTCTCTCTCTCTCTCAACATCCAAGTCCAGTGGTGTTGCTTATGGCCCAATTGTTAACGCAACATTATTGTGTGCTTCCATTATTCCATGGTCCCGCGATTGCAATGTTGCACGGGCTCAATATTCCATGCTTCCCTTGTCATCAGAGCAATGCGCTATTTCAAACTCTCTTTCTCTCTCTCTCTTTTTCCCTCCCTCTCTCTCTCTCTCTCTCTCTCTCTCTCTCTCTCTCTCTCTCTCTCTCTCTCTCTCTCTCTCTCTCTCTCTCTCTCTCTCTCTCTCTCTCTCCCCCCCCTCCCACTCACTCACTCACTCTGCCTTACTCTCTCTCTCTCTCTCTCTCTCTCTCTCTCTCTCTCTCTCTCTCTCTCTCTCTCTCGCTCTCTCTCTCTCTCTCTCTCTCTCTCTCTCTCTCCCCCTCCCTCCCTCCCTCCCTCCCTCCCTCCCTCCCTCCCTCCCTCCCTCCCACTCACTCACTCACTCTGCCTTACTCTCTCTCTCTCTCTCTCTCTCTCTCTCTCTCTCTCTCTCTCTCTCTCTCTCTCTCTCTCTCTCTCTCTCTCCCCCTCCCTCCCTCCCTCCCTCCCTCCCTCCCTCCCTCCCTCCCTCCCTCCCACTCACTCACTCACTCTGCCTTACTCTCTCTCTCTCTCTCTCTCTCTCTCTCTCTCTCTCTCTCTCTCTCTCTCTCTCTCTCTCTCTCTCTCTCTCTCTCTCTCGCTCCCTCTCTCCCTCCCTCCCTCCCTCCCTCCCTCCCTCCCTCCCACTCACTCACTCACTCACTCACTCTGCCTTCCTCTCTCTCTCTCTCTCTCTCTCTCTCTCTCTCTCTCTCTCTCTCTCTCTCTCTCTCTCTCTCTCTCTCTCTCTCTCTCTCTCTCTCTCTCTCTCTCTCCCTCTCTCTCTCTCTTTCCCTTAATGCCAGGTATCGCAAATGGTATACCTGGCCTGCGTCTTGAGTTAGTATTCTGCTCGGGTGTATATTGCCATTATTTCTCTCACCCTTTAATGTTGTTTCTTTCGTCCATTGTTATTGCTTATTTCATCTTTTCCTCTCTTTATTAATGCTTCTTTTAATTTTTCTTCTGTTATTGTTTCTTTCAGCATTTATTATTACTTCTTTTGCCTGTTCCTATTTCTATTCTTGCTTCTTTCAACTTTTCTTCTGTTTATTATCGTTTTGTTTTCTTATTTTTTTGTGTTTGCCTTTATTTATTAATACTTCTTTCATCTTTGCCTCTTGTGACTATTGCCTCCTTAATCTTTGCCTTTGTTTGTTTCCATCCTTTATCACTGTTTCTTTCACCCTTCCCTCTGTTTATTATTACTTCTTTCATCTCATCTTTTGTCTTATCTTGTGTCTCCTCTCTCATGCCTCGCGTCCCCTGCCCCCTCCCCCCCTCCTCTCCTTATCCTACCCCCCCCCCCCCCCCCCCTCTTACAATACATCCCCGTGCCGTATCTTTAGCCTGAGTCTTTTTCCTCGTTTCCCTTGCGTCGACTTTATGCTACGTGGTGACCTCATTCTGTCTTCGTTTCTCATTTATTTTTGGTATTTTTTTTTATATTTTTGTTTGTTTCTTTTCTTTCTCTTTCGTTTTCTCTTTGTTTGTTTGTTTCTTTTACCTTCTTTCTCATTTTTCTTTGTAAGGGTTTCTATTTTTTATATTATCTTTCTTTCTCTCTCTCTCTCTCTTTCTCTCTGTTTCTCTATTTCTCTCTTTCTCTCTGTTTCTCTCTGTTTCTCTCTCTTTCTTTTTCTCTTTCTCTTTATCTTTCTTTCTTCCTCCCCCTTCGTCCCCCTTCCTCCTTCCCCTTCTCCCTCCTCCCCCCTCCCCTTCCATCTCTCTCCCTCCTTCCTCCCTCTCCCTCCCTCTTCTCCCCCTCCATTTTTTTCGGTTTCCTCCTGTGCCTCTCCATCTCGCGGCATTCATCTCAGTCCGTGCCTCGAATCCTCTCAACTCGTGTGTTCAGTTCCTGTTCAGTTCCTGTTCAGTTTCTCCAATTAATTCCCTCTAACCGCCCCTTAACTGGTCCCTTGATTGATCTCCCCAAACCCTTAGGTGGCATTCATTCTCTAATTCCACTGGCCATTAGCTCCCACGCCCCCTGGACAATTGTTAATAGGTCGCGTAGTCACCCATTGATTCATCTTCGTTAGGTCCCTTAATCAGTTGGTCATTAATAGTGCAATCGCTCTCTATCACCTGGTCTGATCGTTCCCCTGCGTTGGCCCGAGGAACCTCTCCCTCTCGCTGAGTGAATGTATAATCAAATATCGAAAATATTTTCTTTGGCGAAAGTTCGTGGGGCTTCTAGAAACTCTCTCGGCTGGTCCGCGTCTGTTTTTTTTTTTCTCTCTCTCTCTGTTTTCTCTCTTTCTCTCTCTCTCTTGAGCTTTTTATTCTGTATGTCTCTTTCTCTCTGTCTGTCTGTCAGTTAGTGTGTTTGTGATTCTGTCTGTCTGTCTGGCTGGTTACCTCTGTGTCTATCTATTTATCTAGCTATCTAGCATTTATTTAAGAATGTATGTATATATGTACATATATATATATATATATATATATATATATATATATATATATGTATATGTGTGTGTGTGTGTGTGTGTGTGTGTGTGTGTGTGTGTGTGTGTGTGTGTATGTGTGTGTGTGTGTGTGTGTGTGTGTTCATATATACATATGAATGCATTTAGATATGTATGTGTTATGTATGTAAACATATACATGTACATATGTGTACATGCATATTGACATTGTACATGTACATGATACATGTTATTATCCTCTTTGTCATGACTAATGTTATTATCATAAGGTTTATTCTGATTGTTCT
The DNA here is from genome assembly GCF_019202785.1 of Penaeus chinensis. Classification (NCBI taxonomy): domain Eukaryota; kingdom Metazoa; phylum Arthropoda; class Malacostraca; order Decapoda; family Penaeidae; genus Penaeus; species Penaeus chinensis. The sequence continues at coordinate 9,407,206 of NC_061837.1, forward strand.
AGAATCATCTTTACTTATAATATCAACGTTATCAAAATTTCTATGACCAACATTATTACTATCAATATTTTATCACAGTTGTTATTACTCGCACAGTCAATAGCATGGTCAATGTTCCCATCATTCGTTTCCAAATCTATCGAGATGGGGGCTGGACCGCATCCTTTTTTATGTAAATATTATCGCTATCCTCTCAGACTATGTGTATTTCACATTCTCCTCTCTGCCTTTTCCCAAATATTTATTTTCCATCACAGAAATCAGGAACAAATCCTCTTTCTCCTGTTATTTCAGTTTTCACTCTTTCCTCTCTCCTTCTATTTCCCCTTCTGTACTCTCTTCTTTTTTTCTGTTTCGTCTTTGCATTTTTTTTTTTTTTTTGGGTCTGCCAAACCTTTAGGATTTCTCATGAACTTTCTCTTTCTTTTTCTTTCTTTTGTCTGCCTCTCTCTTTCTCTCCCCTTTCTCTGTCGCTATATTTTGCTCTTTCTTCCCTCTCCTCTTTCTCTTCCCTCTCTTGCTGTACTTCCTGCTTTCTCTATTTCCATGGCATTATTCGCACTACTGCTCTCCCCTCTTTCTCCCCTCCTTCCATCCTGCCTCGACCCTCGCACTCCCTCCTCCACCTCTCCCCTCTCCCCTCTCCCTTCTTCCCCCTCCCCTCTCCCCTCTCCTCTCTCCCTCCTATCCTCTTTAAACCTCCCCAATTTCCGTCTTTAATCAACATGGTTTTCTTCCTTCCTGTCACTTACCTGACATCCTTCCCCTCCTCCCCCCCCCCCATTTCCCAAATCTCCTCCCCTTCTCTGTTCCTCTTCCCTACCTTTCCCCCTCCCCCCTTTCCCTACTTCTTTTCCTTTCCCTTCCATTTCCCTCTTCCCTACCTCTCCCCCTCCTTCTCCTTCCCCACCTTTCTCCCTCCCCCTACCTTACCTTTCCCTCTCCCTTTTCCCTACCTCTCCCTCGCGCCCTCCCCCTTCCCCTTCCCCTTCCCCTTCCCCTTCCCCTTCCCCTTCCCCTTCCCATTTCCCCTTCACCTTCCCCATCCCCTCCCCCTTCCCCACCTCCTCAGTCCCTACTGATCGACTCACCTATGAACATTAGTGCAAGGAGATTATCACTGTCTGCAGTTGCAACATCTGTCTTTTTTTTTTGTACGTGATTGTAACTATAACTTTATTTTTTATTGTGTCTTTGTTTTGATATTTTCTTGATATCTGTGTTCATTGTAAACGAAAGTATTGAAATATGCAATCAGACTGTGATAGTAGTAATGTTGATGATAATTATAACCAACTAAAAGGATAGTAACAGAAATCCGAATGCCAACTTAAAACTATTTTTTCTTTTCTCTCTCTCTCTCTCTTTCGTTCTCCATAAATCATCATCCTCTGCTCTCAGCTCCATTTCTCATTTTTCTTCCTGCTCTCCTCGGGATGAACAATCTCCCCTCCTCTTCTTCCTTTTCCTACTCCTCCGCCTCCTCTTCCTCCTCCTCCTTCCTCTTTCTCCTCCTTCTCCTTCTCCGCCTTCCTCTCTCTCATCCTCTTTCTCCTTTTCCTCTCTTTCCTCTTTCTCCTCCTCTTCCTCTTTCTCCTCCTCTTCCTCTTTCTTCTACTCTTCCCCTTCCTCCTCCTCCTCTTTCTCTTTCTACTCCTCTTCCTCTTTCTTCTACTCTTCCCCTTCCTCCTTCCTCTTTCTCCTCCTTTTCCTTCATCTCCGCCTCTTCCTCCTTCGCCGCCAACACCTTGCACAACGGCGGGGAGGAGTGGGGTCAGGGGGATGGTAAGGGGGGGTTGGTAGGTAGAGGGGGGGAGTCAATACTCGCTCTCAAACTCCACTCCGACCCCAACCTGCCTCCTCCCCCTCTTTTTTCCTCCCCCTCCTCCTTTCCACTCCTCTCCCCCCTCCTTTCCTCTCCCTCCTTCTTTCCTCCTCCTCCCCTCCTCTCCTTCCCTCCCCTCCCCTCCCCTCCTTCCTTCCCCTCCCCTCCTCTCCTTCCTCCTCCCCTCCTCTCCTTCCCTCCCCTTCCCCCCTTCTCCTTTCCTCCCCCCTCCCCCCCTCCCCCTGTGGAAATGTACAACAACTTCCAAAGTTTCCAGAACGAACTGTCAGGGTTTCGTCTTCTTCTCTCTTCTGTTCATTCCTTTTCTTCCTCTTCCTCTTTTTCCTTCATTCTCCGTCTTCTTCCTTTTCTTTCATTTTTTCTTCCATTTTCTGTTTTATTCTGATTTTTTATATTTTATCTTATACGACATCTC
>NC_061837.1:9409566-9419566 GCF_019202785.1 Penaeus chinensis
CTATCTATCTATCCTCCACTTCTTCTCCGTCCCATTTTTCTTTTCTTTCCCAAGTTGCATTTTTGCCTAACGTGACAGAATTTCTGATTGACGTCACCAGAGACACAAGTAAAGAAGGTCATGTTGGGTTATTCTCGTAAACTGAAGTCACGTGTCATGGCGTCAGCTTTTGTTCGTGTTTTGGGGCTGTTCCGGGGCTGACTTTTGGCCCGTCGAATATATATGTTTCTTTCAGCATGTTTTGTTTATAGAGAGATATTTACAGTATGTGAAATGTTCGCATATTCATCCGAAATCTTTGGCAATTCAATCTCAGTTTCGTGCACTACATGATTTATCTGTCTGATCGTTTACATTAGATATTCTGAATCATTTTTTGGAAAACAAGCTTCCCCCATTCCCTCCTTCCGCCATCCAATCCGCTTCCAAAATCAATTTTTTGTTTTCTTTCCGTTTCAAGGGGAAACTGTGCCAAAAACCCTAATCAGTCGCGATGTGTTTGCATCTTGCCCTTGCAGCCGAGACGCTTTTGTTATGCATCCTGATATTCGTCAGCCATGGTATGCCTGTCTATAAAGCCGCCTCCCATTACCTGACAGCAATGGCATGTGTAGCTTGACATGTGCTCCCCCTCTCCTTTATTTTTCTTAATTATTTTTCCCTCTGGAGTGACAAGGGGGAGGTAAGGGGGTTGATGGTCGGGGTGTTTCCCCATATTCCGTTTTGCCAGCTTTGCATCGCGAGAATAACAGAGGAGCGGTCAGAAGTGCTACGCATGACAGATTTGTACCCAGCAGAGCCATACGTTTGGCAGTGCAACTTGTTTTAGAGCAGGGGTTCCCTCTCCTAGGGTACACGTGCCCCGAGCGGTACATTTTTACATCTCAAATATACACAGAGATCTGGAATAATAACCACAGTGTACGCTATTGGATAGTTTGCAATGTGCAATGTATACCAGTGTATGTCATGAATAGTACAGATAAGTAATGTACAACATCTAATAAAGAAAGCCTCTTTCACGATACAAATAAAAAAAAGAAGCAATTTATCGTTGTTTTCCTAAGTAAGAAATCCTTATGTAGCCTCTTCACACACATATTTTCGTCATTAAAAAACAATAATAACAACTGATCTATGATCTATAATGGAACTTGACAAGGGGTCGCAATTAAAGGGAGGTGCTTTATAATGATATGAAATAAAACAAGAACGATAGTGTGGCGTTTTTTTTTTTTTAATTTGGTTTAGAAAGAAGTGTCTGAGCCCAAATCAATGGAAAAAGGAAAACAAAAAATAAAGATCAAAGGTAGAAAATCAGACCAAGATCCTTTTGATGATTATATAAATCTGCTCAGAAAGGATATTGATATTCATTCAAGGAAAGTGTTTTTGAAATGATCCGGGGATCAGAACCACACACAATGTCAGCAGACTCAGGACAAGTATCGGCAATTCTCTCTTTTTCTCTCTCTCTCTCTCTCTTTCTCTCTTTCTCTCTCTCCCTCTCTCTCTCTCTCTCTCTCTTTTTCTCTCTCTCTCTCTTTCTTTCTCTCTCTCCCTCTCTCTCTCTCTGTCTCTCTCTCTCTCTCTCTCTCTCTCTCTCTCTCTCTCTCTCTCTCTCTCTCTCTCTCTCTCTCTCTCTCTCTCTCTCTCTCTCTCTCTCTCTCTCTCTCTCTCTCTCTCTCTCTCTCTCCCTCTCCCTCTCCCTCTCCCTCTCCCTCTCCCTCTCCCTCTCCCTCTCCCTCCTCCTTCTCCCCCTCCTTCTCCCTCCCCCCCCCCCCCCCCTCTCTCTCTCTCTCTCTCTCTCTCTCTCTCTCTCTCTCTCTCTCTCTCTCTCTCTCTCTCTCTCTCTCTCTCTCTGTGTGTGTGTGTGTGTGTGTGTGTGTGTGGCATTATTATGAATTATATGCTGATTCACGTTTCAGCGATTTATTAATTGTCAAATTGACTGCTGTATCGATGCATAAAATGGAATGTAATTTACTATTGAAACGCAATATAAAAAGCATAATAGAGAGAGCGGGTTGCAGCGGTCGCCAAACCTCGATTACGCGACATACACATCAACCTAATCTTAATTAAGCCATGTTAGCAAGTATACGTTTGAAATTACACACCATATGGCAGAAATGTGTTTCATAAACCCCGCTCGGGAGTGAGTTGCTGTTCCCTCTCCTCTACGTCACCCATTACGTGGTTACCTGCACCAGGTATAGGCTCGAAGTTGGCTCTCCGGGTAAATTAGTCCTCAGCGCCCCAGGGATACAGGAACGCTTCATAAACGCTAAACATTTGTCGCGGGATAATGCAGAAGGGGTGGGAGGAGGGGGCGAGGGAGTGGATGGTGGATGAGGGAGTGGATGGTGGATGAAAGAGTGGATGTTGGATGAGGGAGTGGATGTTTGATGAGGGAGTGGATGTTGGATGAGGGAGTGGATGTTGGATGAGGGAGTGGATGTTGGATGAGGGAGTGGATGTTGGATGAGGGTGTGGAAGGAGGGGGATAAGCAAATAGGATGAGGGGGGCGTAAGTGTATGGAGAGAGAAGGGATCAAGAAACGGAGGTGGTGGGGATACGGGCATAGAGGGATGGGTGATAACTGAAGGGAGGGAGATGGGAGTAGAAAGAGGGGCTGAGGAAAGATGGAACACTGAAGGAAAAAATAAAAAAATACTGAGGGAGTGTTAAAAAGGAAAGAGACGGGAAGGGGAGGAAGATGGGGAATAAAAGAGAATGAAAAAAAAAAAACAGCACTGAGTAGGTACTAGGGGAAGGAGATAAGGAAAGGGGGAGGGAGGGGGATGGAAAGGAGGAAAGAAGGGAAGGGGGAGGGAGGGGCATGGAAAAAAGGAAGTAGAAGAAGGGGAGGGGGTAATGGAAAGAAGAATGTTAAAGAGAGATGAAGAGAAAAGGTGGAAAATAAGGAAGGGGAAAAAGAGCTAGGAAAGACAATAAAACAGAAAATGCTGAGCGGATGATGGGAGTGAGAAGGTGAAAGAGAGGAAAGGGAAAGAGAAGGTAAACGAAGGAAAAAGAAGACGAGAGTATTGAGGGGGTGCTAGAAAATGAAATAAATAGAGAAAGGAAGTGAAGAGGGGAAGAAGAACGATAAGAAAAAGAGTGCTGAAGGGGTTTGGTGGAGAGAGGGGAAGGTATTGGCGAGAGTGGAAGGGTGGAGGGACGGCTGTTATGTGCAGACTCGAGGTGGCGACTGGAGGCCGGGCTCTTAAGACGCAGCCTCTCGCAGCTGTGGTTAAGGGCCCGGGCCTTGGAAATGCATTCGCTTGACTGTTAGCCTTAGGTTTTTTATTGCTGTTCTCTTTATTAAATATACGTGTGTGTGTGTGTGTGTGTGTGTGTGTGTGTGTGTGTGTGTGTGTGTGTGTGTGTGTGTGTGTGTGTGTGTGTGTGTGTGTGTGTGTTTTCATGTATACATACACACACAAACACATATAGAAAGACAGATTGATAGATAGTTTAGATAGATAGAGAGGATGAGTGAAAGAGAGAGAGAGAGAGAGAGAGAGGGAGAGAGATAGAGAGAAAGAGAGAGAGAGAGAGAGAGAGAGAGATGTGTATTTATATATATATATATATACATATATATATATATACATATATATGTATATATATACATATTTATGTATATATATACATATATATGTATATGTATATATATACATATATATGTATATATACATATATATATATATATATATATATATATATATATATATATATATAGAGAGAGAGAGAGAGAGGGAGAGAGGGAGAGAGGAGGCCAGCGCCGCGTAGGTTATGCCAGTCAAAACGAGATTTGGGAGATCTATGACCTCGTATCGAAGCCGCAGCCGTTTAATCAGCACTCTTTCTATTATCTATCAAAAGACACTGCCCGCGATATTAGATTATTCGTCTTCTGGTCCTTTGATGATGATGCCACAGCGCCCTCGGACGTAAATGAAATCGCGTGTCCCAAAACCGGCACAACGGATGGCGCATGTGACTGAAAGCCTTCCACTGTTTGATGTCGACCAGTGAGATATTTATTGGCAAGGCTTCAGGGAATAAATTCGACCCGCGCGCTCTGTCCAGGTAATGAATGATCAGGGATACAGTTATGTTGTGCCCCCCCCCCCCCCCCCCGAAAAAAAGAAAAAAAAATAGATGAGTAGATAGTTGGGAGATGAATCAAATATATATATATATATTTATATATATATATATATATATATATATATATATATATATAAAGTATGACAGTGTGTTTGCGGTGTGTTTATGTATGGATGAATGTATGCATACATACATGTATGTATGTATGTATGTATGTATATGCTGCTTATGCGAAATCAATATTTTTTCGATTGATATCCAATGATGTATGACGATTTATCTAATTACCAGCCACTGTGACGTTTGGCAGATAAAAACGCCATTTTTCAGATGAGTTGAAACACACAGAATCACTGTTAGTACCTTATGACTGCTGAAAGGATTTCGCGGAAAATCCTTGCTATGGCTGCACTTGACGGATAATCATCTCCCGAAGGATTCGTAGGACTTCCTCGAATAATGAAGAGGCTCTATCCACCAACTACGCTAATCTCGTCTACCTCTTACCCAGCCTGTTCCGCGTGCATCATCTCTACCTCTCCCCTCCCTTCTATCCAACCCACGTTTCCCCTCTTCCTCTTTGAATCCCCTCCTCCCCTTCTGCCCACCGTCCCCTTACATCACGATCCGCACCGACGTGGGTCTTGCAATCACATCATTGCATATTGCCACTGATACATCACGCGCTAACCTTAGTCTGCCCTACACATCAGGTGGAAAGGATTTTAGCAACGGGTCCAAAATCTCCTCCCCCCTCTCCCCCCCAAAAAAAAAATCCAATTGTTCATCAACTAAATACGTTTCTCATCGCTACTCTCGGCGACCTTAAGCTATGAACTCCACAGCGCTGACCTTTGGCTTTTGCGTGACCTTTCACGGGATGAAAATAGAACTGTTCTATAAAGCGAAATTCTGAGTTACGGCGCAGCGAAGGCTTTTCATCTCGGGTGTTTGATGTCCCGGTTTGTTATTCTACGTTCCGGTCTGTTATTCTTTGTTCTAGGCGTGATAGTTTTTGTTTTGTTTCTTCTCTCCTCCGATTTATTTGTTTGTTTCTATCTGTGAGTTCGAGGCCGGGAAGCAGACATGAAGAAAGGGAGAAAAATGAACCATTCGGAATTGAGTAAAAGTGGAAAACGTCACACTCAGCAGAACGAAGGCTTAAGAAAAGGCGCATAAAAACGAAAGGACAATAAAGATGGAAAATATGAGCGGGAAAGAGAGAGAGAGAGAGAGAGAGAGAGAGAGAGAGAGAGAGAGAGAGAGAGAGAGAGAGAGAGAGAGAGAGAGAGAGAGAGAGAGAGAGAGAAAGTCAAATGTGGTTGGTGGACGACGTTCAGCCAAGTGAAATGATTTTCGAATTTGCATTTTTTCTCCTTTCTTCCTTCTTTATCTTCCTTAAATTTCTTCCCCTCGTACGCATTCGCCAGAAACTAGAATAAAGGAGAATAGATCAAAATGAGAGCGAGAGAAAAGGGGATGATGCTGATAAAACAAGAGCAGCCTCCCCGCCGTCCTTTGTTCCTGCGCCTTGCGACCCTCACGCCATTACGCTTCCCAAATTCACGGGCTCGCGAAACCTCGTGACCTTTCCACCGCTGACCTTAACACGCCGGGGGAAAAATACTGATAATATCATATAATGAACGTGAAATAAAAAGGACTGAAGCATTTTTGTTTGCATAGAAATCCCTTCCGTGAATGAATGTTGTCTTTACATTACTCCCTGGCGCCGGGGAGGTTCTTTTACAGGGGCTGGTCTTGTATGCAACTCCCTGAAGGTGAGCTAATTAGGAATATAATACATTATTCCGACTGGATAATACGTGTAGATAACACATGGCTTTTCCGCATGGACGGTGTGTACAGGGGTATATGACACTGCTAGGAATGAGCGCACCAAATATCCTGCTTAATAAGCATAGATAGTCAGCTACAGCAACAGCAGGAAACAACAGCAACAACAGGGACAGCAGGCAGCAGCACAGACAGTGGGCAGCAACAACAGCAATAACAGGCTGCATCAGCGGCAGCTGGCAGATGGAAAGGACGACCTACCCTGACCTTGAACAGAGACACACATTTGAAAGCCCTTTACGTAACCGCACATGGCGCATTGTTATTTGTATTTTGACCTTTGAATGCATAAGAACATGTTAATTTTGTGTCTGAATAATCTCTCCTTCAAATACTGTGCCTACAAATATACAGTGAAAAATGAGGAACATCCTTGGGTATAAATAAACTTAAATTTGACAATATGACAACAACTTTTAATCCTGACATCATTTACAACTACTTGTTTCGAGTGACGAGATCGAAATATTCGAAATCTCTCTTCATTATGTGTTGCAGAGGCAAATGAAACCCTGTAACTCTACAAAGAGGTTTCCAATAGTCCCTCATTCTATTCTCCCCAGTCCTCGCCTCCTCATTCCCTCCTTATGCTCTCTTGATCTAATTATTCCGGATAATCCGAGGCATATATGCGTCTGGGTGTGCATAATGTATGTATATGATGATTTGATTGAGCAAATATGGGCGTATGCATATGTACATCGATGTATGTAAATATGCGTACATGTGTGCGCGGTTATATGATGTGTATCATATATGTAATTGAATGTGTGTAAGAATGGACGGATCTGTTAGAATGTATTTTTGACGTGGAGACTGTATTTCTGTGTAATGCGCGCGCGCGCACACACACACACACACACACACACACACACACACACACACACACACACACACACACACATACACACACACACACACACACACACACACACACACACACACACACACACACACACACATACACACACACACATACACACACACACACACACACACACACACACACACACACACACACACACACTCACGCACCGCATGCTGTATGAATCTTTATCATGCTGCATCTATCGGCCGACAGCGACATATTAATCACAATTTGTCGATAGTCATCAATCTCAGTTTGCGCGCAGTTCCTTCCGCTGGTCTGGCCTCGCTGTGTGATCGACTGTTTAATAGTCGCTGATGTCTGTCACGAGCCTTCACTTCCGGATGCTGTTGCTGTGATGAGTGGTCGGGATGCCTGTTGATGTTCGTGCGGCGCCCTGAGGGATATTTTTGCATTTTTGGGCTGTTTGGTGTTGAAGTGGTAACAAGGGGGAAGCTTGCTGTTGGTGTTGGTGCTGAAGTAGTCTTTAGGATAAAGCTTTTCCGCTTCGTTGCTGGAATAGTACCGTGGGCGATCCTGCCATAGCTGTTCATGCTGAAGTAGTAAAAAGGGCACGAGCTTTTGATGATGCTGAAGCTGTAAGAGGGTTTTTTAATCTTCTTCAACCGTGATGGCAGATTCTGATCTCGAACTTGTCTTCGCTACAACGCATCAACGAATACCTGGCGATGCGTACAAAGGCCTTTATTACATATGTAGGAACGACGCTCCGATCTTGTGCACTGACTGTCTTCGCAGCAAATAATTAAAGTCTTATCTAGAGATGGATAGTTACACGTACAGACAAATAGATAGGTAGATGGATAACTAACTAAAAAAATGGCAAGATTAATAAACTGATATAACTAGCTATACTGATTTATCAATATATATATATATATATATATATATATATATATATCACGTAACTCAGATATCTAAAAATATACACAGACAGACAAATAGAGATAAATAGATGAGATAACAGTTTTAAGATGCAATGAAAAAAAGAAACAAAGAAACGACCCTCTAAAACAAACAAACTCCCAGAAGCACAAAGACAGAAAATGAGAAGAGGCTCGAGAAAACCTCCCGACGCCCTCGAATCGACCCGACCCGAGCGAGGCAGCGGCTGTTAACCGTTCCTCGTCTGCGGCAGATCGGCCTCGTTCCAGCGGCGTAATGTGGCCGGGGGGAGGGCTCGGCGGCGGGGAGGCAGGGCGCGGAGTAGGTGAGAGGAGGGGAAAGGAGTAGATCAAGGGAATGAAGGAGTAAATGAGGTGAGTAAGGTTGATGAGGGGAGTGGAAGAGTAAATGATAGGAGTGGATGAGTAGAGAGGTGAGTAAAGTTGATGAGGGGAGTGGATGAGTAGAGAGGTGAGTAAAGTTGATGAGGGGAGTGGATGAGTAAATGAGGGGAGGGAGGAGTAGATAAGAGGAGGGGAGGAGTAGATGAGTAGATGAGGGGAGTGGATGAATAAATGAGGGGAGTGGATGAGTAGAGAGGTGAGTAAAGTTGATGAGGGGAGTGGATGAATAAATGAGGGGAGTGGATGAGTAGAGAGGTGAGTAAAGTTGATGAGGGGAGTGGATGAATAAATGAGGGGAGTGGATGAGTAGAGAGGTGAGTAAAGTTGATGAGGGGAGTGGATGAGTAAATGGGGGGAGGGGAGGAGTAGATAAGAGAAGGGGAGGAGTAGATGAGGGGAGTGGATGAATAAATGAGGGGAGTGGAGTAGACGAGGTGAATTGACTAGATAGCAGAGGAAAGTGGTGGAGTAGATGGGGAAGTAGATGATTCATCCGCTGGAGTGGATAGAAGGGCCAAGAATAGACAAATAGACCTTCGAACAGCCTAGAGTAGATGAACGAACGTTAAAGTGAATAGAACAGGCAAGGGTAGATGACTGGAGCGTCGGAGTGGAGCGTAAGGACAAGACAAGGCCTGGAGTAGATGCGTGGGACGTTAGAGTGGACGAATCAACCAGGAGTAGACGTGAGGAGAGCCGGAGTGGATGGAACCGCCTGGAGGAGCTCAGCGGAGTGGAAGGAAGGTCCCAGGAGGTGGAGGAAGCGGAGTCGGCAACGCTCAGGTTACTTATCATTATTGCATTATCGGCGATTGCAGGCCGTGTTGACAATCAATTATCTCCAGCAGTAATTATCAGTGATGAAGGTGAGGGAGATGGGGAAGGTGATGGAGGAGGCAAATCGACGAATTTTATCGTTGACTTCCCTCGCTGGTGCTACGATCACGTCCGCCTCCTCCATCACGGCGAGAGAGGGAGAAGGAGAAGGGCTGAGGGTGAGGGTGAGGGTGAGGGTGAGGGTGAGGGTGGGTAAGGGGGGAGGGGAGAGTCCCATCCTGCAAGCATGATCATGTCCGAAGCAGGATTGATGTATTTGTTTGCGCTCGTTTGGGTTCATGGAAGGAGGTGGTGTTTGACTTCGGGGAAGAAAGAGAATGAGAGGGAAGGAAAGGGAGGGAGAGAGAGAGAGAGAGAGAGAGAGAGAGAGAGAGAGAGAGAGAGAGAGAGAGAGAGAGAGAGAGGAGAGGAGAGGAGAGAGGAGAGAGGAGAGAGGAGAGAGGAGAGAGAGAGAGAGAGAGAGAGAGAGAGAGAGAGAGAGAGAGAGAGAGAGAAAGGAGAGAGGGAGAGAGAGAGAGAGAGAAAAGGAGAGAGAGAAAGAAAGAGTTAGAGAGAAAGAAAGCGAGATAGAGTGAGAGAGAGAGAGAGAAAGGGGGGGGGGGAGATATATAGAGAGAGGAAGAGAATGAGAAAATCTGAATAAACCTAGGGAGCAAAAGAGAGAAAGGGTATCAGAAAAAGAAGGAAGATGAAAGAAAGCAGATGAAAAATTAGGAAGAAAAAGAAGGGAATAAATAGAGAATAAACGAGAGAGAGAGGTGAATAGTGAGAAAACAGTAGAAAAGAAATGAAGAACCGGAAGAAGAAATGTGGCACAAAAAACACGAAGAATAAACGCGGAAATAAATCGTCGAAGATAAAAACAAGGCGCCGCATGTAAGATGAAGCAGAAGAAGGAAAAGAAGAAGAATGAGTAGAATGTTAAGCAAGGGGGGAGGCGGCAGGGGGGGGGGGGGAGGTGAGAGGAGTGCGAGAGGCAAGTACTCGTGTGACGCAACAACCAGAAAC
>NC_061837.1:9424566-9427066 GCF_019202785.1 Penaeus chinensis
TCCGAATATAAAAGTGTAATGTTATTTTATACTTGACGCCTATTACAATCTCATACTTTCAGTCAGTCGAATTCAGAGTTATGAAGGATTTCTAAGGTACTCATTTCGTCCATTCGCCAAAGCTGCATTTGCCTGATGGTCTGGAACCTGACCAATGCTTTCATAATACGGGTAACTTATGCAATGTGCAACTTGACGAATAGAGCGAGAAAGAACAGTGTGCGAGGGGAATGGGGGGAGGGGGGGAGGTAGGGAGGGGGGAGATTTCATTGAAGTAATGATTTAGTTTGTATCGCTTCTTTTCTGCATGGGACAAAACATTTGATATTTTAGAAAAAATTAATAATGAGAAATAGGTCAGCAGCATCAACGACAAAAAAATAAATGTATGTGTATTAGTGTATTTGGGCCAGGGGGGGGGGGGTGCTTCATTATGTCACGATCATATTTTTTAAAATGTGGATAATAAATATGAAAGATTTTCGAGAGAAAAAGAAACATTGAGTAAAGATAGGCCAATGGCAAGAAAAAAAGTTGAAAGCTTATAAAAGTGAAAAAAGTTGAAACAAATATGGATTGAAAGGAAAAGACAGTGAGTAAAATAAACCGAAACCAACTGAAATGGAAAGAAATTAAATAAAAAGAAAAATTGGTGAGAGAGAGAGAGAGAGAGAGAGAGAGAGAGAGAGAGAGAGAGAGAGAGAGAGAGAGAGAGAGAGAGAGAGAGAGAGAGGAGATAGAGAGAGAGAGGAGATAGAGAGAGAGAGAGAGAGAGAGAGAGAGAGAGAGAGAGAGAGAGAGAGAGAGAGAGAGAGAGAGAGAGAGAGAGAGAGGAGATAGAGAGAGAGAGGAGATAGAGAGAGAGAGAGGGAGAGAGAGAGAGAGAGAGAGAGAGAGAGAGAGAGAGAGAGAGAGAGAGAGAGAGAGAGAGAGAGAGAGAGAGAGAGAGAGAGAGAGAGAGGGAGAGAGAGAGAGAGAGAGAGAGAGAGAGAGAGAGAGAGAGATAGAGAGGACAGAGAGAGGACAGAGAGAGGCAGAGAGAAAAGAAAAGAGAGAAAGAGAGAAAGAGAAGCAGGAGAAGGAAATGGAGAGAAAGAGAACTCGTCAAACAAGGTCGATCGTCTTCAAGGCTACGCTGATTCCTTTAAAGAATATAACGAGAGAGAGACAGACAGACAGACAGACAGACAGACAGACAGACAGACAGACAGACAGACAGACAGACAGACAGACAGACAGACAGACAGACAGACTGACAGAGAGAGACACAGAGAGAGAGAGAGAGAGACATATAGATAGATTGATAGGATAGATAAGTAGATAAAAATATAGATATGTGTGTGTGTCTGCCTGGCGCAAAGACACCACGTCGGGGACAGCGGCCGAGTCTTCCACAGGAGGGATTCAGACTCCACGAGCGCGCCGTCGGTTGCCTTTTACACCGCGTGGCGTGGCAGATCAGCGGGACCTTAGGAGCAAAAGTGACATCGGAAATCGTGGCCATGTAACCACAAGGTCTGTGGGGGTAGGTGTGTAAGTTGATGGAAACGGATCTACCTATCTATCTGTATTTGCATATAAACGTATGTGTGTCTGCGTTAATATGTGGGTCCCGCTAAATGCACGTGAGCCTGAATGCATCATCCAGGGCCCCAATACCTCCGCAAAACGCCTCCAAGCAATTAACGCTGCTCCTTAAATCGGACTCCTGTCAATTACATTTTTAATTCCGTCCCTAATTCAGGTCTGAGCGCCGTCCATTCACGTCCCAGCGTCGCCCGTGAATGGCCGGAATTCCTCCCTCGATCCGGGGCTGCCATTCGATTAGCTCGGATTCCCATTCCGCTTCCGGTCTTCCCCGCTCATTGTGGGCAAACGGCCGCTTGGGAGACGAGGGATCGCCCGCCGAGATTTCCGAAAGGGTGCCAAGGTGCCATCGCGTTAGGGCGGTATTAGGCCTCTAGGGTGTCAAGGGGCCTTCGTGTCAGGATGTTAGGGTATCAGGCAGCGAGGGTAATAGGCGTGTCAAGATGTTTGGATATCAGGCCGCTAGGGTGCCATGACGTTTGGGTAATATGGAATCGTGCCGCTAGGGGGCAAAGGTGCCGTCGTGTCAGGGCATCAGGCCACTTGGGTACCGTCATGTTAAGGTGTTAAGTACCAGGCCATTAGGATGCCATCATGCCAGGGCATCAAGGTATCAGAATGCCAGAGTGGTAGGGTCCTGTGCAGGAATAAGGCGATGTCCAGATGGAATTAAATTCGCTGCGCTGGAGTAACAAAAAACTGCTCACATGAACATGTAAGTGCAAAATATGTGTGTATATTCACGTGTGGGTGTACGTATGTATATGAGTACGTGTGTAAGAATAAGAAAGAGGGAGAGGGGGAGGGAGAGGGAGAGGGGTACGTAGAGGGATACAGAGAAGGAGAAGGAGAAGGAGAAGGAGAGAGGGAGGGAGATAGAGAGAGCGAGGGGGAGGAAAAGGGAGAGGGTGAA
>NC_061837.1:9444566-9447066 GCF_019202785.1 Penaeus chinensis
AAATTGCATGAAATTATAAACATAAAATGGCGGGAAAAAATCACCGGGCAGTTTAACGTTCACAAACCAATCTATTTGAAATTATACTCATTACGAAAAGAACATTTCTTTTACGTTTGATCTGAGTGTATAATCATTTGTGAATATGTGTTTTGTGATGGATATATAAGTATATTTACTATGTCTATGTGTATTTGTGAACGTATATATGGAAATGAATTTATACGTTCACTAGGCAGGAAGCTTGTTTACTTCTATGTGGATACGATAGGGCCTTTATGCATATAAATATTTGGTTTGATGGGCCTATGTGCACGCCAGCATACCCTTTTTTTCACATATACTTGTCCGAAAAGTGTATTAATCCTGATGTTTATGTAAGGGTCGACACCCCCTCCCCCCTCCCTCGATAAGCTCCCCCCCTTCCCCCACACCCCCACCCTTCCCTGCTGTGACAGTCCGAGCTTCGAGTATTTCTTGGCTCTCGCTATTATTTTTCACCTGTTTGTTTACATCTTCATCACGGTCTCTCTGCTCCCACGCCCTTCCATTTGCCAGAGCATTAGCTGTTCGGGTGCCAGTCTTAAAACATGTTCCTACCTTTGCTCTCTCTCTCTCTCTTTCTCTTTCTCTCTCTTCTTTCTCTCTCTCTCTCTCTCTCTCTCTCTCATGCGTTTGTTTGTTTGTGTGTGTGTACGTGTATGTATGTATGTATTCCTGTATGTATGTATGTATATATGTATATATGTATGTACATAAACGTATATGAGAATGCGTATATGTATGTGCATACATATGTGCCTGTCTGTATATATGTATATCTCCCGCCCTATCTACCCCTACATCTATCGGCCAGCCTCTTCCTCTCCCGTTCACTCACCTTGTGTTTATTATTCAAGTGACACATCTCTCACCTCACCGCGGGGCCCTTGAGCAGTCTGTCTGCCACCCCCCCCACCCCCTCCCCCTGAGGCTCTCCTTACAGTGACATTATTAGCCATTTGCGAGGATATCCATGCATATATAAGTAGCTTCCGGGAATGTGTGTGTTTGTGTGTGTGTGTGTTTGTGTGTGTGTGTGTGTGTGTGTGTGTGTGTGTGTGTTTGTCTTTTCTTTCTTCGTTTTCTTGATCTTTTTTTTTTCATTCTTCCTTTTTTTATTATCCTGCTCCTCCTCCTCCTTTCTTCTTTTCTTTTACTCTCCTCCTTATCTTCCTTCATATTTTCTTCCTTAATTTCATATTCTTCGACATATTTCTCTATTTTTTTTACATATTTTCGCCTTACTAATACTTCCTCTGTTTCTTCTCTACCTTCTGCTTCTTCTATCTCTTCTTTTTCATTTTGTTCTTCTGTTCCCTATGCCTCTTGCTTTGTTTTTATTTGTTCTACATTTCTACTTCTTTTTATTTTTATTTTTTTCGTTTACCTTTCCTTGTTCATTCTCTTACTTCACTCACCATCATCTGCTATTCTTTCTTTTTACTCATCGTACTATTCTCCCTTTTCATCTTTCCTCCTCCTCCCCTTTCTTCTTCTTCTCCTTCTCTTCCTCTCTTTCCCTCAACCTATTTTACTATTTCCCTTCCTATTTTCCGTGGTTCATATGTAAATATTATTGCGCCCGGCTGCCGGCCCGGAAATTCCGCCAGGCACAGCCACTTCGAATCCACTTGTCCAATCAGAAAAAGGCTTAAGTGATGCATCAAAATCTTCTAATCTTTCTGTAAAAACCTGAAAGGCTCTTATGCATCTGAGACTTAGCAAACTTTGATTAATCAGGGCTGTGTGTATATATATTTTTGTTTACTATGTGTGTTAAATACTTCACTGTTTGTTATAATGTATCAGTATTATACTGGAGGTATAAAGTAAAAATTAAGTACTTTATGATTATTATTCTAAGGCACTAGATTTTTTTTTTTCTTCGCATCTATCAAAATTTGCAAATGCCGTCGGGACACTTTTTCATACCGCCTCCCTTAGATGCTCAAACCACTAACCAAAGACACCGAAAAACAAACAAACCTTACCCCTCCCTCCCCCCCACCCCCCCAAAAAAAAAAAAATCTCAATGAAAACCGCATAATGATAAACCGAACATAACCTTCATATCCGCAGAATAAAGCCACCAAGAGCCTCACTTTATCCGAATACGATATGGCCAAACTCGAACTGTTTCTAGAGTTTCACTGAATTCTGCACCGGATTCTCTCAACCAGAAGGCTACGAGGAAACTATTTGAGTTGGTCATAAACCCTCATATGTGCGTATATGTATGTGTGTACGTGTGTGTGTACGTGTGTGTGTATGTGTGTGTGTGTGTGTGTATGTGTGTGTTTGTGTGTGTATGTGTGTGTGTAATTGTGTGTGTATGTGTGTGTGTGTGTGTGTATGTATGTGTGTGTGTGTGTGTGTGTGTGTGTGTGTGTGTGTGTGTGTGTGTGTGTGTGTGTGTTTTAGACCGAACCGAAAGCAGAACAGACCACCGTGTTTATCC
>NC_061837.1:9464566-9469566 GCF_019202785.1 Penaeus chinensis
ATAGATGAGGATGTTGCGTGACTTGACGTAGAAGCCTTAAAGAAACCGCGGTGTTTATAAGCCTTCGCCGTTGTGTTTTACCGTCCACGCAAAGGGTGGAAAAGAAGTGAGCGGGTGGATATTGGTGGGTTTTTTTCATTCTCTCTCTCTCCCTTTCTAGATTTTTGCTTTTATTTATCTGTTTCTGTCTCGGTTTTGGTCTCGGTCGCTCTCGATCTCTGTCTCAGTCTCTCTCTCTCTTTCTCTCTTTCTCTTTCTCTTTCTCTTTCTCTTTCTCTTTCTCTTTCTCTTTCTCTTTCTCTGTCTCTCTCTCTCTCTCTCTCTCTCTCTCTCTCTCTCTCTCTCTCTCTCTCTCTCTCTCTCTCTCTCTCTCTCTCTCTCTCTCTCTCTCGCTCTCTCTCTATGATTCTGCTACTTTTTGTGATATTACAATTATCCTATTTGGTTTATCTTCTCTCTCCCTCCTTTCCCCTTCCCCCTTATCTTCCTTATTCCAAGTCTCCTCCTCTTCCCCCATTTCTCCCCTACCCCTTCGTTCTCTCTCTTCTGATCTCTCTCACTTCTGATTCAAAGATCGATATATCCTCATACAGACCCCATGAAGTCTACGAAGACGCTCTGTTCTGAGATCGCATTTTCTCTTATTTTCTTCTGTTATTTCGTCTATTACTTTAGAATTTAGGTCTCTCTCTCTATCTATCTATCTATCTATCTATCTATCTATCAATCTCTCTCTCTCTCTCTCTCTCTCTCTCTCTCTCTCTCTCTCTCTCTCTCTCTCTCTCTCTCTCTCTCTCTCTCTCTCTCTCTCTCTCTCTCTCTCTCTCTATCTATCTATCTGCCTGTTTATCTATCTATCTGTCTATATCTGTCTGTCTATTTACCTATCTATCTATATATATATCTGTCTGTCTGTCTATCTGTCCATACATATATCTGTGTACCTATATCTATATCAGTCTATCTATCTATTCATATCTATCTATATCTATCTATCTGTTTATCTACATACAATATATTCAGTATCCATACTTGAGACTCAAGTCAAAGACTGTAGCACGGATTGGCCGCACATAGCCCAATTCATCATATTTTCTTATACCGAAAATAGCAGTGATAACAATACGTGCTTCACTAACCGTAAGGCATTGGTTTCCTCCCTTCACCTGGACTCACCTGGAAGGCCCGAGATCGTCAGCCCGAATAATGAGCCCCATCCTTGCCCCGTCACGTCGCGGCCACGAAGTAACATAATGACCACGACGCAGGATGTGACCCGACTCTTGTCTGATAGCATTAATCCCCTAAAGATGGCGGGGATTTTGCTCGTCTCCCTGTCTTGTGATGTTATTTATGAATTCTTCTTGTTTTTCTGTTTTAATGAGGGTGTGGGTGTGGGAGGGAGGTGGATGGGTGGGTTTGTGTGTGGAGGGGGGGGGGGTATGTGTGTGTGTGTGTGTGTGTGTGTGCGTGTGTGTGTGTGTGTGTTTGTGTGTGTGTGTGTGTGTGTGTGTGTGTGTCTTTGTGTGTGTATTTGTGTTTGTGGGTGTGGTAAGGAGGGAGTAATATGTGCGTGTATGTATGGAGGGAAGGGGGTATGGATGTGGATGTGTGTATGTGTGTTTGTAGATGTGTGTCTGTGTGTGTGTCTGGGCGCATTTGTGTGTGTATGGGTGTGTGTGTGTGGGTGGGGATGAATGTGTACGTGCGGGCGTCTCCTCGTGCATGTGTATACGGACTTGTGCTTGAAAAGGCTACGGGCGCGCACTCTTCTTCTTCGGTTTCCAATACTTTTTTTGCGAGGCAGTACCGACCTGACAGTCTGGATGGAGCGCACGATCTTCGGTGGTAATGCATCTTTATTATGTGTCTGTTTTCCTTTCCCTCTCTCACGTTTTCTTTCATTTGTTCTTGATCGTTTGCCTTTTTGCTCCTACATCTTTCTTCTGCTTTGGATTTCATTCTGTTGTTTCTGGCCTATTCCACTGTTTTTTCTTTTACTCTCCCCCCCCCTTCTCTCTCTCTCTCTCTCTCTCTCTCTCTCTCTCTCTCTCTCTCTCTCTCTCTCTCTCTCTCTCTCTCTCTCTCTCTCTCTCTCTCTCTCTCTCTCTCTCTCTCTCTCTCTCTCTCTCTCTCTCTCTCTCTCTCTCTCTCTCTCTCTCGTCCTCTCTTTGTGTATGTTTTTTCATCTCCCTCTACTTTGCTATATCTCTCATATATTCCAATTTTACTGCGCTATTTGTATTCATCTGTAATGTCCTCGAGTGTCTCTCTTGTGTATAACATTTCCACTTTCATAACGCCTATCCTTACGATTGCATGGCACCTCTGCAACATCAATACACAGGTTCTGCAACACGAGGCAACGCGTGATAACGGCGCCTGCACCTGCGTCCACTCTCCAGCCTCTCCATTCCCTTCTAGGAGAAAGGACGCGGCGACGATGGAGTTTAAGGCGAAGGACGGAGAGAAGGGGAGGAGAGGGGGATATAATGCGATTGAGAGGAAGAGAGGCAAGTGAGGAAACGAGAGGAAACGGGTGAAGCTCGGGGATATGTGATAATGATGTTAAAGCTGAGAACATAAAAGTAGAGGAAAATAGAACACAAGAGCTTATATTCTTCGCGTATGAGACGACGGATGTATCTTAAAGATTGCTGGGCAGTGGAGGCGGATGTTTATTGCTGGAAGAGAGCACGGGTGTCCACGGTATTAAAAATGCAAGGGCGTTGGTCCGCTGAGGTTAGCCAGTCAGAGTCTCAGGCGTTCGAAAAAAAAATCAGTTTTTTGTTACTCGACAATGTTTTTCTTATTTTCTCATGTTTATTTTAACATTACCTTTCTAGATTTATGATCTCTACGAAACATATTATTTTTCAAATTCGTATACCATTTCTTTACTTTCGCCGTCCATTCAATTTGTATTTAGTCTAAAATTTGCTTTCTAGTATCCTGTCCCTCCGAAGTGACGTTGAGGTCAGGACCATAACGCTGCGCAGGTTAGGTAGACCTGGTTCGCCTGTCAGATCATGCAGATTTCTTCTTCATGTACACGCCGTCATGCAGAATCACTCCTCGCTCTCATGTTAAAACAAATGCTTCTTGTTGCGTTCGCGTTAAATTTCTTTTATTATTCGCGTCACGAAATCTAGTCAGCCAGGGTGAGTTATGTGCAATCATTATTTATCCGCCGCGACTCTGAAATTAATTTTCTTTTCCTTCTTTGTAAAGAAAGATAAATGATCGATCAGAATCTTCCAGAGTCACAGAATCATCATTGTTCTCGCGGTCGTGTGGAACCTTTGTGCTTTCTCTGCCAACAAGGGTTCTTCAGCCTCATCGACCGTGACAACTTGACTAATGAAGTTAAATGATGGAGCAAGTCGGCGCAGAGATATGCAGATATATCAAGGGAGTCGGAGCTATATTCGGCGACGGTATATCAAGCGAAGTCCTGCCGCAGACACCGGCCTGAGAAAGAGCTGCAGCCGCCGCGCCGCCCTCGGACCCAGGGAGAATTTGCTGAGACGACATCGGGCTGTCGCTGTCCAGGGCATTCAAGCCTGACCTGATGCTCTGCGTCTCCGGGGTCTGTGACCATCGGGCGCTGCCGGCCGCCAGGGCTGCAAAGATTCAGCAAAGATTCGGCATTCTCGGTCTGGACCTTACTTTCTCATAGCTAAACGAGGCTCTTGCTGGGGAATTTGACCTTTGTTTATGCGTTCAGAAAATGCAATTTTAATACATTCAAAGACTTCTAGAAGTAGTTTTTGTACAAATGAATACATCGTCTTGGAATAAGACTCTAAATTGGGAATCAAGAAAACAAGCGAACCAGCAAACTAAAAATATAATTTACTTATGATAAGAAATACAGAAAAAAAAAATAGCAAAAGGAAACGAATGAAAGAAGAAATACGAGTAGATTAGAGGCAGAAAATACAAGAAATGAAAAGAATCCGAGGCAACAAGAAAAAAAGCAAGGAGGGGAGGATAGACAAGGGCGCTGATAAGGAATGCGGCGCCAGGAACGTCACGACAATCTGAGCTCTCACAGACGCGTCTCCACACGCTAATTCTTTTCTCTCTTTATCCCTTTCATCTCTAATGTCTTATGTCTTCCGTCCTTTTGTTGTCGAGAGACACTTATTTTCCATGCTTGCTATTACCTGTCTGAAGGGGATTTCGAGAGCGAGGGAGAGGGGGAAGGGGGAAAAGGAGGGAGACAGAAAGAAGAGGAGAGAAGGAGGGACAAAAGAAAGATTAAGGCTGTCTGATATAGAGGGAAAGGGATAAGTAGATCGGTCGGTAGATAAATAAGTAGACAAAGAAAGAGGGGACGATAAAGAGAGAAAAAGGAGGGTCATAGGCAGATACACAGACAGACGAACGTATATATGCGGGTAGGCGTCTGTGCACGATTTTCTCGCGTGCGTGCTTTGTAAGATGTAAATAATAAAAGAGTCAAAACTATTATGTATGGATGTATTCTCAACCTGTGTTCCTGAGCTTTACTCTTCAGACTTTTATAAATGGGGAAAGTGACCAGAAGGTTAACTTTAAACAAGGCGACATCACGGCCATAACTGACCAGCTGCATTCTCCTCACACTGCTCATTCGGTACTTCGGCCTCCTTGCGCAAGACCCCCTCTGTCCTGACTTCACTCTCGAAGCGCCCAACTGCGAGGCCACAGCTCCTCCTCTCTCCAAACTACTCGGCCTCAGCACTCCAAACTCCGCACTCCTCCGTCTGAACAGCCGCCTCTCTGTTCCTTTCCCTAACTCCTCTCCCTACCTCCCTCCCTCCTTCCCTCCAGTCTTCACCCTTAACTTTCCTGCTCCCCCTACCCCTTATCTCGTACCCCTATCCATATCAATACCCCTCTGACCCTCTTTCTACCCCCTACCCCCTCGGGCCCTCCCCCACCCCTTTTACCCTCCTACCCACCTCCTACCCTCTGCAAACTCCCACCCTCCTACCCATCCCCTACCCGCGGTT
>NC_061837.1:9504566-9507066 GCF_019202785.1 Penaeus chinensis
CGGGGTAGGAGGTGGGGGGGAGGGGGAAAGGGGGCACACTGCGTTATTTTGGGTTCCGGAATGATTAACTTGGAGGTGCATTTTCTGTTGGGCACGAATTTGGCGAGCTTTAGAGAAATCTTATTATTTCTATGATTATCATTATTTGTTCTTTTTGTTTTATTTATAACACCTGATAGACGGTTAGAAAAAAATGAAATTCAAGATATTTTTCTTTCCGGAATTGGTCTGCACAGTTCGTGGTTCCTCTTTCTACAAGTTATCCCGAATGCAATTTGAATGAAAAATTTCTTTAAAATGGAGAAGCTTTGGTGCCGTGTGTTTCTGCCCTTATTGTTCTTGCATGCGGGAGGGTAACAGCTCACCCTAAATGTCTCGGGGAAGAACATTCAGAACATTATTATACCCTTTCTCTCCTTTTCCCCCACTGCTCTCACCTCCTTGCATAAAATCACGAATGGAAACGCACACACGCAGACTCTTACACGCATAAACACCAATATGAACATACATATACAGAGGTATTTATACATATACACTTACACACATACACAGGCACCTACAAGAATACGTAAACAAGCAACATATACATACTTATACATGCACATTCACATACATATGAGTACACACACACACACACACACACACACACACACACACACACACACACACACACACACACACACACACACACACACACACACACACACACCGAACACACACACACACACACACAGTTACACAATCACGCACACAAACAAACCCAATCAGGACAATAATCACAACCCTCTTTATCCTCCCTTTTTAAACGAAGGAAAAAGTCGAACAGAAATACGAGTTTTGCGTGATCACGTAGCTTATCTACCCCCCCTCCCCGCCCCACCCCACCCCACCCCAACCTCCACCCTCCCTTCCCCTACTCCCACGACAAGGGCAACGTCCCGATGCCCCCGAGGCGAGGGATACGCCGCCCTAACACAAGACCCTGATTAAGGTGCGTCATCCACGAAGTCCAGGGAGAGGGGACACTGTGACGGCCCCGCGTCCGTCACCTCGACCGCCTTGGGTCTTTCGCGAGGCGTCAGCTGATCTCTTATCTCTTATCTCGACCTCTGATCTTGCCAAGACTTCCCCGTGCTCGATATTGGATTAATAGTTTCGCGTCTGTGTTCTCCGTCGCCTCTCGGGTGATGGAGCAGCTACTCTGGCTGGCGTCCCTGTCACTGATAATTACTTAATTGTCATGATTGACTTAGGGTTATAATTGTTACCATCATTAATATCTTAATTATATTACTATTACCTTGCTGGAGTTCTTTTCACTGATAGTTAGTATAATTATTATTCATATCTTGGCTGTGTTATTCTTACCATCGTTTATTCTATTTCTTATGCATAGTAATATTCATTCTAGTTTATGTCATACTTATTTTCCGTAAATTGCTGTTATTATTTGTTGATTCTGTTCCTTAGACCCTTGGTTTTATCATTATTGTGATTACTGTCTCCACGATTGCCGTTCCCGACATTATTTTAGTTGCGTGATAATATCAACATTATTATTGTTGTTTTGCTATAATAATGGTGATAGTAATAGTGATAAAATAATAACAATAATGATGATAATAATGATTTTATTATTATTATTATTATTATTATTATTATTATTATTATTATTATTATTATTATTATTATATTATTGCTGATTTGAGTGTTGTTGTTGTTATTATAATAATAATGATAATGATAATAATAATAGTTATTATTATTATTATTACTATTATTAGTAGTAGTAGTTTCATCATTATTATTATTACTACTACTTCTATTATTATTATTATTATTATTATTATTATTATTATTATTATTATTATTATTATTATTATTATTGTTATTATTATTATTATTATTATTATAAGCATAATCATAATCATCTTCATCCTCATCATTATAATTATTATCATAATTATTATTGTTTTCATTATTATTATCAATATGATTTTTACTAGCATCAAAGTTATTACTATTATTATTATCATTACCATTATTATTATAATTTTTATTATTATCCTTATTATTTTTATTATTATTATTATTATTATTATTATTATTATTATTATTACTATTATTATTATTATCGTCAATATTATTATTGTCATTATTATTACTGATATTGTTATTATTGTTAATAGTATTATTCATGTTATTAATATCTTTTGTTATTGTTATTATTATTATTATTATTATTGTTATTATTATTATTATTATTATTATTATTATTATTACTATTATTATTATTGATATTATTATTATCATTATCATTATTACCATTATTTTTTTTGTCATTATTATTTTTGTTGTTGTTGTCATTATTGTTATTATTATCATAATCATTATTATCATTACTATTATAATGATGATGATAATGATAATAATAATAATTATTGTTGTTGTTATTATTGTTATTATTATTATTATTTTTATTATTATTGATATCACT
>NC_061837.1:9514566-9517066 GCF_019202785.1 Penaeus chinensis
ACACACACAGCCACATATATAAATATACACACACACACACACACACACACACACACACACACACACACACACACACACACACACACACACACACACACACACGCTCGCGCGCGCGCACAGATACACATACACATACACATACACAAATAGACATATATAGCGACAATTTATGACTTTTCAATGTTTTACTTGGCCTATATTGGTCATATACCGAAACAAGTAAGCGACAAATTCCGCATTCTATTCCTCTTTATACCTCGAGCAGCACCTTTTTCAGTCACACATTTAAACGACATTGTCATTTTCGCTGAAAAGGGTAGGAGGAGGAGGAGGAGGAGGAGGAGGAGGAGGAGGAGGAGGAGGAGGAGGAGGAGGAGGAGGAGGAGGAGGAGGAGGAGGAAAGTCGTACTCGTTTGAAGCGTGGGCGGTGAGTGAGAGCTGATGGGCGTAGGGGTGGAGGGGGTGGAGGGGGCGTAACAGGGGAGAGAGGGGTGGGATGGAGCGAGGGAGGAAGGGGGCTGAGGGAGGAAGGGGGGAAAGAGAGAGAGAGGGAGGGGGCGGAGGGAGGAAGGGGGGAAAGAGAGAGAGAGGGAGGAGGTGGAGGGAGGAAGGGGGCGGAGGGAGGGGAATATTTGCGGCAGCGGTACGGGTTTTGAGAGATCAAACGACAGAGAGCTGGTCTGCTATTTTTGGTTGTTGTGAAAGGATGTAGGTTAGATGAGAAAGGGAGGGAGTGCTAGGAAAGCTCAAGAGAGAAAGGAAGAGGAGGATATATAGATAGAAAGATAGATAGATATACAAATTACTAAAGATACAGAAAGAGGGAGGGACAGAGACAGACAGACAGACAGACAGACAGACAGACTGACAGACAGACAGACAGACAGACAGACAGACAGACAGACAGACAGACAGACAGACAGACAGACAGAAAAAATGAAAAAAACAGAAAGTCAGGTGCACACACACACACACACACACACACACACACACACACACACACACACACACACACACACACACACACACACACACACACACACACACACAGAGATTGACAACCAGACAGGCAGATAGACAGACAATTAGACAAGTTGTCCGTCAGACAGACAGGCCAGTAAAACAAACAATCACACACTAGCAAACAGACATTAGAAAACACGCATAGAAACACAACGTTTGAAATACCGTTAGTTTGCCGGAGGAACGAGACGGGGGCAGCGGGGATACAGATGAAAATCGAAAGGAAATACATGATTTAAGCCTGAACTTTACGGTGTCTGTCCAGTCTTCACGTAATACTTCTTCCTGCTACGTAACGCAGTCGTTAAGTTACTTATTCCAAAAGTACGTGATATTCTAATATATGTTTCTGAGACACTTCTTTGGATGGAGGTTTTGTCATGCTGGATCGATCAGCTGTTTTGAGAGGAATGGACGGTGGTGATGTGTAGATAAGAAAGGGAATAGGGGCGATAATGGAAGAACTAATGATAATGATGCTTTAGGTGACGATGATAATGGTGATGATCTTTACAATGACGATGGTGATCAGAATGATGATAATGTGGCAGTGATAATAAGGATAGTACGAATAATGAATGACAACGATAATGAACAGAAAATTATATTAATGAAACGCACTAGATCACACCCAGCCTGACTATAATGACATTTATCACGGACCAAAGAGTAATGACGCCTCTCCCGGCACAGACTGACGAACATACTGTAGGCAAAGGTCACGAAATGTTTCATCATTGCACAGAAGACGGGTGTTCGTAAATTCACGTAACTTATTAAATGTTTTGATATTTGTCTTATGACAAATTTAATCAATTCCGCTTCTTACTTTATCATATCTATTGTTGTTGTTGTTATTATTTTTATTATCTTCATTTTTTTATTATGATATAGATAACAGAGGTAAGAAAATGGTAATATTAGTATCAAAATGTAATGATGTATAGTAGTTGTTTTAGCTAATATTGTTGTTGTTTGTTTTTGCTACTATCATTGTTGTCGTTGCTGTTCACATCATAATCTTACTGTCTGAATCTCTGTTCTCATTAGAATCCCTTTTCTTCGTTCAGTTATCTTTGTCATCATTTTCTTAGACTAGTCATATCATCACTGCCATCGTGTTTCCAAAACATTTTTTTTCTCTCTCTTCCAGCATCCTTTTTCTCTCCCTCTGCGCATTGCCTTATCATATCCTTATCTGCGTCACTGTGCCTCTTGTAATTCAGATGTCATACTCAGAAGCAACCAAAGCTCTTTTACGATGCTCTCTGTCTCCCCCTTGCCTCCCCTGCCCCTTCCCCTCTCCCTCCATTCAACCTCCTGCTAATGCTCTTTACGAGATGATAGCCTTTAAAGTCTGATTTCCGGTCTCTCTTTTTATTAATTATTTTATTCTTATAGTATTATTATTTTCTTTTGTTTCTCTCTCGGTGTCTATTCTCTCTTTGTCTCTGTCTGTTTGTCGGTTTGTCTGTCT
>NC_061837.1:9519566-9524566 GCF_019202785.1 Penaeus chinensis
CTCTATCTCTCTCTCTCTCTCTCTCTCTCTCTCTCTCTCTCTCTCTCTCTCTCTCTCTCTCTCTCTCTCTCTCTCTCTCTCTCTCTCTCTCTCTCTTCCTTCCTCCCTTCCTCCCTCCCTCCCTGCCCCCCTCTCTCCGCCAGAACAATCCTATCACCCGCGGAAGAGGAAGGGAAAATATCCAGGGCGGAAAGAGAACCGATTGGCGTGGAGTGAAGATTAGGAGGGAGGGGGGAGGGTAAGGGAGGAGGAGGGGGAGAAAGGGAAGGAAAGGGGGTAGGGTAGGGGAGTGTAGGGGAGCGGGGGGGGGGGGGTTGGAGATTGGGAAGGAGAGAAGGAAGAAAGGAAGGGCGTTCGAAGGAGGAGATAAGATGGCTAAAGGGACGGCAGGGGAATAGGAGGAAAGATAAATAGAGAGAGAAATATATATATATATATATATATATATATATATATATAGAGAGAGAGAGAGAGAGAGAGAGAGAGACGAGACAAGACGAGACGAGACGAGAAAAAAAAGAGAACTAGGATAAAAAGATTATAGGAACAAACGAGAGAAAAAAATAGATTTAAAGATTTAAAGGACGAAAGAGTTAAGAGGAAGAACCGGTAAAGTAGGAAGGAGTGATAAAGGAAGGAAATGAGGAGAGGGGGAAGGAAAAGAAGTAGAAGGAGGCAGATGAAAGTTTACGATGCGACTGAGGCTCAGAAGTCCATCTTAACGAAGGAAGAGAGGGGGGTGGGGTGGAGGAAGCTATTTAGATAGATGAGTAGATAGATAAAGAACGATAGAGGAACTAAAGGAGAATTATGAACAAACAAAGACTTACACATACATACACACACACACACACACACACACACACACACACACACACACACACACACACACACACACACACACACACACACACACACACACACACACACAGAAAAAAAAAAGAGAGAGAGAGAGAGAGAGAGAGAGAGAGAGAGAGAGAGAGAGAGAGAGAGAGAGAGAGAGAGAGAGAGAGAGAGAGAGAGAGAGAGAGAGAGAGAGAGGAAATAACAGAAGAGAAAATCAGACAGGGGAAGTCAATCGATACTCATAAATAGGTAGAAAGATTGATAAACTGGTGAATACACAGATAGTAGCCAAATAGGAAGACCTATAGAAAAATCATTTGACATAAAAGAAGAAATAAAGAAAAAAATATTTAAAGAACAGACGAAAGAAAAAGACAAAAAAAAGAGAGATTGCCAAAGCAGAATCAAGAATCCGAGAACAAAAGGAAATAGAATGAATTACGCACATTAAATACTCCTTAATGAACGAGGGAAGAAAGGAATGGGGTGAGATCCAAGGTGGGAAAATAATGAGGAGAGAATGAAAGGGAGAAACAGTATGTAAGGAAACAGAACAAAGGCAGAAGAGGTAGGGTAAGAGAGCTTTGTTCCCAGGAGGCAGAGGGTGTTAACTGGAGGGACCGGCAAACGGAGCAACTGCCATGGGAGAGAGGGAGAGGGAGAGGGAGAGGGAGAGGGAGAGGGTGAGGAAGAGAGGAAGGGGGAAGGGGGGAATGAGAGTGGGAGAGGGAGAGGGAGAGGGAGAGGGAGAGGGAGAGGGAGAGGGAGAGGGTGAGGAAGAGAGGAAGGGGGAAGGGGGGAATGAGAGTGGGAGAGGGAGAGGGAGAGGGAGAGGGAGAGGGAGAGGGAGGGGGAGAGGGAGAGGGAGAAGAAGAGAGGAAGGGGGAAGGGGGGAATGAGAGTATGAGAGGGGGAGGGGGAGGGAGAGGGAGTGGCAGAGGCAGATGGAGAGAAGGAGAGGCTGAGGGTGAGGGTGAGAGAGAGGGAGAAGGAGAGAGGGAGGAGGAGAGTTGGAGAGGGAGGGGTAGTGAGAGTGGGAGAGGGTGAGCGAGTGAGAGTGAGAGGGAAAAAAGTCAGAGATAGGACGACAAAGAAGGAGTAAAGACCGGAACGAATGAAAGAGATAAGATATAGTTAAACGTAGACTGAGCATGAAGGGAGGAGAAAAGAGAGAGAGAGAGAGAGAGAGAGAGAGAGAGAGAGAGAGAGAGAGAGAGAGAGAGAGAGAGAGAGAGAGAGAGAGAGAGAGAGAGATAAAGAGAGAGAGAGAGAGAGAGATAGAGAGAGAGAGCGAGAGAGAGAGAGAGAGAGAGAGAGAGAGAGAGAGAGAGAGAGAGAGAGAGAGAGAGAGAGAGAGAGAGAGAGAGAGAGAGAGAGAGAGATACAGACAGACAGACAGACAGACAAAGACAGACATACAGAGAGACAGACAAAGACAGACAGACAAACAAAGACAGACAGACAAACAGAGTTAAACTGACAGACAAATAAATAAACAGAAATAAAAAGAAAATAAGAAAGAACAACAGAGAGAGAGAGGGGGGAAAAACAGAAAAAAAGATAAACAGAGAGAGAGAGAGAGAGAGAGAGAGAGAGAGAGAGAGAGAGAGAGAGAGAGAGAGAGAGAGAGAGAGAGAGAGAGAGAGAGAGAGAGAGAGAGAGAGAGAGAGAGAGAGAGAGAGAGAGAGAGAGAGAGAGAGAGAGAGAGAGAGCAACAGAAGGAAATGAGTGCGCGCCGATTAAACAAAGGAGAGGAAGTCAAGGAAATGAAAAGAGACGAGAAAGAGTAAGAAATGTAAACAATGGATGAGATTTATGTCACTGACCCTTTAGAAAGAGGAAACAACAAAAGGGAATAAATGAGAAAGAACAAATATAAGTAGGTAGATAGATAGATTAATTTAATAAATGTAAAGACGAAAAGTAGTTGTGATGATAGTGGTTGTTATTGTTGTTATTGTTTTAATAATGATGATAATGATATAGGAGATAATGACATTACTAACAGTATTGCCGATAATGCAGTTATAATAACGACGATGATGATAATAACGATGAAAATGGTAATGATGATAGTAATAAAAAAATTAATAGTTAGGATAGTAATGATAATAATAATGGTAATAGCAATAGCAAAAACAACAACAACAGCAATAATAATAATAATAATAATAATAATAATGATAATGATAATGATAATGATAATGATAATGATAATGAAGATGATGATGATAGTAAGAGTAATGCTATTGACAATCAAGGATGTGAATAAAGATCTTAATAACAGTGATACTAATAATAGAATATGTCATAAAACATTCATAATGTCAGTAAGAAGAAGAAAATTACATTTACTCGTACAACATTAACAACAACAGTAACAGCAGAAACAGTAGTACCGACAACAATAGCAAAATATCAATAACAAAGAAAGAAAAAAAGAAAGAGAAGAAAAAAAACAGTCACTTAGCCATCCAAAAAGAAAAGGAAAAGGGAAGAAGAGAGTAGAAATACGTGGAGAAAAGTGAAGACAAAGAGAAAAAGAAGAAATAAGTGAAGAAAAGAAATGGGAAAGAGAAGAAATAATTGAAGAAAAGAGAAGAAATAGGTGAAAAAAAAACAAGAGAATTCTAAAGAATAAAGCGAAGAAAGAAAAAGAAGAGAGAAGAGAAGAAGATAGTGAAGAAATGAAAATAAAAGAGAAGAAATAAATGAAGAAGGGAGAAGTAGTTAGCGAAGAAAAGAAAAAGAGAAGAAATAAGCGAAGTAGAGAAAAAGAAAAAGGAGTTACACACTGCGAAAGAGAAAAAAATAGGAAGACACGAAGGAGGAAGGAGACTGATGGGTGAAGGAAGATCCTCCTCCTAAAACAAACGGGGATTTATAAGGACGATTAATCTACCAGGAAGATGGTGGCGTAGGCAGGTGAGTGGGAGGGAGGGGGTGGGGGGGGGGTGTCGGAGCGGAAGGAGAGAGGGAAAGAGGAGGGAAGAGGGAGAGGAGGGAAGGGGGTGGAGGCAGATGTGTGGAGAAGAAGAAAGGGAGGAGAAGAGGTTTTGAGAAAGAAGGAGGGGGAGCAGGAAGAAAGGGGATAGATGAAAGGGGCTGGGAGGAGAGAGGGAGAGGGAGAGGAGGGATGGAAGCAGTTGAGTGGGGGGGAGGAGAGAGGGGAGAGGAAGAAGGCGTGGAAGGATGAAGGAGAGGCTGAGAGGGCGGGGGGAGGGGGGCAGGTGAGGGAACAGAGGAGAGGGGTGGGGGTGAGAGGGGAAAGGGAGGGCAAGGAGGGGGTTGTAGTAAGGTCGTTTAGTTATTGGAGAGAGAGGAGGGTAAACGAGGAAATGGGAAGAGGGGAAACGCGAAGAAGGGGGAGGGAGGAGGGTGGGAGGGGAAGAGAGGGTGTAACGACGCAGGAGTTGATGGGATGAGGAGAAGAGACAGAGAGAGACAGAGAGAGAGAGAGAGAGAGAGAGAGAGAGAGAGAGAGAGAGAGAGAGAGAGAGAGAGAGAGAGAGAGAGAGAGAGAGAGAGAGAGAAAGAGAGAGAGAGAGAGTGGTTAGTGGCTAAGGAGGGCAGGAAACCGGGTTTGTTTGCCATCAACATTGAGTCCGCGGTTTAGGCGAGGCTGTTGTTTGTTGTTGTTCTTTGATGATGCTGTTAGAGTGTCTGGTGATCTTCCCTTTTCTCGTTTTCTCTTCGGTCTCTCGCTTTCTCTTCTTTCTGTTTTTTGTTTACTTCTCTCCCTTCGTCTGTTTGGTCTCCGATTTTTCTCGCTCTGACTCTTTTTCTGTCTATCACTGTCTTCCTCTTTCTCTGTCTCTCTGTTTATGTCTCTCTCTCTCTCTCTCTCCCTCCCTCCCTCCCTCCCTCCCTCCCTCCCTCCCTCCCTCCCTCCCTCCCTCCCTCCCTCCCTCCCTCCCTCCCTCCCTCCCTCCCTCCCTGCCTCTCTCCCTGCCTCCCTCCCTCCTTCCCTCCCTCCCTCCCTCCCTCCCTCCCTCCCTTCCTCCTTCCCTTCCTCCCTCCCTCTCCCTCTCCCTCTCTGGCACAACATATACGACAGATCCATAACCTTCCCTATTTCACCCCTACCCCCTTTCCCCTTCACCCCCGTACCCCCTACCTACCGGCCCCTACTTTCTTTCCGACCCAACTTAGCT
>NC_061837.1:9529566-9533014 GCF_019202785.1 Penaeus chinensis
ACTGATCACAGATTTAATCAAATCAGTTGTGGATTTATATATTTAGATTTGCCGTAATATCCTGTGCATAATAGTATTGTCAAGAAAATCATGCAAATTCCAAAGTCCAGACCACTTTTGCAACTCTCATGCAATTTCTCGTTGCTTTTTTTTTCTAAATTGCTATTGTTTCTGCCGAAATTAATTTATTCTTCAGGTTATTATTAGTATTTATATAGATTTCCATACGAATATCAATCTATCCTCAAGGTAAACTATTAACAGTGTAAATGCGAAACTATACTATTTTCTACCACCAAATGCAAAGCAGAATCCTACACAAAAGAAAAAGTAATTAGGATATCCATGTCGAAATTTAGCCTAACTTAAGCTCCTAACTTTATTCTTGACCGGCGACTTTCACACGTCACTTGGTAACCCTTTTTTTCTGCCCACATTCAGCTCGAACTTCCTCTCCTTGCTAGTTCTTCCTATCATTATCCCTCCCTGTGTCACTTCTCCTTTCCTCCCGCCACCTCTTCTCCGTTCGTGGTTGTTAGAGACACTTAGATGTTGTTGTTAGTAGCGAGGAGGTTATAGGGGTAGAGGGGTGGGGGGCATGGGGGGAGAAGTGGGGCATGGGGGGTGAGATATGGGGCATAAGGAGAAAAAGTTAGACAAAGAGGGGACCGAAATTGGACATTGGAAAAGCATAGGGCATATAAAGGGGGGGGGGGGATGGTACATAGGGGCGGGGGAAGAATTGTAGTATGGGGAGGGGATGGGGGTGAAGTGGAGGAACATAGGGGGAAGGAGGGGAGGAGATTGCCTGCATTGTTGACGTCTGAGGGTAATTGCTATAATTTAGTTCGGCCAAGTGTTTGTGGTCGAGTGAGTTATCGTCGAGGCAAGATAATGTTCGCGATTGTGCTGGTAATGTTGTCTCTCCCGTGGATATTGATGCGATTAACGTCCGTATGGGTACGAGGGAAGCGTTGGAAGCAGCGGGTGTGCAGAGAATGCCTTACCGTAGTTAGTGGTATCGATGCAGAGAGGAAGAGAGGATATGGAAAAGAGAAGTGGGAGGAAACAAGGTGAATAATCGATTGGAGACGAAAATGGGAGATGTGCAAATGCCGGAAGGTTTGCGAACGAAGAATGGAAAAGGACAGGGAGGAGAAAGAAGATGGAATATATGATTAGGGAGAGAATGTGTGCGTTTGCGTGGAGAGAGAGATAGAGAGACAGACAGACACACAGACAGACAGACAGACAGACAGACAGACAGACAGACAGACAGACAGACAGACAGGCAGATCAGACAGACAGATACAGAGATAGAAACAGAGAAGACAAAAAAAAAAAAAAAAACAGACAGACAAGAGATCATCGTAAATAAAAGAAGAACTACTAGAGAAAAAAAAAAGATAAAACCAATTACGCCGCAGAACAAGGCTAAACGAACGAGACGGAAGGAAACGGGACAAAAGCGCATCAACTTAAGGACAACTTCTAGTTCTCGGAAAACCATAAAAACCTGTTATCTTGGCCCGAAAGTAGCCTTGATGACGGAGAGGAACGGCTGGAATGTTGGCAGATGGGCATGATATAGGCGGGTTTTGCG
The DNA here is from genome assembly GCF_019202785.1 of Penaeus chinensis. Lineage (NCBI taxonomy): Eukaryota > Metazoa > Arthropoda > Malacostraca > Decapoda > Penaeidae > Penaeus > Penaeus chinensis. Next base: position 9,531,170 of record NC_061837.1, read on the forward strand.
CCGAACTCGCCGGAATGGGCATGGGGGACGAGGTGAGAGGAAGAGCGAAGTAGAAGGAGACAGAGAGAGGAAGAGGTGAGAAAGGGGAAGCGGAGAGGACACAGAGGGAAAAAGAGAGAAAGAGGAGAGAAGGGGGAAAGAGAGAGGAAGAGGTGAGAAAGGGGAAACGGAGAGGACACAGAGGGAAAAAGAGAGAAAGAGGAGAGAAGGGGGAAAGAGAGAGGAAGAGGTGAGAAAGGGGAAACGGAGAGGACACAGAGGGAAAAAGAGAGAAAGAGGAGAGAAGGGGGAAAGAGAGAGGAAGAGGTGAGAAAGGGGAAGCGGAGAGGACACAGAGGGAAAAAGAGAGAAAGAGGAGAGAAGGGGGAAAGAGAGAGGAAGAGGTGAGAAAGGGGAAACGGAGAGGACACAGAGGGAAAAAGAGAGAAAGAGGAGAGAAGGGGGAAAGAGAGAGGAAGAGGTGAGAAAGGGGAAACGGAGAGGACACAGAGGGAAAAAGAGAGAAAGAGGAGAGAAGGGGGAAAGAGAGAGGAAGAGGTGAGAAAGGGGAAACGGAGAGGACACAGAGGGAAAAAGAGAGAAAGAGGAGAGAAGGGGGAAAGAGAGAGGAAGAGGTGAGAAAGGGGAAGCGGAGAGGACACAGAGGGAAAAAGAGAGAAAGAGGAGAGAAGGGGGAAAGAGAGAGGAAGAGGTGAGAAAGGGGAAACGGAGAGGACACAGAGGGAAAAAGAGAGAAAGAGGAGAGAAGGGGGAAAGAGAGAGGATGAGGAGGGAAGAGAGAAAGAGAGAGGACAGGGAGGAAAGGAGAAAGAGAGAAGAGGTGGTGAGAAAGGGGAAAGAGAGAAGACACGGAAGGGAAAAACGAGAAAGAAAGAGGACGGAGGGGGGGGGGGGGGGGGGGGGGGGGGGAGCGGGAGGAAGGGAGAGGGAGAGGGAATAAGAGAGATAAAAGAGTAGACAAAGGAAAAATGAGGGGGGTGAAGAAAGAAAGGGAGAGGGAGAGATAGCCGGGAAAGGGAGGCAACGAGAGCGAGAGCAAAAGAGAGAGAGAGAGAGAGCGAGAGAGAGAGAGAGAGAGAGAGAGAGAGAGAGAGAGAGAGAGAGAGAGAGAGAGAGAGAGAGAGAGAGAGAAAGAGAGAGAGAGAGAGAGCGAGAGAGAGAGAGAGAGCGAGAGAGAGAGAGAGAGAGAGAGAGAGAGAGAGAGAGAGAGAGAGAGAGAGAGAGAGAGAAAGAAAATGAGAGGTGAGACAGATAGACGGATAGATAGACCGACAGGCAAATGACATATAGACAAAAACACAGACAAAGACAAAGAAAAAAGGGACAAGAAAAAAAAACACACTTTATCCCTTTAACACAGCTGGAGAACATATTATTTTCACCGTGAAAAATGTGAATAAAAAGTGGCCATGAATCAAGATAAAGCCAAGGCTCCTCCCAACTATCAATCGCTGATTTTGTACTGGATGGGCCGAAGAATGAGACTAAGCGACCGGTGATAATGATGTAAGAGGCAGCGGACAAGATGAACAGGAGAGGAGGAAGAGATGGAAAAGAGAGAAGAAAAGGTTGAAAAGCAAAGAAGAAAGAAAAAGTGATGTTAGATTTTGTGAGAACAGGGGATACGTTGGAGTGAATCAGAAGGGGAAATGGATACGCAAAAGGTGACATGAGTTTGCAAAAAGAAAGAAAAGAAGAAAGAAAGAAAGGAAGAAGGAAAGAAAAGATAAGCAAGTTGTACAGGCACTAACGCTGGTAAGAAGGAGAATACAAATTATCAGACAAAGGGAGAGTGATTAAGAAAACGAAGAAGAGAAGGAGAGGGAAAGAGTTGAGAGAGAGAGG
>NC_061837.1:9533114-9535614 GCF_019202785.1 Penaeus chinensis
ATAACAATAATGATAATAATAATAATAATAATAATAATAATAATAATAATAATAACAATAACAATAATGATAATAATAATAATAATAATAATAATAATAATAATAATAATAATAATAACAATAACAACAATGAAAATAACAATAGCAATAACAATAATAACAGTAACAACCACAGGGATAATAGTAATAACAGTAATAATAATAATAATAATAATAATGATAATAATAATAATAATAATAATAATAATAAAAATAGTAATAATAATAATAATAATAATAATGACAATAATGATAGTAACAGTAACAATGATATGACAATAACAATAAACAACATGAACAACACAAAAATAACAAAAGGAAGAATAACAAAAGGAAGGGAGACGAGGAGAGAAAGAAGGAAAACGATGATAAAGACAAAAAGGAAGACTACAAAATAGAATAAAAATACCATCGAAAGAAAAAAGAAAAAGAAAAAAAGGTGGAAAGAGAGAGACAGAGAAAGAGAGAGAGAGAGGAAAAAAAAGAAGAAACTATAAGACCGAGAAGTCTCCGAAAAAGAACAGTTGGAAGCGAGAGGCCAAGAAAGTCGACAGAGAAGTCCGGAGGAGAGGGAATGGAGGAAGAAGGCGCGAAGGAAGAGAGGAGAGAGAGGAGGGCCGCGGAGTGCCTGTCGGTGGCGCGAGATGCACGATACAGCACACAACTCCGCAACACCGTCACGTTATTGTTCCCGGGACCCCCTCGCCATCTCCACCCTTATTACATGGGGACAGAAGGACGTTTCTCCAGCGCCCCGTTACATTATCGAAGACCTCCCGACGCGTACGTAGGGAGAAGGAACCTAATGTCGTAAGGTGGAAGAGGCGAGGTTCGCGTGCTGCCCCGCGTTACACAAAAGTCTACAAGATTGTATGCTAAATCATTCGTTAATATCGAGAGGTTTGAGCTTATGTTGCTCTGTTCTATCACGTGATCATGTTATATTATAGCGCGGTGTCTTAAAGCACTATTTACCTCCTTCGCCGCCCAAGTGTCGCGTGCAGCCGCGGTAATTTATTCCTTTCCGCGGGGGGATTTAAAGCTGTGTTTCCCTCGGCGCGACCCCGTCAAAGGAGCTCCCGCGAGGTGGAGCTCAATTAACCGGAATTGTAGAGGGCTGTAAAGGCTTAAACTGCCTGTTCTAGTGCATAAAAGTCGCCTTTAACGATACTCATATATGGCATCATCAGGGCTGAGGGCGAAGGGACAGGTGCAGTTTGAGGGCGTCATTGCACTCATAGCACGCGAACGGTTGTTAAAGAAAGATGCTTCTCCGTCGAGGTTTACGTGTGATACGCATCGCTGCTAAAGGCGGATTAGTCTAAGCACGTAAGGGGAAGTTATCGTGTTGTCTATAAAGTTTTAGAAGAAGGATTTATGAACGAGTTGTAATTCAATTTACATAAGTTATCACCTGTCAAAAAATTAGATAACATATTATTCAAAGTCAGCCAACTAATTATAAAAATGACACCTAATTAGTAAAACTACATCTTCACATCGTATATTAAACCCATAAACCTGTATTCCAATGCCCGTTCTTCATACCTCCTTATTAATCTTCATAATATCACAATATCAAGTTAACCAAAACCTCTTTACGCCATCGAGAATTGGCATTATCATCGCTATCCTTATCACATGATAATCACCATCAACCTCATTACCATTAAGTTAAGGGACAGGTGGATCCCAGTGGAAGACCGGGGGAGCGCTGTGGCGGCCGCCTGGTGTCAGTGCCAGACTCATCTCCGTGGTAGGCCATAGTATTTGCATTGGCGAAAGATAATATTGCGAACGAAAGAAGAGAGCAATGTAGGGTATTATGAGAGAAAAAGGATCCGATTGTTTTAACGTATAAGACCACTCATGACTTTTGTTTTGTCCTAAGATGAGCTATTAAAAAGAAAAAGAAAAAATGTATATACACAAAGGTAAAATATATATATATATAATAAATAAAAAAATTCGGAAAACCTACTTCGATCCGTACGAAAGAAAACGGAGCAAACAAAGACCGGATTCCACGCCAAGAAGAATAAGAAAAAGGTCTAAATCTAAGTGGGGCTCTTGCAAACACCTGCTCGGGGCGGAGCGGAGGGATGCCGTCAACACGCGATCCCGTAACTGCACACTTCACTCGTTCCTCCTCGTGGCTGACGCTCGCTCTCCTTCGCTAGCTTTCCCATCCTGTACTGTAGCTTTTTTTCCTGTAGCTTTTTTTTAAGTCTATTCTAGTCATTGTTTGTTGTTGCTGGTTGATTAGAGCAGAGGTTCTCGAGGTTGTGTTTTCTGTTTCCTCTGTATGTTGTTGTTTTTTTCGTTTTGTATTGCTTTTTTTTCGTTTTGTGAAATATGACTATTGGACTATCATTCAATTCTACTTTATCGACTCGCGCAAGCAATCTCTCCTGCTATAGTGCTTTTGTTTTCTTTTTTTTCATATTCAAAACAAATGAAC
>NC_061837.1:9540614-9541977 GCF_019202785.1 Penaeus chinensis
TCCAGGAAGACGGGTTCCACAAATTTACCCCTATTTGCATACATGCATCTACATGTATATTTCACACTGCACGCTTGGCCCCCCGAACGAGAGAGAATGAATGTTGGTAATAAAGAGGAATGCGGTATGAATAACAAGGGAATAACAAGGAAATGCGAAGAAAAGGAAAGTGTTCAGAAATACAAACAGGTAGAGGCCAAAACTGTAACTAATGGAGGTATGAATAATGAACTGAATGTAAAAAGCACATATGAATAGCAAATAAGGATGATACAAGTGCTCCCTCCCCCCCTAATAGAATATATAAATAATGAATTAATGAACGAATAGATACACCACGATAACAGAAGAATCGAAGCGAAATACAAAATGAAAGAAAGTAACAAACAAACAGGGCGACAGAGAGAAAGGGAAAGAGGAAAAAAAGACAATAAGGGAAGAAAGAAAAATCGAAAGAAACACAAAAAGGAAAGAAAGAAAAACAGAAAGAAAGACGAAAAGGAAAGAAAGAAAAACAGAGACAAAATAGGAAGACAGAAGGAAAGGAAGACAAATGTGAAAGGAAAACAGAAAGACAGAAAAACAGAAAAAAAGGAAGGAAGACAAGAAAACGGACCAAAATAAAGAAGTAAAGAGAGCATGGGAAGCAGAAGAGAAGGAACTAAATGAAGTCAGGTGGGAAACGAGATTAAGACGGAGAGGGAGAGAGAGAGTCGGGATATTGGTCATCTGAAGAAGGCCACGAGGCGCCGCGTGCCCCTTCAGGTAGGCCTACGGACGGTAAGGCGTCGTGAAGTAAAAAAGGATTGCCTTTTATGGTGTGATTTCGTAAGCTCATAACGAAAGGAAAGTGTTTGTCACTATCAAAAAATGCGAGACACACACACAGGTACACGCACACACTAGCACACATACACAAACGCGCGCACGCAAGCACGTACGCGTAAACACTCACACACACACACACACACACACACACACACACACACACACACACACACGCACACACACACACACACACACACACACACACACACACACACACACACACACACACACTCATACGCATATGAGCACCGCAAGTGACTACTCTATATTTTTCTATATTTCTTTCATTTTCTATTCTTCCTCTCTCTCTCTCTCTCTGCGCATGTTCATTTGCATGTATATATAAGTTTGTGTGCGTCTTTGCGTAGGTGTTTTAAATACGTTGGTGTGTGTTTGTGTGCGTGTTTGTGTGCGTGTATATGTGTGCTTCTGTAAGACAGAGTCACGCTCCTCCTCTCCTTTTCCCTTTCCAGTCTCCCTTTCGTCTCCTATCTCCCTCGGCCTGTTATCGGCAAACATATACCATTGCAGGTCC
>NC_061837.1:9542077-9554577 GCF_019202785.1 Penaeus chinensis
ACAGCAGCGAGACAAGAAAAGAAGAACAGAAGAGAGGAGAGAGAAGACAAGATATACGCACAAATAAAGCATACACAGAATTAAGCGAGGAGACAGACAAGACTGCGATGTATGCAAATGTTGACAAAACTTTTAGCAAAGTCTTTTAAGAAGGATGAAAAATAATCTCCATAGTATTGAAATGTATTAGAGAATGAGGCTGGGGAGGAGAGGAGAGCCAAGGAGAATTATAAGATATGAGAATAGGATAGGCAGAAAGGGAAACGGAAAGGTGGAAGAAGGGGGAAGAGGAGGAAGCTAAGGGCGAGAATAAATCAATAAGAAAGAGGAGAGGGGAATCAAGGCTAGAAAAGAGTGAAGCGACACAAAGGATGAGAGACGAATAAGTGACTTCAGATAAATAGCAACTCAAAATATCAAAATATCTTCCACCAGGAGAAGAGGTGAAAACAGAGGCAAAGAGAGGGAGGGAGAGGGAGACGGAGGGAGGTGAAGGGAAAGGGAGGGAGGGAGGGAGGGAGGGAGGGAGGGAGGGAGGGAGGGAGGAAGGGAGGAAGGGAGAGGGAGAGGGAGAGGGAGAGAGAGAGAGAGAGAGAGAGAGAGAGAGAGAGAGAGAGAGAGAGAGAGAGAGAGAGAGAGAGAGAGAGAGACCGAGAGAGAGACCGAGAGAGAGACCGAGAGAGAGACCGAGAGAGAGACCGAGAGAGAGACCGAGAGAGAGACCGAGAGAGAGACCGAGAGAGAGAAAGAGAAAGAGAAAAAGAAGAATGAAAAAGAGAAAAAGAAGAATGAAAAAGAGAAAAAGAAGAATGAGAAAGAGAAAAAGAAGAATGAGAAAGAGAAAAAGAAGAATGAGAAAGAGTAGAAAGAGAAGAAAAAAGAGAAAGGGAGAGAGAAAGAGAAAGGGAAGGAAAGGAAGGAAAGCGTAAGAGGAGGTAGGAAGCAATACGTGGAAAATTGAAACGAAATGAAATTTTTAAAAAACAAACCGGGTCAACGTTTTGAGTAATAGACAATAAGCAAAGAAGGAATGAAGACAGGTGAGGAGAAGAAGGAACCGAAGGGAGGAAAGTGAGAATGAGAGGGAGAGGGAGAGGGAGAGGGAGAGGGAGAGGGAGAGGGAGAGGGAGAGGGAGAGGGAGAGGGAGAGGGAGAGGGAGAGGGAGAGGGAGGAGAGGAGAGGGTGAGGGAAATACAAGGAGAGGGAAAGAGAGGGAGAGGGAAAGCGAGGGAGAAGGAAAGAGAGGGAGAGGGAAAGCGAGGTAGAAGGAAAGAGAGGGAGAGGGAAAGCGAGGGAGAAGGAAAGAGAGGGAGAGGAAAAGTGAGGGAGAGGAAAAGCGAGGGAGAGGAAAAGCGAGGGAGAGGAAAAGCGAGGGAGAGAGGAAAAGCGAGGGAGAGGGGAAAGAGAGGGAGAGGTAGAGGGAGAGGGAGTGGGCGTGGGAGAGGTGAGAGTGAAAGGAAGGATGGGAAGAAAGGATGGAAGGGAAGAGGGGAAGAAGGAATGTAGGAAGAAGATAAGAAGACGAGAGAAGAAAGTAAATGAAGAAGCGAAACAGATAAAAAGAAAGAAAGGCTGTAACCGACATGAGAAGAATGAAAGAAGAATCATGAGAAACTAGACAAGATAAACGAGAGATAAACGAGGGAAAATACACAAGTGAAGAGAAAACTAGAGAAAACTGGAAAAACGCTGGTAATGAGAATAGTTACAGATAAGGAGAAATAAATTAGAATACAAGAAAGAAAGGAAAAAATAAACTACCTTAAGGAGAAACAAAGAAAGAGACTTTGAAGAGAGTTAATGAAATTGTAACAGAGAGAAAGAGAGAGGGAGAGAGAGAGAGAGAGAGAGAGAGAGAGAGAGAGAGAGAGAGAGAGAGAGAGAGAGAGAGAGAGAGAGAGAGAGAGAGAGGTGGGGATGGAAAAGGAGAGGGGGGGTAAGAGGGGGTAAGAGGGAGGGAGAGATGGAGGGACAGAGGCAAGGGGAGGGGGGGAGGGGGGGAGGGGGGGAGGGGGGGAGGGGGAGGGGGAGAGAGACGGAAACGCGGGAGGAAATAAATCGAATCGAAGAGGCATTAAGAAAGACGAATTACTGGGAAAAGGGCGAACAGGGAAGGACAAAGTAAAAGGAAGACAAAGCAAGGACACAGAAAGAGAGTCAGATGAGGAAGAAAGGAGGACAAGAGTCAAAGTCAGCCTTATACGCAGTTATTGGAGACCCCGAGACTGAAAACCCGCCCAGCATCAAGGTTCAAAATACTACGAGGAAAGGTCGTCGTTTTGATCCTTACAGACGTCTGCCTCAGTCCACGTGGAGACTTGCCTACAAAGGATCCACGTAATTATGACAGATGCTGTGAGTGAGCGTACACGTGGCTTATATGGAGACACATATCCCCTGTTCAGTCTCATCTATGTATACCTGTCCCGTAAGTCACACATGCACATACGCACATACACAAGGAACGCACGAACACACAGACATAAACACACATGTGTACACGTCGCTCGAACACATGCCTACGTGACTCAGCGGCGCACGCCATGCACGCACCGAGTTGTTCTCCTCTCGGCGCCAAAGTCTTATATGTTCACAATAATCTTTGATGTCATCTATGTTCTCGAAAGTCACGAGAAGGGCCGTTAAAGGGAGAGCCAAATACAAAATTCTTCAAATCCTTGCGACATAAACCATCGCCATAAACACACAAAGAATTTCCAAAAGAGGAAAAATTACAACCGTTAATTTCCTCTACTTCTCGGCTCCTTCCTTCCTTCCTTGCTTGCTTTCTCTCCTTCTTGTCCCCCCCCCCCTTTTTTTTTTATCCCAGCTCCTTTCTTTTCTTCTCAATTGCTTGGTCCCTATTCGTTCTCTCCCCCCCCCCCTTCCTCTCACTCCTTTTTCCCCTCCTTCACACAACAGAATACAGGGAACAGACGGGAATGGGAAAAACAAACGTGGGGAATAGACGGAAAGAAGACTAAGAATAGACAAGAACAGACAAGAACGGGATGATGAGTGGATGCAAGGCACAGAAGAGAATAGGAAAAGCAAACTTGGGGAATATAGGACCCTAAAAGAACAAACACGAACGGGACGAGTAAATGCAAGGCATAGAAGATAATAAGAGGACAGACCAAGAAAATGAACTTTAATAATAGGAGGAAAAGCAGACGCATGGAATAAACACGAATAAAAGAAAGAAAAAAAGAAATATAGAATCAACAGGGATATGAAGATAAACAGGTTATAAACAGGAAAATGACGACGAAGAGACAGGAATCGACAGGAATGGGAGGACAAAGCAACGGGAATCAACAGGAATAGGGAGAACAAACAGACGTAGGGAATAAACAGGAATGAGTTGACAAACAGACATAAGGAATGAAGAGGAAAAGAAAGACAACCAGATGTAGGGAACCAACAGAAATCAGAAAACAAACAGGCATAGGGAATAAACAGAGATGAAAGGAAAATAACAAGAATAAACAAACAGACGAAGGGAATAGACAAGAATAAGACGACAAACTACACCGACTACACAGGAAGAGGACAAACAGAAATGACTGGGAGAGAAGGCAATAGCAGGATAAACGGATGGAGACAATGAGAGGAGAAAGATAAATAGGGGGATGCAGAAAAGAGAGAATGAAATGGAAGGAATGAAAGAGAAAGGCAAACAGGCGCAAGAAATTGAAAGGGATTGGAGGAAAATTTGACGAGGGGACGAATGAGAGGCAGGATAATTGGGATAATCAAATAAAAGGAAAGACATAGGAAGACAAACAGATACATATGGAAGAAATTGAGAGGAAAGGGTGCTGACGGAAAATACAAGGAAGGACACAACTAAAAAAAAAAAAAAAAAAAAAAAAAAAAAAAAAAAAAAAAAAATATATATATATATATATATATATATATATATATAAGACAATCAGAAATCATAAGAAATATAAGGACCTACAGTCGTAAAAGAAAAAAACGAACAGCGACATAAAAAAACAGTTAAAAAAGACACAAACAAACAAACAAACAGAAACAGAGACAAACAAAAACAGACAGACAGCACAGACGCACCGTCAGCAAAAATGAAAATATTCGGACAAGATATTCCGAGACGCCATTGTGGGAGTTTAGTGAGGAAGAAACTCAGGCGGCGGTAAACGCTTCCTGGGGAGGGTGGGGAGGTGGAGGGTGGAGAGGAGGAGGGAGAAGGAGGGCTGGAAAAGGAGAAGGGGGAGATGAGAGCGAAAGGGGGTGAGGGGTGAAAACAGAAGAAAAGATGAGAGAAGAATAAAGGAAGAATAAGGGAATAATGTTATATAAATTATATATATAACGTTATGTATAACGTTTTGTATAACATTACGAATAAAATTATATAGTATATAACATTATATGTAACATTAGACTATGTATAACATTATATATAATACGTACATACATACATATATGTGTGTATGTGTGTGTGTGTGTGTGTGTGTGTGTGTGTGTGTGTGTGTGTGTGTGTGTGTGTGTGTGTGTGTGTGTGTGTGTGTGTGTTTATGTCAGTCTGAATGTAGGCTATATATAACAAGAGCATTACTACTGCAGCCAAAACTTCTAAACTAAACACGAGCAACAGTGCCACCACCACCACCAACACCGGTGCTGATGATGATGATAATAACAATAATAATGAAACGTCGCTACACACTTCACCGCCTCGTAATCTGCGAACCTTAAAGCCTCCAAAATTAAACTTTTACGAAGCTATCGAGCATCCCAACATCAGTGATAGGCCTACGTCTACCATGAAGTATTTTTCTTCTTTTTCAACAGACAATTTTCGGACAAATCTGTTCCTATGAGGCTTCCTGTTTTCCTGGGGATAGAAAAGGAAGGGGGAAGGGAGGGAGTGGGGGAGGGAGTGGGGGAGGGAGTGGGGGAGGGAGTGGGGGAAGGAAGGGAAAAGAGAGGGAAAGGAGGGGGGAAGATGAAAGGGAGGGAGGGAGGAGGGAGAGTGGAAAAGAGAGGGAGAGAGTCAAAGGGAGGAGGGGGGAAGGCTAGAGGGAGGGAGGAGGGAAGGAGGAAGGGAGGGAAGGAGGAAGGGAGGGAGGGAAGGAGGAAGGGAGGGAGGGAGGGAGGGAGGGAAGGATGGAGGGAGGAAGGGATGGAAGGGGGATGTTGGGAGGGAGAGAGGCAAAGGGAGGAGGGAAGGAAGAGGGGAGGGAGGGAAGAGGGGAGGGAAGGAGGGATGTAGGGAGGGAGGAAGGGAGGATGGAGGGAGAAGAGGAAGAGACAAGGTGCGTGAGAGGCAAAAGCAGAAAAGGTTGGGGAGGGGGGAAAAGGGATAATAAAGTGGGAGGGAATAGGTAAAGGAAGGAAATAAGTATGATTTGAGAAAGGCAATACGAAGATAACTCTTGGGAGAGAGGAAGAATAATAAGGAAAAAGAAGGGTGAAGAAATTAAGCGGAGGAGGAGGAATCAAGGAAATAAAAGAGTAGGAAAAGAGAGAGAGAGAGTAGGGGAGACAGAAGAAGGAATAAGAGAAACGGAAGATTTACATTTCTTCACTCTTCCTCCTATTCTCCCATTTCATACTTGTCTTTTTTATTTCATTCTTCTTTCCACACTTTTACGTGCTCTATCGCGCTTTCATCTGCATGCCAAGAAAAAGAAAAACTTAAAAAATATACACAAAAAAAATTATTCAAAAACATAAGTTGTAATTTTGTAACAAGAGACGCGCGAGGTGAGAGAGGGGGGGAGGGGGGAGGGGGGAGGGATAGCACAAAGAAGATGACAATGGTTAGAAAAGGGAAGTACAGATAGAGCAAAAGGAGGAGGAGGAGGAGGAGGAGGAGGAGGAGGAAGAGGAAGAGGAAGAGGAAGAGGAAGAGGAAGAGGAAGAGGAAGAGGAAGAGGAAGAGGAAGAGGAAGAGAAAGAGAAAGAGAAAGAGAAAGAGAAAGAAGAAGAAGAAGAAGAAGAAGAAGAAGAAGAGGAAGAGGAAGAGGAAGAGGAAGAGGAAGAGGAAGAGGAAGAGAAAGAGAAAGAGAAAGAGAAAGAGGAAGAGAAAGAAGAAGAAGAAGAAGAAGAAGAAGAAGAAGAAGAAGAAGAAGAGGAAGAGGAAGAGGAAGAGGAAGAGGAAGAAGAGGAAGAAGAAGAAGAAGAAGAAGAAGAAGAAGAAGAAGAAGAAGAAGAAGAGGGAGGAAGAGGGAGAGAGAGAGAGAGAGAGAGAGAGAGAGAGAGAGAGAGAGAGAGAGAGAGAGAGAGAGAGAGAGAGAGAGAGAGAGAGAGAGAGAGAGGTCAGGAAACGAGATAAAGACAGAAAAGAAAGGCTATGCTATTGAACAGACGTCTGACTCCTTCCCTTTACCGACCAGCAGGATCGGTAGCAACATGCGCCAGGAACAAGGTCGCACTCCTAACCTTCTAATTCTCCGAGATGAATATTAATGACCTGAGAGACTGCTCTCCACAGAGCCTGAGCAACTAATCCTGTGGCAGACATTTCAACGGTCACCACAGACACCCGCACTTCCGGTGGTGGGCGTAACAAGGTTCTTAGGACAACGCAACATGAACACCAACATACTCCAAAGTGTTCTTGTCCAGCTGCGGCCACCATTATCCTGCTGCTCAACAGGTTCCTTTGGGAAGGCAAATAGCCAAACGTCTGGAAGACTGCTATGGCGGCAGCAGGCCATACATACGAAACAGCAAAGGCCAGGCAGATATTTATGGGCGAACGTCGTTGCTGTCAGTACTGGGCATACTATGGTGTAAAAATATATTATGAATTTCTTTTGGAAGAATTGTTTCCTGGGTAGTTTGGTCTTAAAATAAGCGTATTTCTTCCAGGTCTTAGTGTGTCCCTGACTGTCATTTTACAGCAGGAAAGATATGTCTATATTAACCTCTGATAGGTAGGCTGCGGTATCTGGCCATTTTCTCCAGGCCATGCCTTAGGAGTAATGTTTTTGTTTTTGTTTTTTACTATGGATTAGGAAGCTTTTCTGCACAGGACTTTTTTCTGAACTATTTTTTGCCGTCCAACTTGGTTTCACGGAACAGACGCTAAGAATATGGAAGGAACTGATAACTGAATCTAGCCCTACAGAAGACGTGTTCCTCACCTACAAGTCAAACATTTATAGATACAGCTCCGCTCATGTACATGGCCACAATAAACTCATATCCCCATCAACTACAGTCTATATAAAGCGTAGAACAACACTATCTTTAACAGGAGTTACAGGAAAATGAATCACCATGATTAGCCCAATCACCTCACCATCCCCGCGGCGTTTCTATGCAATGCACAAGGACCGCGGATCCCAAACGCCACAGCTCCCACCACCCCGACTGCGCCCCAAACGTAATCCAATGAGTGCAATAAGAGGAACTCGACATGGATAATAATTTCAATTCTCTCGAACGGAACACTTCCTTGGGCCTTTCCTACCAAGATATGGAAGGATATGCAACTGCAGGATTCAGCAGACGGTACATCATAACATGACGCTATGCAGGACTTTTAAAGCAGACGCACATTCAGTCAGCGAGGAGGATAGAGAGGTTAAGAGGATAGACAGAGAAATTAAATTATATATAATGATAGGAGTTGGATATGAGAAAAGAAGAGAAAAGAAGAGAGAAGAGGCAAAGGCAAAGACGTAATAGAAGGGTACCTTCTCACAGCGTTTACCGTGAAAAGGACTAAGGTTCCGCTGAAAGACGGGGACGAAAGAAAACGACGGAGAAAGGGTCCAGGGAACGATAAAGTGGAGACCAACAAAGAAGAAAAGGCATATGGGCAAAATGCTGAGAAAGCAGCAGTAACAAAGATCATACATTAAGGGGAAAAGAGATTCGGGTAATAGTCGGATAATGATATGATAATGACAGAGGACCAACAAAAGGGAGATGGGAAGAACATTATACACAACTCTATCTATCAAGTATCTATTCAAAGGAATCTCAAGGAATATAACACTATATAACCTAGAATTTGATTATCCTGCAGGGCGATGGAAAATAATGCTGCACTCTCGCTATATTGCAAAACAATAACATTTCATAACGTTATATATTGCATGCTGCTGACATTATTCCAGGCGCTTGCAATGTTACATGGCGGCGGCAACACAACACAATAAATAACAGCAAACCTTGAAGAGACTTTCGCACTCGGAACTCAAGAGAAAATGCAGTTTCTCTAAATTGTTTCCATGATCAATAATAAAATATAAGTAAAAGGACAGAAAAATCACGATCACTCTTTATCATGAATATGTCAGTGAGGGAGGAAATCAAGTAAATCGTAAAATAAGAACAGACGGGTTCGAAATTAATATCTATGTCAATTAAAAAGGTGAATCTATGTTTAAGTTTAATTCCTGCTAGACAATGTGGGATCGACCTGGCCAGTGCCTTCTCCCAAAACGTGCCACGGGTCGAAGTCACTACCCGACGGGTCACTCGAGCAGTAGGCCTAAGCATCTTGCTGCATTCGAAACTTTTTTTTTTATCAGGCCATTCTATTGTATTCTGTAAGCCTGGCTATTGTAAGAAAACAGAAAAATTCTCAAGATAAAATATGACAATTCTGAGATAAATAAGGGACTATTGTTACTATCTGAATGGTAGGCCTACTTATGATTTGCTATTAGAAACATATATAAAAGTTAATCCGGGAGACGGTACCATCTACTATCTAAATAATATATGATAACAAAAGCAAAGTTTTAAAAGCGAGATAGGCCTAATAACAAAGAGACAAGGGTTACAGTCAAGAAAAGATGAAGTCGAGAGATACAGCACAACACACAAACCCAAGACAAATGCCTCCATCGCGTTTGGAAATGCCATTCTGTGCATACCCCGAAACACATAAATTGTGTAAGATGTTCGTAATCATATAACCCTCTCCAAAAAACAATAATATTTCACGACACTATACACACTGCAAGACATTTTTCCCTCCTCCGCGTCGAAGTATTTGCATTGCGAGTGCTGAATATAACGACTAAACGAGGAAAGCTGCACAGCGTCGACACCTACATATTGCATGCCACTGAAATTATTCAAGGCTCTCGCGCTGTTGCATGATGGCGGGCATACAACACGTCAAATGATATTGTACTGCTCTGGCAACGGTAATGATGCTTTTCACTTGCATTGTAAAATGTGTGGAAAAGAGGTAGATGGACGTACATAATGAGTATACGATGGAAGAGTTTACGGAGTACTAAATATTCCATGGAAATACCACCACTGTTCCGTCTGCGTAGTGACATTTTCAAAGGCTTAACTGAACTCTGCTATGCTCCCACACATTGTCTTACCTATGCATGATATTCTCATTCTCTCTCTCTCTCTCTCTCTCTCTCTCTCTCTCTCTCTCTCTCTCTCTCTCTCTCTCTCTCTCTCTCTCTCTCTCTCTCTCTCTCTCTGATTCTCCTACGCTCTTTTCCTCCACTTCTTTCTCCCCTCTTTCCTATCCCCCTTTATTGCTTCCCCTCCATTCCATTTTACTCTTTTCCTCTCAAGAAAAAAAAAACATTAAGGAACAACGAACCAATAGAACACCAGCATGCGACGCGGCCACTCACCGAAGGGGTGATAGCAATGTCATTTGCTTGATGTGGAAATCATTGGATCACGACCCGGAAGCGAGGCGGCGTAGATCTCCTCTCTAACTTCCAATCCCCAGCTGATCATGTCCCCCAGCTGAGCATGTCCTCCAGCCGATCATGTCCTCAAGCTGATCATGTTCTCACGCTGATCATGTTCTCAAACTGATCATGCTCTCAAACTGATCATGCTCTCAAACTGAACATGTTCTCAAGCTGAACATGTTCTCAAGCTGATCATGTTCTCAAGCTGATCATGTCCTCCAGCTGAGCATGTCCTCCAGCCGATCATGTCCTCCAGCCGATCATGTCCTCCAGCTGAGCATGTCCTCCAGCTGAGCATGTCCTCCAGCTGAGCATGTCCTCCAGCTGATCATGTCCTCCAGCTGAGCATGTCCTCCAGCTGATCATGTCCTCCAGCTGAGCATGTCCTCCAGCTGAGCATATCCTCCAGCTGATCATGTCCTCCAGCTGAGCATGTCCTCCAGCTGAGCATATCCTCCAGCTGATCATGTCCTCCAGCTGAGCATGTCCTCCAGCTGAGCATGTCCTCCAGCTGATCATGTCCTCCAGCTGAGCATGTCCTCCAGCTGAGCATATCCTCCAGCTGAGCATGTCCTCCAGCCGATCATGTTCTCAAACTGATCATGTCCTCAGCTGATCATCAGGACGTAGAGAGGAATTCTTTTGGCGCCGTGGTAGTTTCTTCCAAGATACGCCAGGGCGACTTGTAACTTAGTAGCGTGAAAGTTACATCATACGAATGAACTTTAATTAACCAGACACCACACAGAGATGTGGTATAAGATATTATTCCTGGCGTGTTACGCGTCACAAAGTATATATCAAGGGAGGACATCGGTTCATTCGTGGATAACTCCACGTCACAAAATTAATTAAACAATATAAGTTGCCATGACTGGGAGTGACCTTCGGGCACTACCCGAGGGGAGGGTTGATGGGGGGGGGGGGGGGGGGGGGGGGGGGGCTCTTCCCACATAACCCCCCCCCCCCCCCCCAAGAAACACTGTCACCTCGGTATGCACGTCAAGATGCAACTGAAACACGGGAACACCGAGTAGACTTACGCTGTGAACGGTGCTTTCCGCAATCTCTTTCCTTTATTTATAGCGCTATCATTCGTGTCTGCATATTGTTTGTACTGACGACTAACTTTTTGTTCTCTACAAGAGTAGCATCTTCAATCAGCCCTTCCTTAGTTCGTCCATACCGTAAAGACTAACCAGGTCCCTGAATCTACCGTTTTACCCAAACCGAGGAGTTGCGAGGTGCCACACCCCTCCTATTTTATTCGTGATTTTTACACATTTGCTATTTTTCCACTTCAGGGTCAGTGGCACCGGCTAAATCACATAGTCCATCTCGTCCCAAGGGTTTAAGGGAATGGCCGTTATTCCTGGTCTCGTAATTGTGGTTATGGGTTACGCCTGCGAACACACTTCTCTCCTAAATCTTAGAGTAATTCGGTGTTTAGTCTAAAATATATATACACATTTCTAACTTTTTCATAACATGCAGTCATTTTATATCGACCGGTCATATCTGGCGAGTCAAATGTATTTTCACTTCAATTTTCAGTCCGCCCGCACTCCGTACAGCCTAGGAAAAGCTCACAAAACACACGCCTAGAAAATGTTTTCTGGCCAATCAGATTTGGCCGTTTCGACTCGTAAAAAAAGGGTGTGGGACCCGCTGGCGAGCTTGGAATTAAATGGTCTGAAATTATTCACACACCTGTGTCTCCCACCTAGATTACGTTCAAAAACAGGCGCTTCTCCTTCCCCTTCCATTCGATATTACACCTTCACTTATTCTGTAAATCATTTCGTGCCTCACTTAATATCGCAAGACAGTAATGGATATCCACTAGCTATTTTAAATCGTAGCACTGTACACCTTGGCTGCATTCTTATTAAGATCCCTTTTCCCTTCATAATTTACATGAAAAACTACTCGAAGACTGAAAAATCGACCTCGAATTTGGGTGATGAACTCGATACAGTTTAAGTGTTCGCTTGCCTCACCTGTTCGCCTTTTCCTGAATGATAACCGCATCGCTGAGGTGGCGCCGGAGAAGAATGTTAAACCAAACGCCTTGGGGGATTAAATAGTTTTTTCCCTCCTCACTCGATTCCTTCAACGACTTTCTTTTGTCTCCCTCCTTTGTTCACACCCCTTTTTATTTTCCCTTTTCCTCCTTTACTGCATCCTGAAACTGTGATTCTTCTCTTGCCAGTGTCGCATCAGGACCCGCCGTTAAGCTTATCTTTTAGAATAAAAGCCTTTTCTTTAAATCGTGGCTCGCTCACTCGGTCTCTCTCTTCTTGCATACACAACACAATACTTCGCAGAGCCAGGAACTACCGACCATTCATAATGCAACGTACTTCACGGTCACTGGCTTGTAAACATGTCCCTGCTGATCGAAATTCCTGCTTCACGGTTCGCAGGGCTTCACGAGGCTTCGAACGCGATGACCAAAGCATCTCCGGATCCCGAGCCGTCCGTCCACTTGTCTTCAAACACTCGGATTGTTCGAACTGAAATTTACTCCAAATCTTGACAATGGACGGCCATTATTTCTCCCACGCGACTCGGGTGTATACCTCGGTCTTTTCGGAAATTTATTTTTTTCTGCTCCGTTTCTTAGCATTCCCGAGGGGCAAGGAAATGTATTTTTTTCTGCTCTCGGTCAATAATGTAAGTCAACGTCTCCTTTAATCGTCCCCGAGTTCTCTCACTGTGTATGGGAATGCCCTTCATCCTAGTTTTAACTTAAGACTGAAGGACGAACTGTAAAGCGACATCAGAATAATTCTGAAGGCAGGTCAGCGGCATTTGGTAGTGATTTCTATGAT
>NC_061837.1:9571683-9574183 GCF_019202785.1 Penaeus chinensis
CACACAGCGCAGGCAAAGTCACTAACAAACACATACGCCCAACCACCTTTCCTCAGTGGCGAATCCTAAACTTTGTTATTGATCACAGCGGGCGGGGGCGGGAGAGGGGGGCGGGAGAGGGAGGCGGGCGGAGAGCATCTGTGCTATTAATACACCTGCTCGTGCACCTGTTCCTGCGGGGCGAGGGGAAGGGAGTGATCCCTTTAACCCGCAAAAACACCTGCGTCCGAAATTTACGGCGCGGCTGATAATACCCGGAGCGACAACGCCGAGCGGAACTCACCTGCAGGTTGAAGTTACGCCGAAAATGTATGCGAAAGCCACTTAAAAGGGAGACTAAAATAAAAGTAAATTTGGCAGCTCCATGGCGTCCCCTGCGGACCCCACACGCCTGGGCGGCCACTGGGAATTTACTCCCGCTGAGAAAATCATTTTAAAAAATAAACACGAAAATTAGATGAATAAACAGGGGTGTGTGTATAAATTCATTATGATCAACTGAGCGGACTCCACCTCCGAGGCTAAAATTAGGCTGATAGCTCGACCGTCTGCCGTGTCATATCTGTGCCGGATGAGCGGGAAATGTGTCGGCTTTTGCAAGTGCTAGAACGGTGTGGGATTTGCTGATGTCAGTGTTTTGCTCCGCGATTAAATGTGTCTAGGCTTCACCGGCTGTATAGGTGTCAGAACCGCGGCGAGAGAGCGATGGCGGAAGGGAACAAGTTAGAAGTGTGCCGTATGTTCAAATGTCAACGGCGCATGTGATGACTAAGTAATAGAACGGTGTCGGACACAGGTGATTTTTAAACTGCGGTGGAGGCGAGTTTCCGAAAAGTGTGTTGATGTGAAAATGTCAGAACTGCGTTGGATGTGGCCAAATATCAAAGCTATGAATTAATATGTAAATATCAAACATGTTTTGAATTACGATTTTTTTGAATGGGGAAGAGCCACAACTAGAACGGTGTTGGGTGTGGCAATAGTGAACTGTATTATATATAAATTATATATATGTATATATACATAAATATACATATACATATATATGCATATATATGCATACATATATATATATATATATATATATATATACATGTATACATATACATATATATATGAATATTTACACATATATACATATGCATATATATATATATATATATATATATATATATATGTATATATATAGACACATATGCATATATAAATATATATAAATATATATATACATACATATACACACTTATACACACATATACATATCAATATATATACATACACATATAAATACATAAGCATATACATACAGATATACTTATATGTACAGATATACACATACATATACATATATACATAATATACATACATATGTACAATATACGCATACCTACATGCATATACATACATAAATATATACATATGGATACATATATACATGCATAAAAACATATATCAGCATACATACACATACGTACATATACATGAATATACTATATATATACATACATATACATACGTATACTATATACATATCATAAATATATATATATATACATATCATAAATATTTGTGTATATATACGCATATATGCAGATATATGTATACATACACATATATGCATATATACATATATATACGCATATATGTATATATACATATATATACTTATACATGTATATATACATATATATACTTATACATGTATATATACATATATATACTTATACATGTATATATACATATATATACTTATACGTGAATATATACATATATATACTTATACGTGAATATATACATATATATATATATATATATATATATATATATACACACATACATATATATACATATACAGAAATACGAAATACGACGAAGATACCAAGAATTCTCAATATGTAAATATGTCACATTCAGATTTATGTTGGACTGGAAATCCAGAATTGTGTTAGATACTATGGCTACAAAGAACAAATAAATATCCTAAAAATAACAATCACGCCACAACTGTGTTCAGTATTAGAAACTCAAAACTGTATGGAACATAGAAGCACCAGAAATGTGTTGGATGTGGTAACCCTTCTCTGTTAAATGTGGAAAATTAAGAGCTCCATTAAATAATCAAATATCACACTGTTCTCAGACGTAATTATGCAATAATCAAGTCGCATGTCTCGCGATTCAGAACTGTGTTGGATGTGGAAAATCAGAACCGTACCAGAAGTGGTTTAACAGAAATGAGCAATATCCGAAATGAGGTGGAGCTGGATATATAAAAACCGCGTCAGATATGGACTGTAAGAACTGCGAACTGGACGTGGATAACCAAAAAACTGTGCCGAATGTGGAATAACCGAATGGAATGCAGAAATATCAGAACTGTGTTGGATGTGAGGGATTTATGGCCATCAGGTACCCGGCTATCCGGACACTTCGGCACTACCGCCAAATCCGCCACCTGCCTCGCGCCTTTTTGGATACATATATAATTCATGCGTTTCCT
>NC_061837.1:9581683-9586683 GCF_019202785.1 Penaeus chinensis
CTTTCTTATTATCTCTCTCTCTCTCACACGCTCTTTCTTATTATCTCTCTCTCTCTCTCACGCTCTTTCTTATTCTCTCTCTCTCTCTCACGCTCTTTCTATTCTCTCTCTCTCCCACACGCTCTTTCTTATTATCTCTCTCTCTCTCACACGCTCTTTCTTATTATCTCTCTCTCTCTCACACGCTCTTTCTTATTATCTCTCTCTCTCTCACACGCTCTTTCTTATTATCTCTCTCTCTCTCACACGCTCTTTCTTATTATCTCTCTCTCTCTCACACGCTCTTTCTTATTCTCTCTCTCTCTCTCACACGCTCTTTCTTATTCTCTCTCTCTGTCTCTCACGCTCTTTCTAATTCTCTCTCTCTCTCACACGCTCTTTCTTATTCTCTCTCTCTCTCACACGCTCTTTCTTATTATCTCTCTCTCTCTCACACGCTCTTTCTTATTATCTCTCTCTCTCTCACACGCTCTTTCTTATTATCTCTCTCTCTCTCACACGCTCTTTCTTATTATCTCTCTCTCACACGCTCTTTCTTATTATCTCTCTCTCTCTCACACGCTCTTTCTTATTATCTCTCTCTCTCTCTCACGCTCTTTCTTATTCTCTCTCTCTCTCACACGCTCTTTCTTATTCTCTCTCTCTCTCACACGCTCTTTCTTATTATCTCTCTCTCTCTCACACGCTCTTTCTTATTATCTCTCTCTCTCTCACACGCTCTTTCTTATTATCTCTCTCTCTCTCACACGCTCTTTCTTATTATCTCTCTCTCTCTCACACGCTCTTTCTTATTATCTCTCTCTCTCTCTCACGCTCTTTCTTATTCTCTCTCTCTCTCTCACACGCTCTTTCTTATATCTCTCTCTCTCCCACACGCTCTTTCTTATTATCTCTCTCTCTCACACGCTCTTTCTTATTATCTCTCTCTCTCTCACACGCTCTTTCTTATTATCTCTCTCTCTCTCACACGCTCTTTCTTATTCTCTCTCTCTCTCACACGCTCTTTCTTATTCTCTCTCTCTCTCACACGCTCTTTCTTATTATCTCTCTCTCTCTCACACGCTCTTTCTTATTCTCTCTCTCTCTCTCTCACGCTCTTTCTTATTCTCTCTCTCTCTCACACGCTCTTTCTTATAATCTCTCTCTCTCACACGCTCTTTCTTATTATCTCTCTCTCTCTCACACGCTCTTTCTTATTATCTCTCTCTCTCTCACACGCTCTTTCTTATTATCTCTCTCTCTCTCACACGCTCTTTCTTATTATCTCTCTCTCTCTCACACGCTCTTTCTTATTCTCTCTCTCTCTCTCACACGCTCTTTCTTATTCTCTCTCTCTCTCTCACACGCTCTTTCTTATTCTCTCTCTCTCTCACACGCTCTTTCTTATTCTCTCTCTCTCTCACACGCTCTTTCTTATTCTCTCTCTCTCTCACACGCTCTTTCTTATTCTCTCTCTCTCTCACACGCTCTTTCTTATTCTCTCTCTCTCTCTCACACGCTCTTTCTTATTCTCTCTCTCTCTCACACGCTCTTTCTTATTCTCTCTCTCTCTCACACGCTCTTTCTTATTCTCTCTCTCTCTCACACGCTCTTTCTTATTATCTCTCTCTCTCTCACACGCTCTTTCTTATTCTCTCTCTCTCTCACACGCTCTTTCTTATTATCTCTCTCTCTCTCACACGCTCTTTCTTATTATCTCTCTCTCTCTCACGCTCTTTCTTATTATCTCTCTCTCTCTCACACGCTCTTTCTTATTATCTCTCTCTCTCTCTACACGCTCTTTCTTATTATCTCTCTCTCTCTCACGCTTTTCTTATTATCTCTCTCTCTCTCACACGCTCTTTCTTATTATCTCTCTCTCTCTCACACGCTCTTTCTTATTATCTCTCTCTCTCTCACACGCTCTTTCTTATTATCTCTCTCTCTCTCACACGCTCTTTCTTATTATCTCTCTCTCTCTCACACGCTCTTTCTTATATCTCTCACTCTATCACACGCTCTTTCTTATTATCTCTTCTCTCTCTCACACGCTCTTTTCTTTTCTCTCTCTCTCTCACCACGCTCTTTCTTATTCTCTCTCTTCTCACACGCTCTTTCTTATTCTCTCTCTCTCACACACGCTCTTTCTTATTCTCTCTCTCTCACGCTCTTTCTTATTCTCTCTCTCTCTCACACGCTCTTTCTTTTTCTCTCTCTCTCTCACACGCTCTTTCTTATTCTCTCTCTCTCACACACGCTCTTTCTTATTCTCTCTCTCTCTCTCTCTCACGCTCTTTCTTATTCTCTCTCTCTCTCACACGCTCTTTCTTTTTCTCTCTCCCTCTCACACGCTCTTTCTTATTCTCTCTCTCTCGCACGCTCTTTCTTATTCTCTCTCTCTCTCTCTCACGCTCTTTCTTATTCTCTCTCTCTCTCACACGCTCTTTCTTTTTCTCTCTCCCTCTCACACGCTCTTTCTTATTCTCTCTCTCTCGCACGCTCTTTCTTATTCTCTCTCTCTCGCACGCTCTTTCTTATTCTCTCTCTCTCGCACGCTCTTTCTTATTCTCTTTCTCTCTCTCACGCTCTTTATTATTCTCTCTCTCTTTCACACGCTCTTTCTTATTCTCTCTCTCTCTCTCTCACGCTCTTTCTTATTCTCTCTCTCTCTCTCTCACGCTCTTTCTTATTCTCTCTCTCTCTCACACGCTCTTTCTTTTTCTCTCTCCCTCTCACACGCTCTTTCTTATTCTCTCTCTCTCTCACGCTCTTTCTTATTCTCTCTCTCTCGCACGCTCTTTCTTATTCTCTTTCTCTCTCTCACGCTCTTTATTATTCTCTCTCTCTTTCACACGCTCTTTCTTATTCTCTCTCTCTCTCACACGCTCTTTCTTATTCTCTCTCTCTCTCACACGCTCTTTCTTATTCTCTCTCTCTCTCACACGCTCTTTCTTATTCTCTCTCTCTCTCGCACGCTCTTTCTTATTCTCTCTCTCTCTCGCACGCTCTTTCTTATTCTCTCTCTCTCGCACTCTCTTATTCTCTCTCTCTCTCACATGCTCTTTCTTATTCTCTCTCTCTCGCACTCTCTTATTCTCTCTCTCTCTCACACGCTCTTTCTTATTCTCTCTCTCTCTCACACGCTCTTTCTTATTCTCTCTCTCTCTCACACGCTCTTTCTTATTCTCTCTCTCTCCCGCACGCTCTTTCTTATTCTCTCTCTCTCTCGCACGCTCTTTCTTATTCTCTCTCTCTCGCACTCTCTTATTCTCTCTCTCTCTCACATGCTCTTTCTTATTCTCTCTCTCCCACACGCTCTTTCTTATTCTCCCCCTCTGTCTCCCCCCCCCCCCCCCCTCCGTCTATCTATATCTAAGTGCCTTTCTACATTTCCCTTACCATCTTCTCTTGCCTTTCCTCTCTTCCTTCCGAGATTCGCTTTCATTTTCTGCGAAAACGGATAAAAAAAAAAAAAAAAAAATATCAAAAGACATTCAAAAAGAGATATGTAAAACGCAACAAATTCATTCCGAGAAATAACACTGCAAGTTTAAGTTATCTCGAAGTTAGTGAGAGAAAAGTAGTGTGTTAAGGGAGGTTGGGGGGGGGGGGGGGATGGGGGAGGAGGAGGACAGGTTTGCGATTATGGAATTATGGAATTAGGAAATGGGGAGAGAGATGGTGAGGTAGATGAAAAAGAGGAGAGAAAGGGAGAGATGAAGACAGAAGAGAAGAAGAGAGGAGAAAAAAGAAGAAGAGAGGAGAGGAGAGGAGGGGAGGGGAGAGGAGAAGAAAGAAGAGGAGAAAAAAAGAAAGAAGAGGAGAGAAGGAGAAAAAAGAGGAGAGAAGAAGAAAAAGGAGGAGAGAAGAAAGAAGAGAAGAAAAGAAGAAAGAAGAAAGAAGAGAAGAGAGGATAGGAAAGGAGAAGAAAGAAGAGGAGAGGAGAAGAAAGAAGAGAAGAGGAGAAGAAAAAAGAGGAGAGAAGAAGAAAGAAGAGAAGAGAGGAGATGAGAGGAGAGAAGAAGAAAGAAGAGGAGAGAAGAAGAAAGAAGAGGAGAAAAGAAGAAAGAAGGAGAGAAGAAAGAAGAGGAGAGGAGAGGAGAGGAGAGGATAGAAGAGAAGAGCAGAGACAGACAGACAGACAGACAGAGACAGACAGACAATCAAACAAACAGCATAAAAATGCTTCCTAAACAAGGTACAAACAAAGACAGTCGCAGGCGGAAACGGACGGAGAGTGACTATTAAGACGACCAGCGATTGTGAATGAGCGCCGAGACACTCAAGATATCATGCAGGAGGCGCCCGGGCTCATCGGAAAAGTTATCCAATTATATGTTTGAAGAGTGGGAAGAAGAGAGAGACGGAGAGGAAGGAGAGGACGGGGAAGTGGGAGAGGAGGGAGAGGAGGGAGAGGAGGGGGAAGTGGGAGAGGAGGGAGAGGAGGGAGAGGAGGGAGAGGAGGGAGAGGTGGGGAAAGTGGGAGAGGAGGGAGAGGAGGGAGAGGTGGGGGAAGTGGGAGAGGAGGGAGAGGAAGGAGAGGAAGGAGAGGAGGGAGAGGAGGGAGAGGAGGGAGAGGAGGGAGAGGAGGGAGAGGAGGGAGAGGAGGGAGAGGAGGGAGAGGAGGGAGAGGAGGGAGAATAGGGGAAGGTGGTTGAGGAGGGAGAGGAGGGAGGGAAGAAGTGAGGGAAGAAGGGAGGGAAGAAGGGAGGGAAGAAGGGAGGGAAGAAGGGAGGGAAGAAGGGAGGGAAGAAGGGAGGGAGGGAGGAAGGAGAGTGAGATGGGTAAGAAAGGAGAGGAGGGAGAGGAGGGAGAGGAGGGAGAGGGGGCAGAGAAGGCTGAGGTGGTTGAGAAGGCAGGGACGGACAAAAGAGTGTGAGGAGAGTGAGGGAGAGGATAAAGAGGAAAGGGAAGGAAGGAGGGAGGGACAGTGGAGGGGGAGGAGGGAGAGGAGGCCGAGGAAGGAGGGAGGGACAAATGAGCGGGAGGAGGGAGAGGCGGAAAGCAGAAATGGGGGGAGG
>NC_061837.1:9591683-9594183 GCF_019202785.1 Penaeus chinensis
AACGCGGTGATGGAGGCAGATGTCGGGGAAGGGAAAGGGAAGGGAGAAGGAGAGGGAGCAGGAGGAGGGAGAAGGAGGAAGGAGACGGAGGGAGAAGGAGGGAGAAGGAGGGAGAAAGGGAAGGGAGAAGGAGGGAGAAAGGGAAGGGAGGAGAAGGAAGAGGGAGAAGGGAAAAGGAGGAGGGAGAAAGGGAAAAGGAGGAGGGAGAAAGGGAAAAGGAGGAGAGAGAAAGGAAAGGGAGGAAGAGAGAGAAGGGAAAGGGAGGAAGAGAGAGAAGGGAAAGGGAGAAGGAAGAGGGAGAAGGGAAAGGGAGGAGGAGAAAGAAGGAGAAGGGGGGAGGAGGGAGAAGGGGAAGGGAGGAGGAGGGAGAAGGGGAAGGAAGGAGGAGGGAGAAGGGGAAGGAAGGAGGAGGGAGAAGGGGAAGGGAGGAGGGAGAAGGGGAAGGGAGGAGGAGGGAGAAGGGGAAGGGAGGAGGAGGGAGAAGGGGAAGGGAGGAGAAGGGAGAAGGGGAAGGGAGGAGGAGAGAGAGGGGGAAGGGAGGAGGAGGGAGAAGGGGAAGGGAGGAGGAGGGAGAAGGGGAAGGGAGGAGAAGGGAGAAGGGGAAGGGAGGAGAAGGGAGAAGAGGAAGGGAGGAGGAGGGAGAAGGGGAAGGGAGGAGGAGGGAGAAGGGGAAGGGAGGAGGAGGGAGAAGGGGAAGGGAGGAGGAGGGAGAAGGGGAAGGGAGTAAGAGGGAGGGAGAAGGGGAAGGGAGTAAGAGGGAGGGAGAAGGGGAAGGGAGTAAGAGGGAGGGAGAAGGGGAAGGGAGTAAGAGGAAGGGAGTAAGAGGAAGGGAGGGAGGGAAAGAAGGAAAAGGGAAGGAGGAAGGGAGGGAGGGAGGGAGGGAGGGAGGGAGGGAGGGAGGGAGGGAGAGAGAGAAGAGGGGGGCAGTGAAAGGAAGACCAAAAAATTGAGAGGAAAAAAATCTACGAAACGACAGCAAAAGTTAATGCAACATTTGCTGATCATGCTACGGGAGGGACAGGAGATAAGAGGAAGGAGAGAAGGAAGGAGGGAGGAGATAAGAGGAAGGAGAGGAGGAAGGAGGGAGGAGGAAGGTGGGAAGGGGAGGCATAGGAAAAGGAAGGGGGAGAGAGAGAGAGAGAGAGAGAGAGAGAGAGAGAGAGAGAGAGAGAGAGAGAGAGAGAGAGAGAGAGAGAGAGAGAGAGAGAGAGAGAGAGAGAGATGGAAGAGGAATAGGAGGAAAATGAGGAAAAGGAGGAAGAGGAGGAAGAGGAGGAATAGGAGGAAAATGAGGAAAAGGAGGAAGAGGAGGGAAGGGAGGAAGAGGAGGAAGAGGAGGAAGAGGAGGAAAAGGAGGAAAAGGAGGAAGAGGAGAAAGAGGAGGAAAAGGAGGAAGAGGAGGAGGAAAAGGAGGAAGAGGAGGAGGAAAAGGAGGAAGAGGAGGAGGAAAAGGAGGAGGAGGAGGAAAAGGAGGAAGAGGAGGAAAAGGAGGAAGAGGAGGAAGAGGAGGAAGAGGAGGAAAAGGAGGAAGAGGAGGAAAAGGAGGAAGAGGAGGAAAGGGAGGAAGAGGAGGAAAAGGAGGAAGAGGAGGAAAAGGAGGAAGAGAAGGAGGAAAATGAGGAAGAGGAGGATGAAAAGGAGGAAGAGGAGGAGGAAAAGGAGGAGGAGGAGGACAAGGAGGAAGAGGAGGAAAAGAAGGAAAAGAAGGAGGAAAAGGAGGAAGAGGAGGAAAAGGAGAAAGAGGAGGAAAAGAAGGAAAAGAAGGAGGAAAAGGAGGAAGAGGAGGAAAAGGAGAAAGAGGAGGAAAAGAAGGAAAAGAAGGAGGAAAAGGAGGAAGAGGAGGAAAAGGAGGAGCAAAAGGAGGAAGAGGAGCAAAAGGAGGAGCAAAAGGAGGAGCAAAAGGAGGAAGAGGAGCAAAAGGAGGAGTATAAGTAAGAGTTGTGCGTGGATTGTTATGCGTATAAGCATTGTGCAGTGTTGAATTCAGCTGGTAATCTCTTTCCTATCCATTCACCTTGCCCTTCCGTTCGTTGCCTACCCCCCCCCCCCCCCCCCTATCTCTCTCTCTCTCTCTCACTCTCACTCTCACTCTCACTCTCACTCTCACTCTCTCTATCTATCTAACTCTCTCTTTCCCATTCCCGCACCCTCTTTCTCTCTTCTCCCTTCTCTCCCTTCTCTCCCTCTCTCCCTCTCTCCCTCTCTCCCTCTCTCCCTCTCTCCCTCTCTCCCTCTCTCCCTCTCTCCCTCTCTCCCTCTCTCCCTCTCTCCCTCTCTCCCTCCCTCCCTCCCTCCCTCTCCTTCTTTTGTCTCCCCCCCCCTCTCCTAAGCTGTCGATGCCTCAGCTTCTCCCAAACTAATGAGAAATGAGGATATTCTGACTCCAGTGTTTTATCCCGCGCAGGATTAGGCGCCTTGTTCTCCCTGTGATTTCGTCTTGGTAAACAACTCCCCTCACCCTCCCCCCCCTCTCCCCTCACCCTCCCCCCCTCTCCCCTCT
>NC_061837.1:9601683-9606683 GCF_019202785.1 Penaeus chinensis
ACGGCGAAAAGAGGAAGGCAGAAAGATAGTAAAAAATGGCGAAGGAAGGAGGAAGAGGATTTGATATAAAAGAGAAAAAAAGAAAAAGGATGAGATGGAAGGAGGGAGAAAAGAAGGAAGAAAAAAAGAAAAGAAAAAGGGAGAGAGAGGAAGGAAGGAAGGAAAGGATGGAAGGGAGAGGGAGACTGAACAGATCGCTCAAAGACGGGACCAACACAAGCGGATCAATACAGCCGCCTCAGTTTACAACATGACAGGTGTTGTGAGCTTCCTCGCAGGTGTTTTGAGGTTTCTTCGTTCGGTCTTACAGGTGTAACTCTCTTAAATTCTGCTGTAGTAATGGAGCTCTCGGAAGAATCGAATTATCCCGATCAGCTGTTGTGCGTCTAGTGGCATCAGGTGTTCACAAAATCTGGGAATGTATGGAATTCTCGGGGCCCGGAGGGAGGAGTGCCACGGGCCCGCCGAGGATGCCTGTAATGTCGGGGAAAAAGAGCTCGGGTTGGTGCCTGAGGGACTGGATTTCGAATGTCCACAGACCTCTTTTCAAATCCTTCTTGAATTTCGGGAATCAAGCTGGTATTCTTCAGCCATGTCAAAATTCAAGAACACAAGTCCGTTCTACTCCCTACCAAAAAATGAAATAAGAAAAATAATGGAGGAAAAAAAAAAGTTTACGCAGATCACAGAGGATTCTAGGAATGCCCGGCATCTACAGCAGTGTCCCTGAGCTTTAAAAACAAGTCTCCCCTTTTGTTCCAGAACCTCTAGTTCCAGAACTCTTAATTCCAGAACCGCTAGGGCGTTAGACCCATAACCCTAAGGGCGTAGTTCCAGAGCCTCCAGTAGAGCCGAGACACAAAGCGTCCCAGTCACCTAGTCCCTCGCTATAACGAAGGACCCGGCCGCTGTAGGAGAGCGTGGGCGTCCCGGCAGCTTCCCCCCAGGTCTCCCGCGGCCGCCCAGAGCCTCAGCCCGGCCAACGGTGTCTCAGGATCAGCTTGAATTCCGCTCGCACTTAATGGCCCTACCTTGAAGCCCGCCGCCGCCCAATCCCTGTTTCGGCCGGAGTTTCGCTGACTTCAAAAGCGGGAAAAACCAGACGACGGAACATGACGATTCTTTGGATCGTTGATTTGTTTTCTCCGTTTTTCGTCGTTTTTTTTTTTTTTTCTTCGTCTGCTTTTAATTCCCGGCTTTGTTTTGGCAAATCATCGATCTTTAAATGTTCTTTGTTGTTCAAAGCACTTCTCTTCGTCCGGTCTTCAGTGTTCTTCCGCGTTTTCTTTCGAGTTCTTTTTTTCTTCCCATCTTTTTTTTTTTTTTTTTTTTTTTTAGTCCTTTCTTTCTTTGTCTCGTGAATAGGTAACATTGAAAGACTCTTACGCATTCACGCACCGTTTAAAAAAACACCACCATAATACCACAAAACCTACGCTTCCTACCCCTCCGCCCACGCAGGAAACGGCACACAAACCCGAACCTCAAACGACCCAAATCTTCAATACAAACCATTCACGCATAAACACAAATGAATGAAGAAATAAACCAAAATCGCCTCCATTCATCAGAGCGGTCCAATCGTCACGACGTTTCTCTCCTTTCCCTTCTTCTCTTTCTCCTCTTCCTCTTCCTCCTCCTCCCTTTCCCTCTCCCTCTCCCTCTCCCTCTCCTGCTCCCTCTTTCGTCCTCCTTCCTTCTTCCTTCCCCCGTCTCCTCTTACGCTTACTCTCTTACTCTCTTACCCACTTCTTCCCTCTCCTCTCCTCCTCCTCCGCTTCCTCATTCTCCTCCTCATTCTCATTCTCTTCTCCCTTCCTCTTCCTCCCTTTTCCTCTTCCTCCCTCCTCCTCCTCCTCCTCCCTTTCCCTCTCTCTCCCCCGCTCCCTTTTTCCTCCTCCTCCTCCTCCTTCGTGCGACTCTCTCCTCCGGCTAGCGAGGGGAGGGGAGGAGAGCGATCAGCAAAATGTGTCTCGGTCCGCACTCAGGGGCTGATGGGCCACTGGTTGCCCGCCAATCCGCACGGCGCTTAACCCGTCCGGAGCGCTTCTTCATTTGCTTCTTGCCCGCGCTTCCCTTCTCGCCTTCCCTCGACCCTTCGCTTCTTGTCCGCTGCTCTCCTGGCCTTCCCCGGTCCTTCGGTTTTTGGCATTCATCTTTACTTATTTATCTATCTGTCTATTCCATCTTTACCTACTTTCCAACCTTCCCTCTCTCTTTATCTCCATCTCCCTCCCCTTTCTATTGATTTATTTACCTCCCCCCCCACCTCTCTCTCTCTTTCTCTCTCTCTCTCTCTCTCTCTCTCTCTCTCTCTCTCTCTCTCTCTCTCTCTCTCTCTCTCTCTCTCTCTCTCTCTCTCATACACAAACGTGTGCACACGCGCACGCACACGCGCACGCACTCTTACGCTCTTACACTCAAACACACCCACACGCACACAAAACGCACAATCAATCACACAAACGCGCCCAAAAACACAAACGCACACACGCGCAAACAAACGCACACACACACTTGGACAAACGGCAGAAGGAGCAAAGTTACCAATCAGAAAAGGGCCGGAGGGAAGGGTCGGAGGGAAGGGCCGGAGGGAAGGGCCGGCGGCCGCACTGTAAACAACATCGGGGACAAAAATCGGGTCGCCCGGGAAACAAAAGAATCCGAGGCCGCCCTTCCATTGTTATTAATCGTCTTCGTAGCCGATTAAACGAGCGATTAATCCGGGGGAGAACAAGCGATTAATCACACCGGAGCTCTGTGTACTAACAGCCGTGATTAATAGGACGGCCAAGTGCCACCGTCGCGCTGCCATCGCCGCGTCATGGGAGGAGGGGCGGCACTGCGGTGGCGCCCGCCGTGTTGGCACAGGGCTCGCGTGTCGCTCACGTGCGGAGGTCCGAGTCTGTCTGTCTGTCTGTCTGTCTGTCTGTCTGTCTGTCTGTCTGTCTGTCTGTCTGTCTGTCTGTCTGTCTGTCTGTCTGTCAGTCAGTCAGTCAGTCAGACAGTCAGACAGTCAGACAGTCAGACAGTCAGACAGTCAGACAGTCAGTCAGTCAGTCAGACAGTCAGTCAGACAGTCAGTCAGTAGATTGGTTGGTAAGTCGGTTGGTACGTCAGTCAGTCGGTCGGTAAATCGGTAAATCGGTAAATTGGTAAGTTGGTCAGTCGGTTGGTCGTTCGGTTGGTAAGAAAGTCACTCGGTCGGTAAATCGGTCGATCGGTTGGTAAGTCGGTTAGTAAGTCGGTTAGTAAGTCAGTTAGTCTGTCAGTATGTCTCCCTCTCTCTCCCCTCTTGATCTCCATCTCTCTTTTCATAAATCTCCGTGTCTAAGAACAGTTGCTAAAGTTTTCCATTCATCAAACTCGTCGCACATTTACTTACTGTATGAAAAAAAAACACACGTAAATTCACAGCCTGTTATTCTGCTCGAAACAGCAAATCACAGTCAAATAATAGCACGTGACAATTATGTTGGATCTGGTTAATAATTTTAGTGCAACTTTATCAAAACCAGTAATTAATTTTCTTTCGCGTATTAAACAAGATCATTGTTAATTATATGTTTTGGTGTTGGGGGAAAAATACTGCCATTCAAAACAATATTTACTGCATATATAAATATATCGAAAAATAAGCGATGCCAGTGACAATGAAGGCAATAATAATGACAATGAAGAAGTAATAGCAGACGAAACAGAATAACAAGAGAAGAAAAAGGATAGACAAAGATAGACAATGGCAATGGCAATGACAGTGGTAATGACAATCATAAGCAGAAGACGACGAAAAGAAGAAGAAAAGCATAAATAAACAAAAAAAAAAAAACAGTGACAATGATAAGTAGTAGAAGATATGGAAGAAAACGAAAGAGAATAAAAACAATGGAAGAAAAGGAAAAAGAAAAAAACTACAAGAAAATTCCAGTGCCTCTCCTGAGTCATCGTCGACTGAAGATCCCGCCAAGATGGTTTTGGCGCTGGAGGTGACGACCGGCTGATGGGTTCATGGCCTTACGAAGGTCATTAAGGCAAATGAGATACTAAACATGGTGCCCCGGCTGTGTCAGGGTCAAGACGGGGGAGGCGGGGAGGTGAAAAGTGGGAGAGGGGGGGAGGTGGTGGGAGGGGGGGGAGGTGGAGGTTGGGGGGAGAGGGGGAGGTTGGGGGGAGAGGGGGAGGTTGGGGGGAGAGGGGGAGGTTGGGGGAGAGGGGGAGGTTGGGGGGAGAGGGGGAGGTTGGGGGGAGAGGGGGAGGTTGGGGGGAGAGGGGGAGGTTGGGGGGAGAGGGGGAGGTTGGGGGGAGAGGGGGAGGTTGGGGGAGAGGGGGAGGTTGGGGGGAGAGGGGGAGGTTGGGGGAGAGGGGGAGGTTGGGGGAGAGGGGGAGGTTGGGGGGGAGGGGGAGGTTGGGGGGGGAGGGGGGGGTTGGGGGGAGAGGGGGAGGTTGGGGGGAGAGGAGGAGGTTGGGGGAGAGGGGGAGGTTGGGGGAGAGGGGGAGGTTGGGGGGAGAGGGGGAGGTTGGGGGGAGAGGGGGAGGTTGGGGGGAGAGGTGGAGTTCGAGAGGGGAGGAGAGATATGGAGGTTGGGAGGAAGATGTGGGTGAGACAAAGGTGGAAGGGCACGAGGGAAGGATGTGGAGGGAAGGAGAGGGGAGAGGAAGGCTAGGGGTGATGGGAGAGGGGTTTAGAGAGAGAGATGGAGAGGAGAAGAGAGGAGAGAAGATAAAAGTGGAGAGAAGAGGAACGAGAGACGAGATAGGGTAGTAGGGTAGGGTAGGATAAGGCAAGGCAAGATAAGGTGTGTTAAGGAGGAAGAAAGGGAAAAATAAAGAATGGGAGGGAAAAAGTGAAAGAAAAAGGAAGGAATTAAAGGAGAAAAGATTGAAGAGAAGGAAAGAGAACACATCACACCCAAAGCCACAAATATTCCCAATCATTAATCTCTCTTCCCGACGCTAATCACCAAATAAACATCTTTTCCTCGCGAGCATTCACACCTTAA
>NC_061837.1:9630411-9632911 GCF_019202785.1 Penaeus chinensis
AGAGAGAGAGAGAGAGAGAGAGAGAGAGAGAGAGAGAGAGAGAGAGAGAGAGAGAGAGAGAGAGAGAGAGAGAGAGCTGAGAGAGAGCTGAGAGAGAGGAGCGAGATTCCCCAGACATGCTTTTCCACTGGACATCCATGTTAATGTTTAAAGAGGAGGAGGAAGAGAAGGGCAGAATAACGGTAATGGATAATGTAATATGAATAGAAGTAATAGTAATAAGGGCGAACAAGGGGCGGAGAATAATAAGCAGAATGGGGATAAGAAAGATTAAGTACGATAAGCACAATAGGAAGGAGAAAACGGTATTGTTCGCATATAAGGAGGGTGAGGGGGAAAGGGGGGAGGAGGGGCAATGGGAGGGGAGGCGAATGAAGTATTACTGTAAGCCATTTGATCGAGAAAGAAAAGAAAAGAAGAAGAATGAAAAGAAAACAGTAAAGAATCTTTTCTCGGTCCCCCCCCCTCCCTCCCTCCCTTCCTCCCCACCTCCCCACCTACCCACCTACCCACCTCCCCACCTACCCACCTCCCCACCTCCCCACCTACCCACCTACACCCATCCACCCACGCATCCTCCCTCCCATTCATCCTACCTCTCTCCCTCCCTCCCTCCCCCCCCCCCCCCCGCCCCAACGGATGTGAGCGAGAGGCGGTGGGCGGCCAGTATCTGGTTGACACAGGGGCGGCGTTTGTGAGGTAATCCTTTTATTGTCCCTTTATCGATGGGGAGAAGGAGAGGGGAGGGGAGACGAAGGGGTGGCAAGGGACAGGGGGTAAGGGAGGGGGAGGAAGAGAGGGGGGTCGTCGTTAAGGATGGTAGTACAGGTGTTTTGTTGTGTTAGTTCGAGTATTTAGTGGTGGTTTTTTTGAGACTTTCCTTTGTGGTGTTTGTGTGGGCGCGCCATTGGTGATAGTGCAGGGATCTTGTGGTATTAGTTTTTTATAATATTAGTTTAAATGTTTTATGGTGTTCGTTGAAGATTTTTTTTCATTCTTTTTTGTATTAGTGAAGATTACTTTTTTTTGTTTTTCATTTTTGTGATAGTGAAGATTTTTTTTTTTTTTTTTTTTTTTTTTGTGTGATGTGATTATTATTTTCTTTCATTTATTTTTTTGTGTTAGTATTTGTGTTTCAGGATTACAAGTTGTGCCTTGGGTCCGCCTGCGTTACCCACTCGCTACGCCCGTTTTCCGCCCCGGCTTGTCTCGTGTCACTTACTCCGTGCTAAGCCACAGGGAGTCGGGTATTGTTGTGATTGTGTTCTGCTGAGTTCACGCAGCGCCGCGGTCCTTCTATCTTCGTATCACGCTATTTTGAGTCTTCTTTTGATGTATTGTTGTGGGATTAGGCTTCTGTCCTGCGCTTGTGTTTCGGGGGCGCTGTGAGGCCATTACCGCTGCAAGGGCATAGTCATCTCAACTAAGGTCCTTCTGCGTGAGTGCGTGTGTCTTCATTCCTCATTGCAAAGGCCCCAAAGCCGAAATCACCCCCCCCCCCCCCGCGTCTTTAAGATCCTTCATACCTAACCAGCGTTTGGAGAGAAAAAAAAGAGGAAGAAAGAAAAAAAAAAGAGGAAAAAAAAAATCGAAGTGACGAAATCTTGACCCATTTTGATTACGCCGGAGAATGTTTACGTTGCGCCATAGGAGAGGAGGAGGGGGAGGAGGAGGAAGAGGAGAAAGAGAAGGAGAGGAGAAAGAGAAGCAGAGGAAAGAGAGGAGGATAGGAAAGAGAGAGGGAGAGGAAAGAGAGGGGGAGAGGAAAGAGAGGAGGGGAGGGAAGAGAGGAGGAGAGGAAAGAGAGGAGGAGAGGAAAGAGAGGAGGAGAGGGAAGGGAGAAAGGAGGAGAGGGAATAGAGAGAGGAGGAGAGGGAAGAGAGAGAGGAGGAGAGGGAAGAGAGAAAGGAGGAGAGGGAAGAGAGAGAGGAGGAGAGGGAAGAGAGAAAGGAGGAGAGGGAAGAGAGAAAGGAGGAGAGGGAAGAGAGAAAGGAGGAGAGGGAAGAGAGAAAGGAGGAGAGGGAAGAGAGAAAGGAGGAGAGGGAAGAGAGAAAGGAGGAGAGGGAAGAGAGAAAGGAGGAGAGGGAAGAGAGAGAGGAGGAGAGGGAAGAGAGAAAGGAGGAGAGGGAAGAGAGAGAGGAGGAGAGGGAAGAGAGAAAGGAGGAGAGGGAAGAGAGAAAGGAGGAGAGGGAAGAGAGAAAGGAGGAGAGGGAAGAGAGAGAGGAGGAGAGGGAAGAGAGAGAGGAGGAGAGGGAAGAGAGAGAGGAGGAGAGGGAAGAGAGAGAGGAGGAGAGGGAAGAGAGAGAGGAGGAGAGGGAAGAGAGAAAGGAGGAGAGGGAAGAGAGAAAGGAGGAGAGGGAAGAGAGAAAGGAGGAGAGGGAAGAGAGAGAGGAGGAGAGGGAAGAGAGAAAGGAGGAGAGGGAAGAGAGAGAGGAGGAGAGGGAAGAGAGAGAGGAGGAGAGGGAAGAGAGAGAGGAGGAGAGGGAAGAGAGAGAGGAGG
>NC_061837.1:9637911-9640411 GCF_019202785.1 Penaeus chinensis
TCCGAATTTCTCAGTCATAAAACAATGTGTCGTGACTTATACCCCCCCACCCCCCCGTTTTTTAGCGATACTCAAACTGTCATTGTGGAGCTGGATGGGTGCCAGGGCGAGACTTATACCTTATGTCTACACACGCCTCTGTTCTTCCCTTTCCCTCATCCGCCCCTGATACGCACCCATCTCTCACCCGTGAAAAAAAAAAATATATATTTGTCAGTGGTTTCGCAATAAGTCCCTTATTTACCCTTCTATTGTATTTTCCAGCGCCGCCTTTTTGGTCATAAGGATATTATATAATCGATTCGTGTTCGTCTTTCACTCGTTTTTCATCCGTCAATTATATAGCGTCATTCGGTCCTCTCTCATCCACCTTTTTCTCTTTCCTTCGTTCTCGTAGTTTCTGCTCTTGCCCACCCTAACCTCCGTCCACTTTTTCATTCGTACTTTTCACCTCCATCATCCACCCTTCATCCATATCGACCCTCCCCCTTTCCCTCTCCCTTTCCCTCTCCCTTTCCCTCCCCCTTTCCCTTTCCCTTTCCCTCTCCCTTTCCCTCTCCCTTTCCCTCTCCCTTTCCCTCTCCCTTTCCCTCTCCCTTTCCCTCTCCCTTTCCCTCTCCCTTTCCCTCTCCCTCTCCCTTTCCCTCTCCCTTTCCCTCTCCCTTTCCCTCCCCCTTTCCTTCCCCCTTTCCCTCCCCCTTTCCCTCCCCCTTTCCCTCCCCCTTTCCCTCCCCCTTTGTCCTCCCCCTTTGTCCTCCCCCTTTGTCCTCCCCCTTTGTCCTCCCCCTTTGTCCTCCCCCTTTGTCCTCCCCCTTTCCTCCCCCTTTCCCTCCCCCTTTCCTCCCCCTTTCCCTCCCCCTTTCCCTCCCCCTTTCCCTCCCCCTTTCCCTCCCCCCTTTCCCCTCCCCCTTTCCCTCCCCCTTTCCCTCCCCCTTTCCCTCCCCCTTTCCCTCCCCCTTTCCCTCCCCCTTTCCCTCCCCCTTTCCACGAACGCCTCCACCCACGTCCACTCCACCTGACGCGTGGCCAGGTGGCGGTGGTAAGTTATATTATGCTTGGCTTTTTATATCATGCGTTGAGCACGGGTAAAAGGGTGCGAGGGAGGTGGGGGGATAGGGGAAGGGGAGGGGTAGGGGGAGGGGAGAGGGTACGATAGCGGCGGTAGAGGTGGGGGGGGGGGGGGAGGAAAAGGCAGCCAAGTTATAATACAAATACATGAAACTTTATGAAAATGTTTACACGTAATGAAGGGTATCCCGTATGAAACGTATAAAACTGTGATGCTCTTCTGACAAATGCGACGCTTAATGCTAGTGTGACAGCGGGCGAGGGTAACGCTAGTATGACGCTAGTATGAACAGTACCTATCCTATAATACGTGAAAACGATCGAGTGTTGTGACGCTAATGTTCCGCTTACGTAACAAATACACCTGAATCACTCTTGGCAGTCTGTTGTGACGCCGCCTTGACACAGCGCTTCCATTAACGGTGTGCTGTATGCATGTTGGTCGGCCGTAACGATTATGTGATGTGTGCTGTTACTGCCGTAGCTCCTTAAGGGTTCACATCCACTGGTTTATAACAGCGATAACGTAACACAACACGACCTCCATTCTCAACAACTTGTCTGCGTTGATTTGTGAGTCAAGTGTAATTAACATGTTAATGAGGCAGGGGATGGGGGAAGGGGGGGTGGGAGGAGAGGGGACGGTGGGAGAGGATGAACAGGGGGGGGAGAATATACAGCGTGGGTCGTCCCCACTTTTTTGTTTGTTTATAAATGTATCTATCTGCCTTTGTTGTTTTTTGTTGTTATTATTATTATGGTTTCTGTTTCTGGATAGTATTTATTTATTTGAATCATATAATATTGATTGACTGAATTATTTGCATTATCATCATCTCTAGTTTATTTGCTTGTCGTTTTTATATATTAATTTAGCAATCTATGTTCAATAGATTCATTTTCTTGTTTTTAAATACTGTTTAATTTCCTCTCCAATCGATCTTTCTCTTCCCCCTCCATCTCCTCCCTCCCTCTACTCCTCTTCTCCTTCTCCGCCTGCTTCTCCCTCTCCTTCTTCTTCTCCTTCTCCTTCTCCTTCTCCTTCTCCTTCTCCTTCTCCTTCTCCTCCCTCCTCCTCCTTCTCCTCCCTCCTCTTCCTTCTCCTCCCTCCTCTTCCTTCTCCTCCCTCCTGCTCCTTCTCCTCCCTCCTCCTCCCTCCTGCTCCTTCTCCTCCCTCCTCCTCCCTCCTGCTCCTTCTCCTCCCTCCTCCTCCCTCCTCCTCCCTCCTCCTCCTTCTCCTCCCTCCTCATCCCTCCTCCTCCTCCTCCTCCTCCTCCTCCTCCTCCTCCTCCTCCTCCTCCTTTTCTTCCTCCTTCCATTTCATTCTTCCCACCCTCTTCCTCTTCCTTCTCCTTCTTTCTCTTCCTCCGCCGCTTTCGGAAAGGGAAAGTGTAAGGCTGGAAGAGAGAGAATAAGGAAGAGAGAGATGGAG
>NC_061837.1:9650411-9657911 GCF_019202785.1 Penaeus chinensis
TGTGTATTGGTATATATATGTATATATACACATATTTATGTATATATCTATACATGTATATATTGGTATATATATGTATATATATACACATTTATGTATATATGTATACATGTATATATATGAATATATGCATATATATGGGTATATATATTTGTGTATATAAATATATAGGTGTATATATTTGTATCTATATATTTGTATATAATATAATATATATATATATATATATATATATATATATATATAGAGAGAGAGAGAGAGAGAGAGAGAGAGAGAGAGAGAGATAGTATATATATATAGAGTATATGTATATGAGTATGTATATATGTATACATATACATATATATAGAAATACATACATATGTCGATATAGTTGTATATATGTATATATAAAAGTTTGTGTTTTTTTTACTTATTTATTTGAGCATTCGCATACATTAATTATACTTATTTGTCCTTTTTTTATATTTCGAGTTTCTTTTCATTATTTAATGATCCTATATATTACGCTCTTTTCTGATTCCCTTTTTTAAGTTTTTTTTTTTTTAAATCATGCTCTGTAATTGAGAGTTGTGTTCATCTTTGTTCAAATCAATCACGAATTTTTCAGTTTTTAAGGAGGTCTTCATTATCCCAGGTTCTTTGTTCCTTTCCATATCCTTTTTAGATTCAGGAAGTCATAGCGTAAATTCTAAATACCTATAGATTATTTTAATAGTTAGAAGTAAAAGCGACATGCTCACAAAATACTGTTGTTTATGTCATTAGTACTTATGGAAATAATGATGCGTTCATAATTATCATTTACCTCCCAATACCTTCATCAGCTAAATTATAATCTTCATTAGCCACACATATTCATATATACATATACATGCAGATACACACGCATGACGCCATGCCTCTCGTTCTCTCCCTATTCCCACAAATTCAGTTTTAACTTTCGTGAAGATCAAGTGACATGAAAGGAATTTATTTGCGGACACTAGATCACAAAGTTCTACTGATAAATATGTTATGCTTCACCTTTGTGTGTGTTGTGTTGGTATTGTAAACTTGTTATTATGTTTTGTAACTGGATTCACTTGATGATGTAATCCTGAATAGTGATTTGAATGAATGTGTTTCATAAACGCGGATAACAATGATATGAAAACGGGTGCAATACGGCAGGTGGAATCTGCAGTATGTATTTGTAATACATCGTTCATGGTATGAAGAGTGTGTTTGTCGCTGAAGAGAGAAACTACACCTGTAATCTGGTTCTAGATTTTTGTATTGTGAATGAGGCAACGTTCCTGTGTGACGTGAATGTGATAGTATGGCTTGGGATACATAACTGCTGTATTGGCATTTCGTGACAGCTGTGTAGCGGCCGCAAAAAGAGCAGATCAGGACAAATGCGCCGCGAAGTGGCCAGAGGCAGCAGTGACACGTCTGCGCGCGGCGAATGTGTAATGAAGACACCCAGCGATGTGCTGAATTATTTTCCACCGTAATACAGCAATGAGAACGCGATCCGTAACGAGGGAGATTATTAATTTAAAGACCGAGAATTTGTCAGTATTTAACGGGATTTAGTCACCTGGTCACAACAAATTACATGAGCCTAAAGGTTTATCCACCAGTACGGCCCGATCGTTATGTTGGGCTGACCCAAATTACTGCATGTTCGCTCCAACAGCCGGGGTTATGTTGCTCTTGTCATGTCGTGTTCTGCGTCTGCCACTTGCTATGCTGCAGTAGCTTTACCAGAAACCTGGGTCATCTATTTTTAATTGTAGTATTCTCCGTGACCATTCAGTGCCATGACTCTGCGCTATACCTTTTATTCTTTAGCGTCGCGTTCGTGGCGTTAAAGTGCCCTTTGTCAAGTCATCAAAGATTTAGTAATACCTAGTGCCATTATGTAACGAAGTCCGTCAGCTATCACGGTTTTGTATTCCGCGATAGTTTCTCTGTATTGTATTTTTGTGCTATTCATCATGTAGTGTCAATGTGATGGGTTACTGACGTCGCCCCTGCACAGTATTTCACTGTTATAAAGTCCAAGTGATGCTCAGGGTTATCATACCCAGGTGATGTCCAGTAACAATGATGAATAGTCTTGTGTTATACTACAGTGCCACGTATCATACAAGTGTTTGTTGCCATATTAAAGTGCCTCGTGTTGTGCCATATCAAATTGCCTCTCCCTTGCCGCATTATTTTGTGCCACATTACGCTTCCTCGAGTCATTCTAAAGTGCCATCCTGTCCACGGCTCCCCCGGAAATGTCACTATTCCATGCACCTCGGCAAGCTATGGAGGCTTCCTGAGCGAACCCACTTCACACGGGGAGTCAGCGGCCGCTCGCCCTCCGCCCGTGACTTCCTCGCGGTTGCAAAGTAGCCTCAGTGGCGTCAACAGCCTCCGTTGCTGCAATATGAAGGACTGAGGGGGGATTTAGGGTGGAGGGGGATGGAGCTAAAAGGGGAGGGGGAATTGGCAGAGAGAGGGAGGGGGAGGGGGAGAGAGAGAGAGAGAGAGAGAGAGAGAGAGAGAGAGAGAGAGAGAGAGAGAGAGAGAGAGAGAGAGAGAGAGAGAGAGAGAGAGAGAGGGGGGGGGGGGAGATTGATAGATTGATAAATTGAGAGAGTGAGTGAGAGTATTAGTGAGAGTGAGTTGATTTGGTGACAGTCGGTGAGTGAGTATGTGCCTGGATGAGTGGGTGAGTGAGTGAGTAAGAGAAAGAAAAAAAGTGAGAGAGCGAAAGAGCAAGAGAGCGAGAGAGCAAGAGAGCGACAGAGCAAGAGAGCGACAGAGCAAGAGAGCGACAGAGCGACAGAGCGACAGAGCAAGAGAGCGACTGAGCGACAGAGCAAGGGAGCGACAGAGCAAGGGAGCGACAGAGCAAGAGAGCAAGAAGATTGTAGAGAAAATAGGACAATGATGAGGAGAGCGTAAAGGGGCCTAGAGATGGGAGAAGAGAGAGAGAGAAAAAAAATAAAATGAGGGGAAGGCGAAGGAAAGAAACGTCCGAGCATTTGCAAATGGAATAAAGGAACCTGGTGCACGCTGAATTTTTTTTTTTTTTTTTTCAGCGAAACGACTTTGTTTAGAATATCTGTGAATTAATGTAGTAATCTAGAATTAATTGCTTCTCATTAAAGCAAATTGAATTGTTTAAAGCCTTTTTAATAGTGTAATGAAATCGCGACTGTCGGTTGAGCTTAATGGAGTAGAGAAAATTGTGTTATAATGCCTTCACACTCACACACGTACAAACATGAATGCACATTGCATATATATAAATATACACATATGCAGATACACACGTATGACTACATGTAATTCTCTCTCTCTTTCTCTTTCTCTTTCTCTTTCTCTTTCTCTCTCTCTTTCTCTCTCTCTTTCTCTCTCTCTTTCTCTCTCTCTTTCTCTCTCTCTTTCTCTCTCTTTCTCTCTCTTTCTTTCTCTTTCTCTCTCTCTCTCTCTCTCTCTCTCTCTCTCTCTCTCTCTCTCTCTCTCTCTCTCTCTCTCTCTC
Source organism: Penaeus chinensis (assembly GCF_019202785.1). Classification (NCBI taxonomy): domain Eukaryota; kingdom Metazoa; phylum Arthropoda; class Malacostraca; order Decapoda; family Penaeidae; genus Penaeus; species Penaeus chinensis. Next base: position 9,653,938 of record NC_061837.1, read on the forward strand.
TCTCTTTCTTTCTTTCTTTCTTTCTTTCTTATTAACAGAAGTTAAGGAATTCCCTCTATACATGTTGTTAGTTTTACGTAATTTACTTGATTTTGTTCACAGAAAGATTATATTATTATGATGAATGTTTGCCTCAGCATCGGCCTGAATTTCTAATGTTATCCATGGTCAGTTCCTTTTTTTCCTGTCTTTCTTTCTTTTCTCTCCTTCTCTCCTTTCTCTCCTCTCTCCTTTTCCTGATACGTTCTCCCTTGTCTCCTCCTTCCCTCCCTCCCTCGTCTCCTCCTTACCTCCCTCGTCTCCCATCTTCCTTCCCCTACTCCATTTACCTTTCTTCATACCTCTTACTCTTCCTCCCTTCCCTCCTCCCCAACACTCGTCCTCCTACCCTTACCCCCAACACTATACCCTCCAGTTCTATATCCGTATTCATCCTCTTCCCCTTTCCCTTCCCCTCCCCACCCTCATCCCTTCTCCCCTCGCATTCCCACCCCTTCTTCCCTCTCCTCCCCTCGCATTCCCACCCCTTCTTCCCTCTTCTCCCCTTCCTGTCCACCCTTTTCATCTAATCCCCTCCTATCCCTTCCCTCCCCTCCCTTCTTGCTCTCTCTTCATCCATCTCTTCCCGTTCCATTCTTTCCATCTTCCCTCCCCTCCCCCTTTGCTCTCCCCCTCCCTCCCTTCTTCCCTCCCCTCCCCTCCCTCCCTTCTTCCCTCCCCTCCCCTCCCTTCCCCCTCATGCTCTCCCCCTTCTTGCTGTTCTCTCCCTCCCTTTTTCCCTCCCCTGCCCTGCCAAACCCTCCCTTCTTTCTCCCCCCCCTCCCTATAACCTAGCTGTCAAAGGTCACGGAGAGGACGCGAGGACGCCGAAGAAGCCCAACCTATCACACACGAAGCCATGAGCTCATGATTGGCTGGCTCGGTAATGCGAATGTTAACGTGAATAGGAATGGATGTCATTAAGTCGGTCCGCGCCTGAGATCAGCAAGTTTTCGGTGTCGGGCTGGCGGCGCGTGCAAGCTTCCGGCCTTCGTATCGGAAGCTTAATGTTTATTTATTTTTATTTTTTATTATCATCATTTTTGAAAAGAATGGTTCAACTGGATTTGATTTTCTTGAGGCTGCGCTAGGTCAGTCAGTCTCCCGAGCGGAGGTCTCGGCCTTCTTCTCCACACAAGAAGCTTTTCCCATCCCGAAGTCGCTGCAGAAGAGGAGCGACGGAGGTGGAAATGATACCCACGTTTCCCACGCCTCCCCCCCCCCCCCCCTCTCTCTCCCCGCGCGTGGGCATCCGCGGGGGCGTGAATGAATGAATGGAAAAATTCGTTCCCACCGGCCTGCCTCTGTTGCAGGTGTTGCACTGCGGCTCAGCAACATCCGGAGGCGCAAACGTTTGGCGGCGTGCGCGTATGCGTGCGTGGGGCTCCTCCTCCTGTGCACGTGCGGGGGAGGCTGTGCTGGGCCTTCACACGTGTTGGTGTTTGCATTTGCGTCTGAATGTGGACGTCTCGGTGGATACGGGTGTCTGCCTGAGTGTGACGTAGATGAAAGAGTGCGTGTGCGCTGGCGGTGACGGGTGCGGGGGTGCAGGAGCGCGGGGGGCGGGGGGCGGGGTGGGAGGTTGCGCGGCGGCGGCGTGGTGTTCGTGTGGTGGAGCGGCAGTGTGGTGGCTGGTGTGTCTCGCGAAGGATGTTGTGGTGCGCAGCGCGAAGCCGTCGCGGCGTGGTGTAGTGCCGTGATGCTGCCCTGCGGTGTCCTCGTGCAGGAGGTCGTGCCGCCCGCCGCCGCCCCTCCGCCGCCCGCCATGTCCGCCCCCGCCGAACTCTCCTCGTCTTGTCGCCGCGCTCCCACCGCTAACAACACTAACAATAATAACAGTGCCGCCCATGTCGCCTCTCCTACCGCCTCCCGGACGCTCCCGGCCACCACGGGCGGCGGGGGCTCAGGGGCGCCGCCCCCCGTCACCTCCAACAGTTCTTCTCCGCAGTCACCGGGTCCCCCTTCGTCTCCCTGTCCCTCCCTCAAGGGCGCTGGGTCGTCACCCATGACGTCCCCGCGCGCCCAGAGGGCCGCCGCCCGCGCGTCGCCCTCGTGCATGTCCCCAAAGCTGCCCCCTCCGCCCTCCCATCCCAGCCCTCACCGTGGGCGCCATTCTCCAGTCCCTGGGGCTTCGGGTGCCACCCACGCCCGTAGCCCCACCCCTGGCACAGCGTCCCCCGCCCTCGGCCGACGGGGCAATGGCTTCCCGGTGTCGGCCACGTCCTCGCCCGTGTCGGGGAGACAGAGCCGAGGCTCGCCCTCCGCGACGCCCAATCCAACTCCGACGCCGCCTCCAGCTGCACCAGCCGTCCCGCAGGCCGCCTCCTCCGCCCACGGAGTCACGCCCGCGCTCAACCCTGTCAGCACCCTCAGCTCTACCCTCGGCACGAGCACTAGTTCAACCTCGAGCAAGGCCCAAAGCACGGCCCCAAGCAAGGCTCCAATCACGGGCCCAAGCAAGGCTCCAATCACGGCCCCAAGCAAGGCTCCAATCACGGGCCCAAGCAAGGCCCCAGTCTCGGCCCCAAACAAGGTTCCAATCACGGCTCCAATCACGGCTCCAACCACAGCTCCAACCACAGCCCCAACCACAGCCCCAACCACAGCCCCAACCACAGCCCCAAACACAGCCCCAACCACAGCCCCAACCACAGCCCCAATCACAGCCCCAACCACAGCCCCAACCACAGCCCCAGGCACGGTCCCCATCACGGCCCAGAGCACAGCTGCTAGCACGGTCCCCAGCAAGACCCAGAGCACGACCACTGCTTCGGCCTCCAGCAAAGTTCTCGGCACGATTGCTACCATCGCCTCGAGCAAGGGCGCCGCCGCGGCCCCCGCCAAAGCCCCGGTCTCGAATGCGCCTGCCAAGAGCAGCAGCACAGCCTCCAGCACGGGAACGAACTCGAACTCGGGCAGCGGCGCCGCCACGGGCGCCACCAGGAAGGGCGTCTACACGCGCAGCCCGCGTCCCCCTCCGCCGCACCGCTTGATCCGCCAGCACTCGCTGGCCGCGGTTTTGGGGCTTTTCCGCGGGCGTGACGAGCGCGGCATCGGGGGCGAGGGGGGCGAGCACCCTCCCGAGGACTGGCCCACAGTACGCGAGGAGCCGGAAGAGCTGGAACGGTCGTCCTCCAGCAACAACTCTCGCTCACACTCCATCCCGTCCACCTCGGTGCCGCACCTACCGCAGGACGCCCGACGGAAACGCCGCAGCTCATGCCACACCGACATGACAGGCTGCTCGCTCGCGAGCAGCGGCTTCCCCCTGATCCCGCACCTGCCGCACGCCATCAAGAAAAAGCCACTGGCCAACGAGGCTGCTGCCGCCGCCGTCACCACCCGCCGCTGCTCGCTGACCCTGCCCTATGCCACGCTCTACGGCTCCTGGCAGAGCACAGGGTCCGCGCCCGGCAGCCGGCACGGCAGCAACGAGATGCCCCCAGGGGGCGCGCCCGTGGTACGGCGAGGGGGCGCCGGCCCTTCGGTGACGGTGGAGATGACCCACATGGGCGGCGCTGGCGGGGTGTCCTCCGGCCCCGCCGCCTCCACCATCGCCAACAGCTTCTACGTGGGCATGTCATCCCCTGTGACCATCTCCTCCGGTGCCACTATCACCTCCTGCTCCTACATGACCACCTCGTCCTCCACTGCCCCCCTCCTCCAAGTCCCCTCCTCCGCCCCCCACAGCCTCCCGGGTGAGTCCGAGACTCAACTCCTCGCTTGCTCCTTGCAGAAAGTGCCCATGAAGGACTTCGGGTCAGAGGTGCGCGCCTCCATGGACATCGCGCACTTCCTGGCCCAGGCGACGCTTGTGCTCGACGTGGTGGAGACGTCCCTCGAGGGCATCACCGACCTCCTCCTCACAAAGCTGCTCGAGAAGGACGAGCCTTTGTGCTCCGTGGCCGAGGCCAAGTCCATTCTCTTCACCCACG
>NC_061837.1:9667911-9670411 GCF_019202785.1 Penaeus chinensis
CTTAAGTAATACAGTATTCAGTAACGCTTATACACAGAACACCAAAGAAAAACAATCCTTATAATATGACAAGTATTTACAAAGTATTCAAGAAGACATATGGGCAAGACAAAACAAAAAAATAAAAGAAAGAAAATAAAAGTGAATGCACACTACCAGAAATTGCTTACGATATCCCCCTTGGTTACACTTAAGAAATCCCTGACCAGGACCGTCCAGGGGCAGAGGAGGGGAAAGATGATGAGAAGGGACGATCAAAATGAAAAGGGTTAAGGAAGGGAAGCAGTTGATTACAGCCGGTATCTGCTAAACATCAAACCGCTGATAAACATGAGGTCAGCAGAGAGGCTAGAGGGGGAGGAGAGGGGAGGGGAGGGGAGGAGAGGATGGAGGGAGAAGGGAGGGGAGGAGTCAGGAGGGATGGAGGGAGAAGGGAGGGGAGGAGTCAGGAGGGATGGAGGGAGAAGGGAAGGGAGGAGTTAGGAGGGAGGGAGGGAGGGAGGGAGGGAAGGCAGGCAGCCAGGTAGGGGATTATGGCTGACAACACGTAAACATCAAGTGAACGATGGGGAGGAAGAGAGGGGAGAGGAAGGGAGGGGAGAAGGGAAAGGAAGATGGAGGAGGCGAATATGGGAGATGAGAATGTGTGGATATGTAGGAGAGGAAGAAGGGAAGAAAAATCTGGTGACACAGCAGGAGGAGAGAATGGTATAGGAAGGGGAAGGGAGAAGAGAGATGGAGTGAGAAGAAAGACGGAGTGAAAGAAAGAGGAGAGACGAGACGTAAAGTAAAAGAAGCAAGATAAACAAAAAGAGAGGGAGAGAGAGAGAGAGAGATAGAGAGAGAGAGAGAGAGAGAGAGAGAGAGAGAGAGAGAGAGAGAGAGAGAGAGAGAGAGAGAGAGAGAGAGAGAGGGGGGGGGGGGGAGGGGGAGCAAAATAAGTGATACATATACGGTATAGGGCATCATGTTCCGCTGCCAGACTTGATGTTCGCTGGAGAGCGGATCTGCATAAATGGTCCAAAAAGGAAGGTCTGCAGGTAAGCCTCCAGCTGACCTGGCTTGCGACCCGCCAGACCATCAGCCAGAGTGACCTTTGCTGATCTTCCAGCTGGAGGTGACAAGCCAGATGTGACCTGCAGCATCGATCCTGCCTTTAACCCCTCCCCTCCTCCATCTCCCCATTTCCCTCTTCCCTTTTCCCCTCTTTTTCCATCTTCCCTTTCCCTTCTCCCTTCGTCTCTCCCCTTTCCCTTCTCCCTTCGTCTCTCCCCTTTCCCTTCTCCCTTCGTCTCTCCCCTTCCCCTCTCTCCCTTCTTTCTCCCTTCCCCAACACTAGCGGAGGGGGTTATTGGAGGACAACACGGCGAGGTTGTGGGCATGGTTTGTGCTGGTGAAGACATCTCAAGGAGGCGGCTGATACAAGAGATCGCACTATTCATTTCGTATCTTTTCTCTTCCGTAAAAACAGGGGAATAATTCACACACAAATGGTTGCGTTCCCAAACCTTTTCGTTGTTTGGCATACTCGGGGGGGATCAGGTGGTAGTTAACCAATTAGTAAAGAGTATTCAGTAGGAAACCAATGGATTTAGACTAAACAAGTGAGTGCATGTTAGCATGTTGACGATCGGTCAGTCAACAGAGTGACGGCTACGTATTCAGCTAAGCAGTGAGTGTGTGAAATTAAACATCGCGAACTGAAAACAGAAAATACTAATGGCTCATTTTTCTCTTGAAATCATATAAGCACGTAGTTGAACAGGAGCCTTTTTTTGTAAAGAAAATTAGGTGTTGTAATTAAGAAATAAGATTAGGGTAGTCAGGTATATCGTGTCTTATCGAGGTGTGAGATTCTTAGGCCACTGATAGCTGATCAAAGGATGAGATAATAATATAACAACCATAGATGAGTAACCGATCAATCAGCGACGTTGTTAGACCAATCACTGTGGTGTAAGCGACTATTCTTCCCTGCGCGACAAAGAGAAGGGGGAGGCAAACATCACAAGGAGAGAGAGAGAGAGAGAGAGAGAGAGAGAGAGAGAGAGAGAGAGAGAGAGAGAGAGAGAGAGAGAGAGAGAGAGAGAGAGAGAGAGAGAGAGAGAGGGGGGGGGGGGAGCAAAGTGAGAGTGAGAGTGAGAGAGAGAGAGAAGTAGCGAGGAGGAGAGAGAGGGAAATGGAAAAGGATAGTGGAATCGGAGGGCGAGGAAGGTGCATAGAGGGAGACGGAGGTGGAAGGAAAAAGAGAGCGAGGTGGAGGGTGATGGAGAGGGAGATGGAGGGAAAGGGAAAGGGAGAAAGAATAACAATCCGGGATCGCCGGGAAAGGCGAGAGGAGTTGCCAGACGGGGAATGGGACAGACGGAAAGGAAAATAAAGAGAAACGGAAAGTGGTAATCGAAGGGGCGATAGGGAAGGGGATTGGCCAATCAGCCTGACTCTCCAGGACTAACAGCGCCAATCACAGGCCGCGACGCCCCTGGGACAAGGTCTTTGT
>NC_061837.1:9682911-9685411 GCF_019202785.1 Penaeus chinensis
AAACGGATAAAGTTTATATATCTTCCATCCAGAGCTCTCCGAATCTCCTTTCCACACCACGATCATCATTATATAGAAATGCGATTATATCCCTTCTAAACCCATGGTAGAGTTTATCTCACGATATACTCTATCCGATAACTAACAAAGTTATCCATCTGTCTTATCCACTTCCCTCCCACACTCCTTTCCACACCACGACGATTCGTAAGGGAAGCAGACGCTGGTTGGGTTAATAAGTGACCGGCCTCACCTCTCATAATCAAATCTTTCCTAATTGCGAGAGTAGTTGGCCGTGCGCGCCTCTGGGGGGGGGGGGGGGGGATTAATTCGGATTTGGGCCTAAATCTGGCATTTTGTGTGTTTAATCCCCCACCGGCCATCAAGCATGCTGATTAAAGACTGAATTGTATGGATCAGTTCGTTGCGAGAGAGGCGTTTCTCGGGTAGATTGGGCAGAGCCTTGTCGACAGGTTTGAAGCCTTTATGTATCAGCTGACATATAACAAACGAAGGAAACCAGCCTTTCTCCCACGAAGAGGAATCTACACACACACATTCTACAAATCGAAATGCACATAGGGAAATCCACACACTACACTAAACCCAGAATCCACGACACAAAAGACCACACATTCATACGCAGGAATCCACGACGAAAAACAAACAAACACACTTTATCCTCTTTTCCACACACAATACCTTTCCCCTACAAATAGGAATGCAGAGTTACTTCCGCAAATGCACTACCCATCAGTAAGGAAAGACCTCTCCCTCTCCCTCTCCCTCTCCCTCTCCCTCTCCCTCTCCCTCTCCCTCTCCCTCTCCCTCTCCCTCTCCCTCTCCCTCTCCCTCTCCCTCTCCCTCTCCCTCTCCCTCTCCCTCTCCCTCTCCCTCTCCCTCTCCCTCTCCCTCTCCCTCTCCCTCTCCCTCTCCCTCTCCCTCTCCCTCTCCCTCTCCCTCTCCCTCTCCCTCTCCCTCTCCCTCTCCCTCTCCCTCTCCCTCTCCCTCTCCCTCTCCCTCTCCCTCTCCCTCTCCCTCTCCCTCTCCCTCTCCCTCTCCCTCTCCCTCTCCCTCTCCCTCTCCCTCTCCCTCTCCCTCTCCCTCTCCCTCTCCCTCTCCCTCTCCCTCTCCCTCTCCCTCTCCCTCTCCCTCTCCCTCTCCCTCTCCCTCTCCCTCTCCCTCTCCCTCTCCCTCTCCCTCTCCCTCTCCCTCTCCCTCTCCCTCTCCCTCTCCCTCTCCCTCTCCCTCTCCCTCTCCCTCTCCCTCTCCCTCTCCCTCTCCCTCTCCCTCTCCCTCTCCCTCTCCCTCTCCCTCTCCCTCTCCCTCTCCCTCTCCCTCTCCCTCTCCCTCTCCCTCTCCCTCTCCCTCTCCCTCTCCCTCTCCCTCTCCCTCTCCCTCTCCCTCTCCCTCTCCCTCTCCCTCTCCCTCTCCCTCTCCCTCTCCCTCTCCCTCTCCCTCTCCCTCTCCCTCTCCCTCTCCCTCTCCCTCTCCCTCTCCCTCTCCCTCTCCCTCTCCCTCTCCCTCTCCCTCTCCCTCTCCCTCTCCCTCTCCCTCTCCCTCTCCCTCTCCCTCTCCCTCTCCCTCTCCCTCTCCCTCTCCCTCTCCCTCTCCCTCTCCCTCTCCCTCTCCCTCTCCCTCTCCCTCTCCCTCTCCCTCTCCCTCTCCCTCTCCCTCTCCCTCTCCCTCTCCCTCTCCCTCTCCCTCTCCCTCTCCCTCTCCCTCTCCCTCTCCCTCTCCCTCTCCCTCTCCCTCTCCCTCTCCCTCTCCCTCTCCCTCTCCCTCTCCCTCTCCCTCTCCCTCTCCCTCTCCCTCTCCCTCTCCCTCTCCCTCTCCCTCTCCCTCTCCCTCTCCCTCTCCCTCTCCCTCTCCCTCTCCCTCTCCCTCTCCCTCTCCCTCTCCCTCTCCCTCTCCCTCTCCCTCTCCCTCTCCCTCTCCCTCTCTCTTTGCTTCTCTCTTTCATCACTTGTTCATGTTCATAAATATTATTATACTCTTATAATAAAATCCTTTGAGTAATCGGCTTGTGTTAACTGTCCTCCATTAAGTGATTTTTTAAACTGCGTTTGCAAGTTAATCAATGCAAGTGTTAGGAAGAGGGAAACTAAAGGACAAAGGGGAATCAGTGATGCGAATGGGAAGAGAGAGAGAGAGAAAAAGCAGTCAGTGTATTTTTCCGAGTCTTGTGGATCTCTCCGTCCCCTCGAAATTGTCCATTAAATGTCTGGTTTGAGGGAGTAGCAGCGCCGCCGCCTGCTCCGCCGCCGAGCCTGATTGGACCGAAGACCGCCGCTGCGTCCCGGACATGCGGTTGCCTCGAGTCCTTACGCGGCACAAAGGAACAGGCGCGCTTCCCGTCTTTTCGATTTCGTCGCCTCTCTCTCTCTCTCTCTTTCTCGCCTGCGCCCTTCCTCTTTCCCCATCCCCTTTATCCTTCGTTGTTTTCCGCTTCCGCTCTTCTTTGTTGCATGGTTCGGCAGGTGTGTTGAGGATCCGCCGA
>NC_061837.1:9690411-9692911 GCF_019202785.1 Penaeus chinensis
GGAGAAGGGGCGTTGCGAGGGGAGAGGGGAGGGTAAAGAGGGGCGGGGGTGGAGAGCGGAGGTAACACAGCATTTGTGAGGCTTAAAGTTGGTGTGCGAGAGAGTGGGCGGACGGCACCCAGCCCGCGTGTGTTCCGCCGCCCCCACCCTGTCCCACCCGCGCCCTGTCTCACGCCCTTATCCTGTTTCCGTCTCGCCCTCGCTCAGCACTAGCCTGACCTGTCGTCATACTTACCTTGTCTTATGAGCAAGTTATCTGTCTTGCTTTCTCCGGCCTCTTTCTCCCGCGCCTTTTCGCCCCCCCTCCCCCCCAAAAGGCCCTATTGCGTCATTCCTCTCGTGTCCACTTCGTAGTTTGTCAGGCTTTCGTCTCCTTCTCCCTCTTTCGCCCTGTATCTCCTGCCTTAAATCTCTTCTTTTCCCTTTGTACTCTGTATTCTCTCTCGTGCTCTCTCGCTTGTCTATTTGTCTATCTGTCGATCTATCCATCTCTTTCGCTCTCTCATTTTTTCTCTTCTTTCTTCCTTCCTGTCAATTCCCCTCCCGTCATCTCTCCCTCTCTCTCTCTCCCTCACTTCTCCTTTCCCTCTATCTTTTCTTTTCTCTCACCGTCTCTCCCTTCCTTCCCATCTGTCCCTCCCTTTCCTTCCCTTCCCTCCCTCCCTCCCCTTCCCTTCCCTTCCCTCCCTCCCTCCCTCCCTCCCTCCCTCCCTCCCTCCGTCTCCCTTCCATTCTCCCCTTCCCTCCCTTTTCCCTTTTCCCACATCCCTCCCTCCCTCCCTCCCTCCCTCCCCTATCTTTACCCTCCCCTTCCTTCCCCTTCCTTTCCACCCTCCCCAAGCTCTCCTCCCCTTCTTTCCCCGTACATTCTGTCGTCATGACCTGTTTGCAAATCAAATGGCGCGTGAACGGAAGTTGATAGCGAAGGTGGTAGGAGTGATGATGAGGTCTTCCCCACCCCTCACACTCCCACTCCCCTACCTCCACCCCCCTCACAAGCCCGTTACCCCATACCTCATACCCCTTACCCCTTACCCCCTTACCCCTTACCCCTTACCCCTTACCCCTTACCCCTTACCCCTTACCCCCTACCCCCTACCCCCTACCCCCTACCCCCTACCCTCCAACCCTCTTAAGAGAACATTAGCAGTGAAAATAAAATTGTGGTTGAGGTGATGAACCTGAGATCGGCTGATCGAAAAGAGAGAGAGGGAGGGAAAGAGGGAGAGAGGGAGAGAGGGAGAGAGGAAGGGAGGGAGGAAGGGAGGAAGGGAGGGAGGAAGGGAGGAAGGGAGGGAGGAAGGAAGGAAAGAAGGGAGGAAGGAAGGGAGGAAGGGAGGAAGAGAGGAAGGAAGGGAGGAAGGAAGGGAGGAAGGAAGGAAGGGAGGAAGGAAGGAAGGGAGGAAGGAAGGGAGGAAGGAAGGAAGGAAGGAAGGAAGGAAGGAAGGAAGGAAGGAAGGAAGGAAGGAAGGAAGGAAGGAAGGAAGGAAGGAAGGAAGGGAGGAAAGAAGGGAGGAAGGAAGGAAGGAAGGAAGGAAGGAAGGAAGGAAGGAAGGAAGGAAGGAAGGAAGGAAGGAAAGAAGGGAGGGAGGAAAGAAGGAAGGGAGGAAAGAAGGAAGGAAGGGAGGGGTGAGAGAGAGAGAGAGAGAGAGAGAGAGAGAGAGAGAGAGAGAGAGAGAGAGAGACGACGGCCCGGGAGGCGAGCAGCGGGTGCGTCGCGGTAAATGCTAAGAAGGGTTGAAGGGAAGGTTACTGGGGATAAGGCGATGACGTCATAGGGTGACGAAATAAGATTGACCTCGATTTGGCAAGGCGTGAGTAGACCCCCTCCAAGAGATAGGGGTTTCGTCACTTATACAATTGTCTGTGTTGAGGTTGGCATTAGTGTGTGTGTGTGTAATCCCGTGTACGCAGATCGCACGCTCACGGATGCACATACACAAGCGGGAAAATATAGATATTGATACCCTTATTCTTATTTATCTATCTGTGTACTTAACTGTCTATCTAGTTGCGCTCTCTCTCTCTCTCTCTCTCTCTCTCTCTCTCTCTCTCTCTCTCTCTCTCTCTCTCTCTCTCTCTCTCTCTCTCTCTCTCTCTCTCTCTCTCTCTCTCTCTATCTCTCCCTTTCCCTCTCCCTTTCCCTCTCCCTCTCTCTCCCTCCCTCTCTCTCCCTCTCCCTCCCTCCTTCCCTCCCTCCCTCCTTCCCTCCCTCCCTCCTTCCCTCCCTTCCTCCCTCCCTCCCTCCCTCCCTCCTTCCCTCCCTCCTTCCCTCCCTCCCTCCTTCCCTTTTCTCATTCTTTCCTTCCCTCTTACACTTTCTCCTCTGTTATAAAAGCCCGTAACACGATGATCGGGTCAAAGGTTACAAGGAAATTGAATTGCAATGTGGAATCCAAATGAATCGGGCGTGAATAAAGTCATCACGCATTAAGAAAGTGTTCAGATCCTTTTAATGCATTTGGCTGTTCCAATTCTCCTTTTCGTATTTTTTTTTTTT
>NC_061837.1:9710411-9720411 GCF_019202785.1 Penaeus chinensis
GTGTCTATTCCCTTCGTCACGTAATCGTTATGGTCTTTGGAGGCTAATCTAAAAATCATTTATGAAACTGACCTGTTAATCGTACTTGTCGGGTTATTTGTTAAACAAGCAAGTTTACCAAATGGTTTCGATGTATATGCTGAATATGCGTTTTTAGGTTGTTGTTTTTGTAGTTGTTTTTGTTGTTGTTTCCGTTGCAGCTATACAGATGCAGGCGCAAAAATGCCAGTATTAGAAAAATGTATTCAGGCTTTTTTTTTCGTTTTTTTTTTTTTTTACAGCAACATTTGACACCGCAGGGAACTAAATCTCCAAAGTAATCAAAGCCAAATGCATATCACTTTGACTTTGCCGTCACAACACGACACAGTTCGGATGGCTTGGGGAGGGAACTCATGAAATTGCTTTACTCACATACACATTCGCTAACCTCGTCGGGTCATTGTTTTTGTTCGCTGATTGTTCATGTGGTTGATTGTTTATTTGTTTTTCTGTCTATATTTGCAATTACCTCGTTTTTTGTTTATTTGTTTCGATTTGTAGGCAATTTAACTTGTCATGTATCAGCTGAGAAACGATATTATCATGGTTTTGGGATAATCTCCTCCTCCTGGATTATAATGTACAGTAAGTTGAGAAATGCAATCCAGTCGTTTTGATATGAAGCAAAGAAACGACACAGTTCAATGACAGGGACGATTGCAAAGCGCGAGGCGGGCGAGAGCGGGGGTCGATGAGAGTGCATGTTCGTAAACTAAACTCCTATATACTGGAAGCTGTAAACAAGTCTCTATAAACGGCACCCGTTGTAAATACTCCGTTTTAAAAGCACATTTTATTCCGCCGGCAGAATTATCCCACATTGCTTGCCATGTAGTGCTGAATATCGCTCCGAAATAAATATTAAACTGCAGGTTTGAGTAAAAAAAAATAGGGATTTACATCGTACAATCCCCAGCTCTTAATAGCGGCAATGAAAACTTGTACATCAGTTGCTAACGGCGAATTTCAAGCCAATGTATTTGTATTAAGAGCGGGCACGACTTGGACGAAGATATCTGTTGAATAAGGGAAGTTGGATTTACGTTTTTGAGTAGTTTGTCAACACTCCGACGGGCTAAGTAAGGGAAAGGAAGGGACACGAAGGAGCGTTAGTTGTAGAGTCAACGGCGGGTTGGAGACTGAACAATTATTGTTTGTTATAATTGTTAATTATAATTGAGGGGAAAGTTATCCAGACACGTAATTGACCCAATTGACTGTCCTTATGATAGGTACGTAATGCGTGTACGCTATTGGCAGCGTTCGTTTCTGATGATTAAAGTTTATCGCCGCCGCACAAGCAGAAGGAGCGCAGCCTCGAGCGGAAAGGATTCTGCGGCCGACGGGGGGATGGGAGGGGGGGCGGGATGAGTCGCGTCGAGCACAAGATGCCATTTGTGTATAGGGCTCGTGAAGGACGCAGGATGCAGGACGATGTGGGTGGTTGTGGAGGATGTGCGGCGTTAGGAAGCGGCGCTCGCCCTAGCTTTAAAGGATGATGGCGGAGGCTTTCGACACAGGCGACGCCGCCCTCGAGGACCGCGCAGGGCCCTGGTCGCGGCGGCAGTGAGCGCTGGTGACCCACTCGACAGCACCACGTCAGCGGAAGCACGGGCTCTGGAGGGGGCGAATCGTGTCATCAGCACTTGTTCCCCTCCTCTCGCCCCCTCCCCCCCATTCGACCCCCGTTCTCCTCCTCTCTCGCTCACTCGTTCGTCCTTTCTCTCTCTCCCCTTTGTCCTGTGTCTCTTTCTCCCTCTCACTCACTCTCTTTCGTCGTCGGCTCTCTCTTTATTCTCTCTTTTTCTTTCGTCGTCGGCTCTCTCTTTATTATCTCTTTTTCTTTCGTCCTCTCTCTCTATTTCGTCTCCTCTCTCTCGTTGTCTCTCACTTGTCATCTCCTTCTTTTTCGTCTCCTCTCTGTCTTCCGGTCTCCTACTCCCTCTCTTTCTATCTACATTCTCTTTCCCTTCTCTCCTATCCCCTCGTCTCCCCCTGCTCCTCTCTCCTTATGACTTATCTTGATTTCTTTTTATTTATCTCTTTTTTTCAACAATCTTTTTATCTCTTTGTAACCCTCGCCCTTCCCTCTTCCTTCTCAATTCGTCGTCCTCCCTCCTTTATCGCCCTTCTCTGTTTCCCCTTCGCCATTTCTGTCTTTCGTATCGTCAACCTTTCTTTTCTGACAATCGGTTATATTGCATTCTCCTTCTTCCTACGTCGCTTGTCTTCGTCTTTTTCTTCTCCTCCTTCTCTTCCTCTTTCTCCTCATTTCTCTTCCTTCTTCCTCCTCTTCCCTCCCCCTTCTCCTCCTTTCTTCCTTCCTCCCCCTCCTCCCTCCTTCCTTCCTCCTCCTCCTTCCTCCTCCTCCTCCTCCTTCTCCTCCTTCTCCTCCTCCTCCTCCTCCTCCTCCTCCTCCTCCTCCTCCTCCTCCTCCTTCTTCTCCTCCTCCCACCTCCTACACCACCACCACCACCACCACTACATCCTCATCCTCATCCTCATCCTCATCCTCATCCTTCTCCTCCACCCCCTTCCCCTCCACCTCCTTCCTCATCTTTCTTTCACATGTCGCCGATAGGAGATGCGAACACAGTGATAACCACCTCGTCTTCCTCCATCTTCTTCCCCCCTCCTCCCTCCTCCTCCTCTTCCTCCCCCCTCCTCCTCTTTCTCCCCCCTCCTCCTCTTCCTCCCCCCTCCTCCTCTTCCTCCCCCCTCATCCTCTTCCTCCCCCCTCCTCCTCTTCCTCCCCCCTCCTCCCTTTTCCTCCTCCTCCTCCACCTCCTCCACCTCCTCTTCCACCTCCACCTCCACCTCCACCTACACCTACACCTCCTTTTCCACCTCCTCCTCCTCCTCCTCCTCCTCCTCCTCCTCCGCTTCTTCTTCCTCCTCCTCTGCATCCTTCCCCCTTCCTCATCTTCCTTTCACATCTCTCCGATAAGAGATGCGAATACAGAGATAACATGATGAAAATGGGGATTGGCGAAGTGACAGGACGGAAATAAAGGTGATGGATACGAGGAGGAATATGAAGATGGCAGAAATTGCAAGATGAAAGGGAGGATGACAAAGCTAAGGCGATGGAAATAAGGATGGCTGGGAGGATGAGATGGAGCCGAGAGGGCGGGATGGCGGGGGGAGGGGGGGGAGAGGGGGGAGAGGAGGGAGAGGGGGAGGGGGGCATCACAGGCGACGAAGAGCACCTTCTATCCCTCTTTTTTTTTTTTTTTTTTTTTTTTTTGTCGTTCCGCTTTCTCTCTTTTTTTTTTATGTTTTTTTGTATGTCCTTTCTTTCTTTCTTTCTCTCCCCCTCTCTCCCTCTCTCTCTCTCTCTCTCTCTCTCTCTCTCTCTCTCTCTCTCTCTCTCTCTCTCTCTCTCTCTCTCTCTCTCTCTCTCTCTCTCTCTCTCTCTCTCTCTTTCTCTCTTCCTCTCTTCCTCTCTCTCTCTCTTCCTCTCTCTCTTTCTCTCTTCCTCTCTCTCTCTCTCTCTCTCTCTCTCTCTCTCTCTCTCTCTCTCTCTCTCTCTCTCTCTCTCTCTCTCTCTCTCTCCCTCTCTCTCTCTCTCTCCCTCTCTCTCTCCCTCTCTCTCTCTCCCTCTCTCTCTCTCTCTCTCTCTCTCTCTCTCTCTCTCTCTCTCTCACTCACTCACTCACTCACTCTCTCTCTCTCTCTCTCTCTCTCTCTCTCTCTCTCTCTCACTCACTCACTCACTCACTCACTCACTCACTCACTCACTCACTCACTCACTCTCTCTCTCTCTCTCTCTCTCTCTCTCTCTCTCTCTCTCTCTCTCTCTCTCTCTCTTTCTCTCTCTCTCTCTCTCTCTCTCTCTCTCTCACTCACTCACTCACTCACTCTCTCTCTCTCTCTCTCTCTCTCTCTCTCTCTCTCTCTCTCTCTCTCTCTCTCTCTCTCTCTCTCTCTCTCACTCACTCACTCACTCACTCTCTCTCTCTCTCTCTCTCTCTCTCTCTCTCTCTCTCTTGCTCGTTCGCCTTCTCATATTTTCCTTATTCTCTTCACCACTCCTTTTTCCACTTCTCTTCCTTCCCTCCTTTCTTTTCCTCCTCTCCCTTCCTCTCTCCTCGTCCGCCTCCTCTTACCCCCCCTCCTCCTCCCCTTCAGTTTTCCGCTCTCCCCTCCCATGTTTACCCTCCTCCCCCCTCTCCAATTTTCCCCTTCTCCCTCCCTCCTTCCCTTCCTACCTCCTTCTCCCCCCCCCCTCCCTCCCCCTCCTCCTCCCTCCCTCCCCCCCCCCTCCCTCCCCCCCTCCCCCCCTCCCCCAAGTTTTCCCCCTCCTCCACCTCGCCTCCATGTCAGTGCCAGTTGCATCAGTCTCTCTTCGATATTCTGTTTTGCTGTTTTCTTTCTCTCCGACAGTATCATGGCCCAGGGTGTGACGTCACGCTCTAATTCAGTCAGTTTTATCGGGGGGTTTTACAGAGGTTATGGGAGGGGGGGTGAGGGGGAGGGGGATGGGGAGGGGGAGGGGGGATAGTCCGATAGAGCTGCACTGATAACATGGGTCAAGGTCATTTCAGAGCGAGAGGCGGAAAGGGAATACAGGGATGAAGTTAGAGAGAGGAGAGAAGGATGGAATGAATGGAAGAAGAGAGGGATGAAAGAGAGAGAGAGAGAGAGAGAGAGAGAGAGAGAGAGAGAGAGAGAGAGAGAGAGAGAGAGAGAGAGAGAGAGAGAGAGAGAAGGGGAAAAGGGAAGAGAGAGAAGAAGAGAGAATAGGGATAAGGTGAGAGGGAGAATAGGGGAAGAGGAGAGAGAGAGAAGAAGAGAGAACAGGGATAAGATGATAGTGAGAGGGCGGGAAGAGAGAAGAGAGAGAAAAAGCGAGCGAGAGAGGAGGGGAAGAGGGAAAGAGAGTGAATGAGAGTGAGAGAGTAAGGATAAAGGAAAAGGAGAGAAGAGGGAATTGCTAAAAAGAAAGATTACGGGAGATAAGTGAAGATAAAATTACAGAAGAGAGAAAAGATCTGATAATGTAAGAGAAAAGAAGAGGCAATTACATAAGACGGGGATTAATCATGAGAAAAAATAAAGAAAGAGAAAAACAAGAAAACAAAGAAAATGGAATTATAGGAGAGAGAGAAATAACATCGGTGAGATAAGAGAGAAAAGAGCGAGTTACAGACGAGAGCGATAACAGTAAGTTCGCGTGCGTGCGTGCGTGTGTGCGTGCGTTCGGTGTCTATGTGCGTACTCTCCACGTACACGCGACCCAATGAAAGTAGACGAGGTGCGTGAAAGAAAAGAAAAGAAAAAGAAAGTAATCATCTCAATTAGAATTATTTAATAGAACTTCTATATTTTCTCATTTTTTTCTTCTTCGCTTTTTCCTTTTTTTTGTACCAAGTTACTACTCTCGTTCTCTCCCCCACCTCCTTTTTTTCGTAGGGTATATCGGGTTGTGCTGCAGGCGATGGCGAAGGGAGGGAGGGAAGGAGGGAGGGAGGGAGGGAAGGAGGGAAGGAGGAGGGGGGGAGGGCGTTCGTCGAGTGGATTGGATCGTCTGCATACATAATGCTGTGTCATTACGACCTCTCAGCCTGTTAATAGTTTGGAATTTTAATACTCGTTGACGACAACTCGGGGTTAGGGGGGGGGGGAGAGGGGAAAGGCTAGATGTTACAGAAAGTTGTCGTTGCAGCTTTTTTTTCTTGTTTTATTATTCCTTTTATTATGTCCCCCCCCCCCCCTTTATTTTATTCGTTCTTTCTTTTTTTACTTTTCTTCTTTTTCTTCTTTTCGACCTATTTTATCTTGTCTTTCTTATTTCCTTTCCTCTCCTATTCAGTATTTCTTTTCTTTCCTTTCCCTTCATTCTTTCTTCTCACCTTTTTTTTTTCTTATCTTTCTACGCCCGATTCCCTTTTCTTGTTTGACGCGGCGAGAGTAACCGAAGAGGGAGGAGGAGAGAACGGAAGAGAAGCGGCGGAGCGAGGAAGAGATTTGGTGGGGAATGGGTGTTGTCCACCTTCGTCAGGCCCGTCGCGCTGCTATCATTGTCTAAGTCTTTTTTCTCCCTTTTGTTGTTGTCTGTCTGTCGTTCTTTCTTTCTCTGGTTTTCTGTTTCCTTTCCCTTTCGCTTTCGTTCTCTTTTTTTCTCTTTCTTTTGCTTTTGTTTTCGTTCTCTTTTTCTTTTTCTTTCCCTTTCGCTTTCGTTCTCTTTTTTTCTCTCTTTTGCTTATTCTTTCTCGTTCTCTCTCTCTCTCTCTCTCTCTCTCTCTCTCTCTCTCTCTCTCTCTCTCTCTCTCTCTCTCTCTCTCTCTCTCTCTCTCTCTCTCTCTCTCTCTCTCTCTCACATATATATATATATATATATATATATATATATATATATACATATACATATACATATACATATACATATACATATACATATACATATACATATACATATATATATATATATATATATATATATATATATATATATATATATATATATGTATATGTGTATATATATGTATATGTATATGTGTATATATATGTATATGTATATGTATATATATATGTATATGTATATATGATTTGTCTATCTCTCTCTATCTTTGCCTTTCTTCCTTTTTTCTTCTCTTTCTACTCCTCGTCCTCTCTCTTCCACTCTTCCTCCTCTTCTTTCTCTTCTTTCTTCTCATCGTATTCCACCTTTTCTTCTTTATTCCCCTTCTTCACCTTTATCATCTTCATTATCCTTATCCTTCGTCACTACTACTTCTTCCTCCACCATCACCACTCCGCCACCACCACACCTTTCCTCCACCACCACCTTACCTATCCTCCATCACTACCACCACTACCTTCCTCCTCCACCACCACCACCACTACCTTCCTCCTCCACCACCACCACTAACTTCCTCCTCCAAAACCACCACCACTACCTTCCTCCTCCACCACCACCACAGCTACCTTCCTCCTCCACCACCACCACAGCTACCTTCCTCCTCCACCACCACCACTACCTTCCTCCTCCACCACCACCACTACTACCTTCCTCCTCCAAAACCACCACCACCACTACCTTCCTCCTCCTCCACCACCACAGCTACCTACCTCCTCCAAAACCACCACCACTACCTTCCTCCTCCACCACCACCACTACCTTCCTCCTCCACCATCACCAACACCTTTCCACCACCACCACCACTACCTTCCTCCTCCACCACCACCACTACCTTCCTCCTCCACCACCACCACTACCTTCCTCCTCCACCATCACCAACACCTTTCCACCACCACCAGCACAGCCCACGCTCCTCCTCCACCGGCCTTTTATCCTCAAGCGCCGCCACCCCGCGCCAGAAGAGCAAAATAAAACGTATTTATGATTTTTTTTCGCTTCGGTTAAACACATTGGGAAGATACGTGAAGGCGCGTCGTGAAAGGAAACGGTATTGGACCTTTTTGCATAGCAACATAAAGGCCAAAGTGCAGTGCTGTCGAGGCATACAATCAACCTCAACAACACACTTTTAGTCTCTCTCTCTCTCTCTCTCTCTCTCTCTCTCTCTCTCTCTCTCTCTCTCTCTCTCTCTCTCTCTCTCTCTCTCTCTCTCTCTCTCTCTCTCTCTCCCTCTCTCTCTCTCTGTCTCTCATCTCTCTATCTATCTATCTATTTCTCTATCCCTATTCTTATCCCTGTCCCTATCCCTATCCTTACCCTAATCCCTACCCCAACCCCTACCCCTATCTCCATCCCTATCTCCATCCCTACCCCTTTTCCAATCCCTATCCCAATCCTATCCCTGTCCCTACCCCTATCCCTATCCCTATTCCTACCCCTACCCCTATCCCTACCCCTATCCCTATCCCTATCCTCTCTCTCTCTCTCTCTCTCTCTCTCTCTCTCTCTCTCTCTCTCTCTCTCTCTCTCTCTCTCTCTCTCTCTCTCTCTCTCTCTCTCTCTCTCTCATATATGTATAAATATGTGTGTGTGCATGTGTGCGTGTGTGCATGTGTGTGTGTGTGTGTGTGTGTGTGTGTGTGTGTGTGCGCATGTATGTATATGCATATGTGTATGTATGTATGTATGTATATCTGTCTATCTGTCTTCATCTCTCTGTCTCTCAGTTTCTCCACTTTTCTCTCTCTCTCTCTAATATATATATATATATATATATAATATATATATTCATATATATATATATATATATATATATATATATATAATATATATAATATATATATATTCATATATATATATATAATATATATATATATTCATATATATATATATATATATATATACATATATACATATATACATATACACATATACATATACACACACACACAAATCTTTCTCTCTTCTCTGCCGTTCCTCTCTCCTACTTTCAACTTTCTCCCCACCTCCGCCCTCACTCCGGGTGCCGACATCATGGACTTTAGAAAAAATCGCGAAGTGAAATCTGTGCATATGGATGAAAGTTCCGTCTCAGGCTCTCGTCCCGTTTGGGGAAAGGAATTAGGTTTTGGTGTGTGGTCCACGTCACGGGATTCTGTTAGAGGTTAAAGAGGCCGGAGACATGACTCGGCCCAGCGGTGTGGGATGGCATTTCACTTTCTTTTTTTTTTGTATGACTCTCCCTGTCAACTATGACCCTATGCCTTTATTAAGCTTCCCGTGTCAGCCAGTCCCTCTTCGCTCGCGCGCCCGGCTTCCCTTCGCCCCCGTGATCCCCAAGCCTCTGTTTCCTGTGTCCGCTGACACCCCTCCCTCCCCTGGCCTTCTGTTTCCCTGTCTCCCCTGCCTCCCCTGCCTGTGCCCTGTCACACACACAAAACAGAATAAAACGAAAGAACGCACGGACGACTGGGGAGAGCGCGAAGGTCCGGCGAGGGCGATACAAAGCAGAGAGCAAATCTGACATGAAAGATAGAATCAAAATGGAATTTGTAGACAATGGGAATTTATGAAAGGAAATTTGGGCTTATGGGGTACACTGAAGACAGAATATTAAGCCAAGACCACAACTGCTTAAGTGAACTGAGAGATTCAACGTAATCCACTTTCCGCTTATACAAATGGGTTTGGGGGGAGGGGCTGTCCAAGTGTATGTTTGTGGTCTGGGAAAGTAGGACGTTTTAAAGGATACTTTGTGGAGCAGGAGATAATAGCAGGGTGTTTTGTAAGGAGAGAGAGAAAAATGAGGGTTAAAACGTTACATTTTTAGTAGCAGTATTTAATTACAAGTATTTCAACTATCGTGGTGTAAAAACGTAAATTCCGTACGAATTTTCTCGTTTGGTACTTTTTAAAACTTGATTTTGAAATATTTGAACGTTTCAGTGTGATTTATACTCTGCGTTAATTTTAGCTCTGAAAGAAGCTTAGACACAATGACGTTATTATTTTAAACAGAGGGTAGGAAAGTTGATACAGAGAGAGAATGTGGATGATATTATGCCATACGTGTGTTCCAGCCCATACCTTCATGATCCCTACCCATCAGGCTTTATCGCTGCCCATTCGAAGCTGCCCACACACAACCCCTTGCACCCGCCCTCTGCCCATCTGGACCTCGAGGGCTGCAGATCGATTCCTGCCATCGTATTATTGAGTTTCCTCCACGGGCTTCTTCGCGGAGGAAATGCTTAGGCAGGGAGTCTAAGGGAAGGGGATGGGATTACAAGGGAGGAAGAATGAGGGAGGGGATTGGGGAGGGAGGGAATTTTGAGTAGGAAGAAAACCGAAGAGGAGGAGAAGGGAGTGGGGAGATAAAGAGATGAATTAGAAAATATAGACGAATGTAGAAGGGGATTAGAACAATGGAGAGAAAAGATGGGTAAAAAAAAACTAGAAAGAGATGGAAAAAGGGGAAAGAAAACTAGAAAGAGAGGGAAAAAGGGAAAAGAAAAGACAGAGAGAGAGGGGCCTATTCAGACGAGGGGAGGCAAGAGCGTAGGGGAGTAGCACGGAGGAACGACACAAGAAAAT